>NC_135378.1:84161440-84461440 GCF_049243985.1 Paroedura picta | reverse complement strand
AATTGCAATCCCTGAAGAACTCCAGCCCCCACCTGGAGGGTGAGAAAGAAGAGAATCAAGCTGGCCGAGGAGTCAAGAAGATTTTTTATCTCCTTCACAGTGTCAAAAGGAGCCTCACTTGTGGTTGCTTCTTCAGTGACAGTCGATGTACAAGTGAAACGTACAAACATGAAACTGACAAATATTCCAATTAATTATACTCTTAAACTCTTACAGCATGAACCCATGCTTTTCTCCCCATCTGGTCCAAATAAAATATATCAACTCAAACCTGAACGGTTGACATTCACAGTTATGTACGACAATATCCATCTATATTCATTTTCATGACCTCTGTTTGTGCCATTGCAGGCCACCCAGGGGCTCGTTTTGACACTCTGAAGGAAACAAAATGTTCTTGTGGCTATCGCCAGCTTGATTCTCTTCGTTCTCTGCTTCTCAGCTAGCAGGTCTTCTGCATTTGTGACCCCACCTGGAGGTTGGCACCCCTAAAACACCCACTCCCCCCTACGTATCCCCTTAATCGGGAGGCCAGGTGTCCCGGAGATTGGCAACCGCACACCAAAGCAGCCCTGTTTCCTCACCCTTGGTCCTCTGTGATGCCATTCAGGAGAGCTCCAGCCCCTACCTGGAGACTGGCAAGCCCTTTCCAAAGCAACCCTATTTCCCCCCCCCCCCACACTCCTTGAAGTCTGGACTCTGGAGAGAACACCTGCCCCTACCTGGAGGTTGGCAACCACACTCGCCCAGCAGCCCACCTCCCACCCTCCTTGCAATCTGGACCCTTGAGAGGACTCCCAGTCCCATCTGGAGGTTGGCAACCGCACTCCAAAGCAGCCCTCCCCCCGCGTTCCACCGGCGCGGTGTGGACCGGCGAGACCTCCCGCCCACGCCTGGAGATTGGCAACTGCCGTCCCCCACAGCCCTCCTCCCACCCAAGATTCGGGGAAGACTCCCGCCCCCGCCGGGAGGTTGGCACCCAATCTCCGCCGCACCGCAGGGCTCCCGCCCCCGCCGGGAGGTTGGCAACCCCGCTCCCCCAGCAGCCCTCTTCCCTCCCTGCGGCTCAGGGGCGAGGCCGGGCGGGAGAGCTCCCGCCCCCGCCGGGAGGCCCCCTCGGCGGCGCGGCGCCCCCCCTGCCCGGGCTCCGTCCCCTGCAGCCGGCCGGGCAGCCAGCGAGGCAGCGAGCGGTCGAGGCGGGCAGGCAGGCGTGGCCGGAGGGTTCCGCCTGCGAGGCGGAGCCGGCGCCGGCGGGTGGGCGGCCGGCTGGCGGAGGAGGAGGAGGAGGAAGGACGGGCTGCCGAGGAGCAGGCCGCCGCCGCCGCTCGCCGCTTCGCCGCAGACCCCGCCGCAGACCCCACTGCGCCCCCACTGCCGCCGCCGCCACCGCCGCCCCCAGAGAAGAGAGGTACGCCCCCCCCCCTCTGCAGGGCTGCCCACCCCCCCACCCGCCGCCCCCGATTCCCTTCGCGGGTCGCCCAGGGGTCTCCGGCGCTTGGGGTCGGCCGCCCCCGGGAAGGGCTCCTGCGCCTCCCTCCGCTGGGTCCCCAAAGCGACGCAGATCTCCCCCCAGGCAGACAGACAGGCAGGCACTCGCTGGAAGAGTTGGGGGTGTGTTTGTCACCCGGGCTTGTGGGTGTTTGTGTGCTTGTGTGTGTGTGTGTGGTCAGGGGTCTGCACTAGCTTGATAGTCTCCCAGCTCGTTGGCCGTTTGGGGCCATGGAACTGTGTGTTCTCGGTATTATGTTTACTTTGATCGTTTTGTCATCATCCTTGTGATTACTTTTATTAGTAGTAGAGTATGCTGTTATTATTACAATATCATCATGACTGTTGTTTCCACCTCTCTCTCTCCCTTTGCACCTGGGTCGCTCCGTAATATTAAGGGATTTTTTTGGGGGGGGATGATTGACATTTTTAAAGGGGGAGGCCTTTATATTCCTCCCCCACCGGTGGCAATTTGGGGGCCATGAAAATATGGGCCCCCCTTACCATTTTAAGCGCCTTGGGTCCCCTTCCCCAGCCTGTGATTTCTCAGCCTCATTGGAATGACAGGAGGTGTTATCACTGGAGATTGCACAAATCTATCTCCCCGCTCCCCCACCCCCCGCCCCAAATTACTATTGTGGACCTTGTCTTTCTGCCATCATGTTTGGGCAGGGGGGGGAGGAGTACATCAGTGTGCCCTCCCTCCTCCCTCCCTTGCGAGCCTGGCTCCTTTCGAGGTTTATTTCCTCTTTGTGTGCGCATGAGAGCGTGAGGTGAGATTCTCGGAACAGCAGTGACAACAAACACACTGCTGTCCCCGAGAAAGAGGCGTGCTTGATCCGGGCCCGTATGGATCGCTCTCAAATAATATCCCCCTTCCCCCGGGTCTGGACAGGGGAAAAGGCACAAAATGGACACCCCGGATTGAGACCTGGGAGGAAGAAATATTTTTCTTTCCCTGAATTTCTTTTTTTAAAAAAAATGTCACGGTGGCGTTTGCAGTCGGCGTGCGCGAGGCCGTGAAAGCGTAGACAATCACAACCAGGAGCAACCTTAAAACGGCTTGGAAACTAAGACGAACATTACGTTTTGGGTCGCTGTTTGCCGGGTGTGTTGCGTGTCAGGGCTGCGGGAGGAAAAGGGAATTGTGTTATTGTTTGTGTGTGGAGCAGGGACACGTTGAGATGTAATTGCTCTGGCGCCCCCTCTTTGCCCGTTTCCCAAAGATCAGAAGGAACGGATGAGAAATGACGGCGTTCGCCTTTCGGTGGGCGTGTGGGATGGACGGAGGAAGGGGAGAAATCCGCAAACAAAGCCGCCCTCCCCTCCCCTCTCCTCCCCTTCCCTTCCCCCAGTCGTGCCTGTGAAGTGTGAGTGGGGGTTTTGTTGCCGGTTTCAGCTGCATCGGTCTGGCGTGCATTGTGTGGAGATAATGTGCTCACCCAGAGTATGTGCAGTCTGATGCGCCGGATGGACACATTCCAGCGAGTGCCTCGAGGGCAGCGGGATTGTCCTTTGCGCCGGCTGGGATTGCTGAGGTGTGTGAAAACAAAAGGCCGTTGTCAGGGGAAGAGGAGGGTCTGGGTGGGCTCATGTGCTTTCGAATCCATGTTTGGTGGCATGCTAAACAAAGTTTGAGACCCAGATACTCACGATCAGGGGTAGTCTAACTGCGGCCCTCCAGATGTGCATGGACTACAATTCCCATGAGCCCCTGCGAGGAACAGTGGGGCTTTGTGGATAGATTCAGTTAGGTCGCCGTGTTGGTCTGAAGCAAGAGAACAGAGTTCGAGTCCAGGGGCGCATTTATGGCCAACAAGAGTTTTATTCAAGGTAGAAGCTTCAGGCACAATGAAATGGAAGGGACCCGTCTGTACTTGTAGGCACAACATAACGGAAACGTTTAACACGTTCCAGAATCAAACAGGGATAACAACTTAGTTTATAAACTTAACATTGGTTTGGATTCAGTTCGGAGGGGAAAACATAGTGAAGGAAATAAACACGTCAAATTGGGAGATTGATGGGCAGATGTACCTTTTGTTGTGGGATGCTGAGACCAATTGGCTGAGACCATGCCCTTAGGCTGCATCCCTCCGGAGGCTTCACTGCATCCTCCTCCTCTTGGAAGGGAGGCGATTGTCTGTGCAAAACCAGCTCCCCCTTCCCAAACCAGAGACGGAGGTATCAGTTTAAGCCTTCCCAATTACATGACATATTATACTATTCGCGATCATTTACTATACAGATCTGTCATTTCCAAATAAGAGATAAAATGAAATAAAGAGGACGTATGGCCCTTCAGGGGGATTGTTGAAAATACAGAAGTCAGAGCTGAACGAGGTGAGATAAGAAACCAATATCTCTGTTAAGTCCTGAAGGCACCGCTGTTCTGAGTGTTGTAATAACTTGCAACAAAGCAATTCCCCTTCCTGGTGTAGTCTTGAATTTCTTTGTCATAAAACAGCTACTTTGAGATTGAATGTCCTGGAAGGTTTTCTTTGTATACAGACTCTCTACATACGTTTTATAACTGCTTCATTTACTCCCTACCTCTCTGCCCAGTGGGGACCCAAAACAGCGGAATTTCATTCTCCTCTCCTCCATTTTTATCCTCACAACAACCCTGTGAGGTGGGTTCAGATGAGAGTTTGTGAATGGCGCAAGGTGACCCAGCGAACTTGCACAACGGAGTAAGACTTCAGACTTGGTCCTCCTGCCGTTCTATCAGCAAGAGCAGGGTGCCAGGCTGCGGTTCTATTTTCCCCTTTTCCCTAACAATAGCCCTGTGAGGTAGGTCAGGATGAGAGTGCCTCGCCATCCCAAGTGGCGCAGTCATTGGTCATTTGCCGCCGGACTGACAATCGGAGGGCCCAATCGGCAGGCGCTTTGCGCCTGCCGATTGGGCCCTCCGGTTGTCAGTCCAGGGGAAGGGGCCTATCGGTACCTTTCCTCATCATGGACAGGGTCCGCCTTGGGGGCCCTTACCGCATTATTTAATCCGTTCCGCGAGGAGCGGTTAAAGATACCCAGATGTGGACCGTCTCCTGAGCTCTTCAAACTAATGCATCCCAAACATCGACATTCAATTTAGATTAGGGGTAGTCAAACTGCGGCTCTCCAGATGTCCATGGACTACAATTCCCATGAGCCCCTGCCAGCATTCGCTGGAGGGCCGCAGTTTGACTACCCCCGGTTTAGATATTCCAGCTCGCAGCTTTCGATACAGCCCTTATTCTTAGATTCAGAATTATGCTGGCAGGGGCTCATGGGAATTGTAGTCCATGAACATCTGGAGGGCCACAGGTTGACTACTCCTGGACTAAGGTGCAGCAGATTCATTGTACGGATATTCTTTCCCGGACTGTTTCCTCCTGTTAATGTGTCATTGGGAAAACTATCATCATGTGCTCCTATGCGTCTTTGCCCCATATCAGCAGGGATATCGTCACCTGTTTGCTTATCTGTTGTTACCAGTGAGCCATGGGGTGCTGGCATTCACGGGCTGGACCACAGGGCACTGAATGAATGGAGCACGCCATACCTTGTCACCGAATGGAGAGCCAGCTTGGTGTAGTGTTTAGGAGTGCAGATTTCTAATTTGGCACTCCCCCGCATGCAGCCATCCGGGTGACCTTGGGCTCGCCAGAGAACTGATAAAGCAGTTCTGACCGAGCAGGAATATCAGGGCTCTCTCAGCCTCACCCACCTCACACGGTGTCTGTTGTGGGGAGAAGAAAGGGAAGGTGAGTGTAAGCCCCTTTGAGACTTCTTCTTCTTCTTCTTCTTCTTCTTCTTCTTCATTCCATAGATTGAACGCAATTCACATAGTTATTTAGTGAATGGTCCAAAGCAGGGGTAATCAACCTGTGGTCCTCCAGATATTCATGGACTACAATTCCCATGAGCCCCTGCCAGCATTTGCTGGCAGGGGCTCATGGGAATTGTAGTCCATGAACATCTGGAGGACCACAGGTTGACTACCCCTGGTCCAAAGGAGTCTGAATTTATCAGCTCTTGGAAGCTCAGCAGGGTCAGCCGTGGTTACTACTGGCGTGGAAGGCCCCTCAGGAAGTCCAGGGATGTGACGCAGAGGCGGGCATTGGCAAACCACTGCCGTCCACCTCTTGCCGTGACAGGGGAAGGTCAGGCTGGCATGATCTTACCACCTTTTGGAAGCTAAGCGTGGTCAGTTGGGATCGGTCATTGTTTGGCCGACCACCAAGGGTACCCTGGGTGCCTTGTTTAAACAAGAGCTCGAAAATGAAAAGAGAGACCATAAAGAACTGTCAATAAATCAAAGCTATCAAAGGCTCGTGATAAGAATTGCTCTTACTTACTTACTTACTTACCTGGGTGCAGAGGCAGGGAGTGGCAAACCCCCTCTGTCCATCTCTTGCCTCGGAAACCCCGCAGGGTCTTCAGCTACCCCATGAAGGCACTGTCCCCCGTCACGGTTCTCAGTGTCCCGTTCATGACGGTCAATCAGTTAATATTGCCGTCGTGAAAAAAAGGAAATGTAAACAGGCAAAACAGCGTCCAGAAAGATGCCGATTTGGCAGGGAGGTTCCCGAGAAGAAACAGCATGTTGGCAGATGTTCTATTCTTGGAACGACACTGCTTCCCTTCTTCTCCCGGGCAAAAGAGCCTGTTACCTTTCCCGTGAGAGGGTGAGATGCAGTCGAAATAGACGGAACAGGAGCAGGTTCATGGCAGATTTGTTTTTAATTTATTTACCCGGGACGTATCCAGCCTTTCTTCCAGTTAGGGGTCCAAAGCGACTTACATCCTGCTCCTTGCCTCCATTTCATTCTCACAACAGCCCTGGCAGGTTGATCAGGCCGAGAGGACGTGGCCGGCCTGCGGTCACCCAGTGAGCTTCCACGGCAGGGTTTGGATAACGCTTGAATTCCTAGAGCGAGTCGGGAAGTAGAACGCGGGCTCGGTAACCCTTCTCCCCGCTGGGAGTGTTTGCCAAAAAGCAAACCTAAGGCGAATCTCTGTAAGAAGAGCAAATCAGAGGTTGTGGAGCTCCCTGCTCCAGATAGCCATAGACTACAATTCCCATGAGCCCCTGCCAGCAGGCTTAGAAACTCATAGTATACTTTTATCCAGGGGTAATCAAACTGCGGCCCTCCAGATGTCCATGGACTACAATTCCCAGGAGCCCCTGCCAGCGAATGCTGGCAGGGGCTTCTGGGAATTGTAGTCCATGGACATCTGGAGGGCCGCAGTTTGACTACCCCTGCTTTTATCACATCATGTGCCAGATGAGGTCACATTACGGTCATGCTGGACCAGGGCTTTTCCTGTGGTGTAAGTAAGAGCAATTCTTATCACGAGCCTTTTATAGCTTTGATTTATTGACAATTCTTTATGGTCTCTCTTTTCATTTTCGAGCTCTTGTTTAAACATACAGCTTGCCGGCGGGGTAAGTGAGAAAGTCCATGTGGCTTTTTAGCTTACGTACCTAACTGGCCCAGGCGGATGGTCATATTAATTTCTTTCCCTTGTCTCCCCCCCCTTTGGTCCGTTTTAGAAGTGGGACAGTAGGGCGGAGAGAAGGTAAAGCTTGGCCAGGTGACTCAGTTAGGACTGCAGAACTCTGTCTTAGTACTTCTCGGTCCTTATTTTGGGGAGGAGAGCTCTGCCAGTCTGCAGTAGAACAGCTAGACCGGAGTCCGGCAGCAACTTAGGGACCGAGAAGATTTTCGAGGTATGAGTTTTTGAGAGTCTGTGTTCCTTTTGTCGGATACGAGGTGGAATGGACATCCCTTGAGTCCGTGTATACGAAGTGGACGGATAAAGGCTCAGCAGGCTGTGTTGGAACTCTTCCCCGACAAAGGGAGCTATGATTCCAGCAAGCTCATACCCTGAAAATCTTGTTAAGGACTTAAGAACATTAGAGAAGCCGTGTGGGATCAGGCCAGTGGCCCATCCAGTCTAGCACTTTGTGTCACACGGTGGCCAAAACCCAGGTACCCTCAGAAGGTCCATCAGTGGGGCCAGGACCCCAGAAGCCCTCCCACTCTGGCCCCCCAAGCACCAAGAAGACAGAGCATCACTGCCCCAGATCCAGATGGGGAGCTGTGTTGGTCTGAAGCCGCAGAACAACGCTGGAGTCCAGGAGCACCTTTAAGACCAACCAAGTTTCATTCTGGGTATTAGGTTTTGTGTGCTGGCACGTTTCTTTGGATATCCTGGCAGATTCCCTCCATCTGGACCTCCTTCGCCAAAGGATTCTGTGAGCAGCACAGGTCGGACTTCCAGTTGGAATTCAGGCTCGGAGCTGGGTTCGGATTCCACCTCTACCGTGATACCTTGCTGGGTGATCTTTGGCCCGTCACTCTCTCTCCCAGCCTAATCCATCTCCTTGAAGTGTTGCGAAGATAGAATGGAGGGAAGAAAACGATGCAAACGGCGGCGGGGGAGAAGGCCGGGAGATAGAAATGAAGTAAATATAAAAGATAAAAGTTGAAAAGTGGAGCAGATAAAAAGACTTAGTTGTTTTGCTTGCTTGTTTGCCCAAGCTTTTGAGGGGGTTTGCAAGGCAGGTATCTTTCAAAAGAGGAGAGGAGGGAGAGATTTGTGGTTGATTTTGTACTGGTTTTAACCGGAAAAAGGTGGCGTGGGGCTTTTGAGAGCCATGATTGTGAGCTGTCGTGAACTGCAAGGAGAGCTTTGGTCTAAATCAGTGGTAGTCAACCTGTGGTCCTCCAGATGTCTATGGACTACAATTCCCATGAGCCCCTGCCAGCAAACGCTGGCAGGGGCTCATGGGAATTGTAGTCCATGGACATCTGGAGGACCACAGGTTGACTACCCCTGGTCTAAATCATTTTAATCAACAGAATAAATGAGGTTGATTGCGTGGTGGGTGGCCGGGAAGGAAACAGGGAAAGGGGGCAGGATGTGGGGGCTGCCAGAAGGAGGGGAACGAGGGAAGGGAACCCAGGAGAAAACAAGGTTCCCCCTCGCCTGTGGGGCTCCTCCCTAGTTGTGGAGCTCCCTGCTCATAAATAAGTGAGAGATTGCAAGGTATTACTTTATTATAGGCTGGTAAAATTTTTTATGCTGGTGCCTTGGAACTGGAAATGTTTTTTCCCCCCTGCCCTGCTTTCAGCCCAATATTGATTCAATTTTCTGATCTCGGTTGGATGTTATAAGTTTGCTGCCGGAGATAAAATCCTAGTTCTGTAAACAGGATGTGAGAAGCAACCAGAGTTTAACTCCGCCTTGGCTTCTCGCTGTAAAGTTTTTCTTATTATAGATTAAGATCTTTTATAGGTATTTACGGTGGAGGCATGTTAACTTAAGACTCGTTCCGGGGGTCTTAATGAAGTTACCTTTGCTCGTTTCGGCCTCGGGGGAAGTCGTTTCCGGCTTTTAAAGGTAATTTCTCGTGCTCAGGTGTACATTGCTAGAAAGGAGCAAGACCCAATCAGAGGCGAGCTGGTCTTTCGAGGATCTGCTGACCCAGTAAAAAAGTAGCGGCTCATGACAGCAATATGCTTGCTTCTGTACTTTGTATTGTGTGAAACGGTCTTGAGATTATAGGTCTGAGAGCCAGTTTGGTGTAGTGGTTAGGAGTGCGGACTTCTAATCTGGCATGCCGGGTTTGATTCTGCGCTCCCCCACATGCAGCCAGCTGGGTGACCTTGGGCTTGCCACGGCACTGATAAAACTGTTCTGACTGAGCAGGAATATCAGGGCTCTCTCAGCCTCACTCAGCTCTCTCAGGAATGGGAAGGAGACTGTAAACCTCTTTGAGCCTCCTTCGGGTAGGGAAGAGCGGCATATAAGAACCAACTGTTCTTCTTCTTCTGATCCAGCAGGGCTCTTCTGATGTTTTTATGATGATCTCGGGCCTCCATGCCCTGTTGTTGGCCCTCCAGAAGAACTTGTTGGCCACTGTTTAGGACTAGATGGACCAATGGCCTGATTCAGCAGGGCTCTTCTGACATTCTTTTGAAGGTCTTAGACTTTCTGCCCTGTGGTTTGCCCTCCAGAAAACTGGTTGGCCAATGTTTAAGACAAGATGCTGGACTAGATGGACCACTGGTCTGATCCAGCAGGGCTCTTCTGATGTTCTTTTGAAGGCCTTGGGCTCTCTGCCCTGTGGTTGGCCCTGCAGAGGAACTGGTTGGCCACTGTGTGAGACAGGATGTTGGACTGGATGGACTACAGTTCTAATCCAGGAGGGGTCTTCTGATGTTCTTATGAAGACCACAGCCTCTCTGCCCTGTTCTTGGTCCTCCAGGGGAACTAGTTGGCCACTGTCTGAGACAGGACTAGATGGACCCACACTGGCCTGATCCAGCAGGGCTCTTCTGATGTTCTTATGATGGCCTCGGCCTCCATGCCCTGTGGTTGGCCCTCCAGAGGAACTGGTTGGCCCCTGTGTAAGACAGGAGGCTGGACTAGTTGGGCTACTGGTCTGATCCACCAAGGCCCTTAAAAGTTAACCGACGAAGACAGAAATGTTGGTATTTTTGCACCAGTCATTTGCAGAGCACATAGCTGTTTGGAAGTCTATCCTCCCTCTCCTCCATTTCCCCTGGTCTCCAGAGAAATGACTCGGCCAGCCATTAGGAAAGTTTCCCATCAGAAAGACAAGTGTCTACCGAGGACGGGGAAGCAGGTCTTGCTCTCTGTGAATCCATCCGACGGGCAGAACGGAGGCCTCACTGCACCGACGGACGCGTCTGCCGTGAGATCTGCAAAGCAAGACAGGCAAGACGGCGATGGAATGAACTGAAATGAACTTGAGAGGCGGGATGTGATGGGCGAGGCCAGGAGAGGAAGTTCCCGTGAGGTTTCTCTTCCTCTCCCCAGAGTCCTTGGGAACGGCCAAGACTGCGGTGGGTAAGCACGTGCAGCTCCGCATCTGAATCACATGCACCTCTTCGCATTGCATGCGATAAATGACTCACTGCAGGTTCAGGCGTTGCAGAGAACCTGGGGCCAGGATGGGCAGGGAGGTCACTCCTTAGGACCTTTCAGATACTTCAAGAGAGCCATCCTGTCCCCTCTCCACTTCCTCTTCTCCAGGCTGGACATTCCCAAGCCCCTCAGCCTTTCCTTGTAGGGCTTGGTCCCCAGGCCCCGGATCCTCCTCTTCGCTCTCTTCTGAATCCTCTCAATTTTGTCCATGTCCTTTTGGAAGTGAGCCCTCCAGAACTGCAGGCAGCACTCCAGGTGAGGTCTGGCCCATGCAGGGTACAACGGGAATATTGCATTTTGCAATTTCGATGTGGTGCTTTTGTCGATACATTCCAAGACAGCATTAGCTTTCTTGACTGCTGCATCACACGGTCTGCTCATAGGTAGCTGGGTGACCTTGGGCTAGTCACAGTCCTGCTAGAGCTGTTCTCGCAGAGCTCCACTTCCCACACAGGATGTCTGTTGTGGTGTGAATGAAGGGAAGGTGATGGTAAGCCTCTTTGAGACTCCTGGTATTGAAAAGTGGGCTATAAAGACCAAGCCTCTTTCTTCTTCAAGAATGAAATAAGTTTTATTTATGAAGAGCAACAACTATGGACAGAAAGAAGAGAAGAGAGACCTAACTATCTATTCCAACCGGTTGTCTTCATTCATTCTGTGTTCAGCGGCTGTCCTGGAGGCAAGCAGGGAGGAGCCGAAATTCTCCTGTTGAGCCAGGCAGCACACCGGAAGAGATTACTTGAAAAGCATCACGACGTTCCTATTCAACTATGCTAAATAAATATCCCCTCCGATGCCCCCTGCAGGACACTCTATATTCTGCTCCGTCATTCACCGCAAGACCTTGCGTTTGTGGTCACCTCCGAACGCTCCTTTCTAAAAATACCGAAAGCAGATCAAGAGAAGAGGCTGTGCAGCATCTTGGCTCGTTTTAGGAAAAAAAAAGGGACTTCAGAGGAGACTCAGCCAAAGTTATTTGAGTTCTTCTATTTAGAGCAGCAGCATGAGTTTGGCGTTAAAAAGCCACGACTGTCTGTCGGGCCGGGAACTGCCAAAAGGAAAAGAGCGTAGCGAACGCCTTGGATTCATTGCCACGTAATGTGGTTGCAGCCAAGCCTTTGGAGCAGTTTTGATTTGATACGATTGCATAATGGGGGGGGGGGACATCCTCTCCCAGCCTATTTAGCATGAGGAGCTGCTCCCGGAAGATTTAAAAGGCTTATGCAGGTCGGGATATAAGCTAGGCATCTTCTCAGGGGTGAGTATTCTTGTTTCTGGGGAGAAGAAGCGGGTAGAGGTGACCTCTTCCTCTGTGATGGTGAAGCGTACCAAAAATGTAGCTCTTTGTGGGACATGTCTTTCATGATTATGCCATTGGAGCACCTTCCCTAGGAGGAAAGGATAAGAGTCAGGGCCTTCTCCTGGAGGCTTGAGGCTGATCCTGCATTGGGCAGGGGGTAGGACTAGATGGCCTCTATGGCCCCTTCCCACTCTAGGATTCTAGGAGTCTAGTTCAGCAATGGAAGGGGCTGTTTCTGGAGGTGGCGAGCTCCCCCTCACTGGCCGTCTTCAAGCAGTGGCTGGACAGATCCTTCTCCTGGACGCTTGAGGCTGATCCTGCACTGAGCAGGGGGTGGGACTAGATGGCCTCTATAGCCCCTTCCCACTCTGGGATTCCCAGTTTAGAAATGAGGCGAGAGACAGGGGGGCGTGAGAGAGGTTTACCAAATTGCGCTTGGGATAGAGAAAGAATTGACCAAGAGAAAATTTCCTTCCCAAATCCTTCAACTCAGGGGAATACAATGACGTTTTGATGGGCAGTAGGTTTGGGATGGACAAAAGGCAATACTGCTTTGCAAACAGAGTGATTAAAAGGTGGGATTAGCTGTCTATCAGTGGCTACTAGCTGTAGTGACTAAAGGGAACCTCCATCTTCAGAGGCAGTGTACCTCTGAATCCCAACGGCAGGAGGAAACGTTGGGGGAAGATCTCAGCATTTGTGCCCAGTTGCTGGCTGTCCAGAGGAACTGGCTGGCCCCTGTGTGAGATGGGATGCTGGACTAGATGGACCCCTGGTCTGACCCAGCAGGGCTCTTCTGATGTTCTTAAAAAGGCCTCAACTTCTCTGCCCTGTTGTTGGTCCTCCAGTAGAACCGGTTGGCCCCTTTGTGAGACAGGATGCTGGACTAGATGGACCCTCCCTGGTCTGACCGCATTTATTGGAACCAGGTGGACGGGACCAATAAAAGGAGGGGTAGCAGGAGGGCCAGAACTCCAGTGGCTAACAGAACATGCATATTGCCGTTTTTTCATTCTTGCTGCGTAAGTGGGAAGACCCCGCCCCCTCAATCTCAGTGTGAAGGCCCCGTAACCATACCGCACTGGAACTGAGGGGCCCGTAGTACGTGCTGCATGTGCAACTCGGATGCATGGGCCTCTGCTCCAGACATTTATCTGCGCATGTGTAGTGAAAAAAAAAAAAGTCTTCGAAGCAGAGTGGGGAAACCAAATGTTTAAGAAAAGCAATTTGTGTCTACAAACCCGAGAAACAAATTGTACAACCAAGAGACTTCCTCAGAGTTTTCCTGTGTGACGATTCCACAACCCCCTTTTGACCATGACACCCCCTCCAGCCCTCTTCTCATCCAACAAGCCGTTCAGACCTGAATGTGTTCAAGGATCGGAAGGGGGGGGGTGTGGCCCTGGAGACGGGTCGCATGGTAACAAGGATGGGTTGGGGAGGGGGGTTATTCGTCCTGCTAGAAGTTTTACAGGTATGTGCTTAATTGAAAGTTGAAATGCTCACTCTTTTCAACCTTTTGAATGTGGAGGGAGTCCCTGAAATAAATTTTCAGGCTTCAAGCCCACCCCCCCAGAAGTGGTCAGCTGGCCACGCCTCCCTGCCACGCCCCCTGCCACGCCCCTGGAAGTGATATAACCACCTGCACCCTTCACCCTCCATTCACTCCCTGCCTTTACTACTACTACTACTACTACTACTACTACTACTACTACTACTACTACTACTACTACTACTACTACTACTACTACTACTACTACGTTGGCTCCTCTTCATGTAGGCCAGGAAGAAGGGCGGGTGTGTGGGAGACAGCCCAGACCTCCCCCATACATACCAGATCACAAACGACTCTTTGATTTTTATACCCATGGCCTACCCAATTAGCCCTCTGTGCAAAGATGGCCAGTTCCCTAGCTTAGGTTTGCACGCTCTGGTGCGGATCGGCCGCTTTGGTGATAATCGGTGCGGTTCAGCTGCTGCCTTCCGTTCTCGCCACGTTCGGTGCTGGCTGCCTTGGGCTTCAGTGACTGCCAAAGCAGCTGAACCATGTCCTTTACCTACCCTAGCTTGTGGTCATGTCCTTTAAGGTAGGAGGGGAAAGGCCATGGACCCCCTCTGAAGCTCCTGTGGACCCCTAGGGTCAGACCAGGAGGTTCTATCTCCTGGGGTGTGAATGACTGCAAAGGAGAGATGGGGAGGGGGTGAAGCCCTAGTTGGAGGATCCAGATCCAGGCCAGCAGACCTTCGACTTTTTGCCACGGTGGCGTGGCGTGTAACCGGAGTCAAAGGGATAGCAGGTTAACCCAGTTCTGATTTACTTTGGATGAGTCATGGAGAGGAGCACGTAGCCCCAGTATCTGCTTCCAGATCACAAGACTTTCTTTTCTCCTCTTCCTCCCCCCTCCCCATTCCCCCCTCCCTACAGCACAGAGGATCTGGATCTCTGTTCAAAGGCGGCTTTGAAGATCGGATTTGTGTAATGGGTTTAATTTCGTTTGAGGCCCATAAAAACGCATCACATTTGTTTCCTCTTGATCTTTCGGGGCTGTCGTGCAACGGCCCGAAAAGCCTCTCCCGTTGGCGACGTGGTGTTTTTGGTGGCGTCTTCCTTGTTTCCTTTTATAGGGCTTTTCCAGAGGATTAAAAATTCCCCCGTGCTTCTTCCTTTAGAACATATGCCAGACCGGTTGGATCCGGCGCAAGCAGAGCCATAACCAGATTTCTATCCCTGTTGGACACATGCAGCAACATTTGAGTCCAGTGGCACCTTTAAAGCAGACAAAGATTTATTCCAGGCGTGAGCTTGGCGTGGGCAGGCACTCTTCCTCAGTTTTGATATGTGCGCAAAGTACTGGCGAGTCCCAGCTGGCTTATGGCAACTCCAGCCAGGGGCATTGGGGTCAAGGGAGAAGCAGAGGTGGTTGGCCATGGCTTTCCTCTACCGACTCTTCCTTGGTGGTCTCCCTTCCAAGAGTTACGGCCACCCTAGCAAGAGGATTTGAAGGCAAGCGAGAAGCAGAAGTGGTCTCCTACTGCCTTCCTCTGCAGAGTCTTCCTTGGTGTTCTCTCATCCAAAATGTATGGCCAACCCAGGAAGTGACTCTCAAGGCAAATGAGAACCAGAGGTGGTTGGCAATCGCCTTCCTCTGCAGAGTCTTCCTTGGTGGTCTCCCATCCAAGAGTTAACGGCCACCCTAGCAAGGGGCTTTGAAGGCAAGTGAGAAGCAGGAGTTGTCTGCTACTGCCTTCCTCTGCAGAGCCTTCCTTGGTGGTCTCCCTTCCAAGGACTGAATTAATTATGACCTCACCCAGGGGCTTTCAACGCAAATGAGAAGAGGTGGTTGGCTATGGCCTTCCTTCTGCAGAGCCTTCCTTGGTGGTCTCCAGTCCAAGACTTATGGCAACCCCAGCAAGGGGCTTTCAAGCCAAGTGACAAGCAGAGGTGGTTGGCCATTGCCTGCCTCTGCAGAGTCTTCCTTGGTGGCTTCCCATCCAAGTCTTCTGACTCCAGCAAGGAGTCTCACATGGAATGTGAGACACTGGGGTCTTCCTTTGCAGAGTGTTCCTTGGTGGTCTCCTATCAAAATACTAAACCTGCTTAGCATCTGAGATCCCATGTCCTGTTCGAAGAGAGTACCACCTCCCCGAAAGTTTTAGAACTGGCTCCGAATATATCTTTAAGAGAATCCAAGAAAGGGAAAAGTTGGAGGAAGAGCTGAGGTAGTAGGAAACAGAGACGGAAAGTGCGGCCGGACACATTTTGTAGGTCGCAGGTCTGAAAAGGACACCAGGTTGCTGCCAGAAGTCTTTGGAGAAAGAAAGAAGGCTGGGGGGGGGGGATTGGCTTTCCCTGCATGGAATGTCTTTTTTCGTCCCCCACCCCCTTCCCGGCTGACCACTCAGGCTTCTTTCTTTGGCATTACCAAAGTTCTGACCTGAGAAAGTCCGGATGGCTTTTCTGGGCAAACCTCCAACCTGTTTTTTAAAAACGGGGAGAGTGTATTGTTTTCCACTTCATGGAAGCGCTGTCTTCTCATTTGGGAGGCTTCCCTTCCGCGGTCCGGCAGGGGGGTTTGGAGAGCCCCTCTGAAAAGGACTTCCGTCCTTAGTCCACAGCCCAGCCTTTCTGAAAGAAAATGAACTGCGGGAGGAAATTTGTAGCATCTCCAGCTCAATATCCCCTGCCAGCGCCAAGCCAAGGCAGGAGGGGGAAAGAAAAAAGAGGTCAACCTTTTTCAAAGGGAAACCTTTTTCGGAAACCTGCTGCTGCTTTGCTCTCCGTCAACGTGGGGATTGGAATAAGATGTCTGAATACTATGACTCCAGCTATTTGTCTGTCTAAAGGGTAGTCAAACTGCGGCCCTCCAGATGTCCATGGACTACAATTCCCAGGAGCCCCTGCCAGCGAATGCTGGCAGGGGCTCCTGGGAATTGTAGTCCATGGACATCTGGAGGGCCGCAGTTTGACTACCCCTGGTCTAACTGCATGGAGTCGGCATGGCAGAGACCCATCTCATCAGAACTCGGAAGCTAAGCAGAGTTGACCCTTGTAAGAGGTTGGCGTCTGCCTTGAAAGCCCCTTGCTGGCTGGGCCATGGACCGTAAACTTAATGGCAGGGCGTTCATCTGAGTTGCTGCAAGGTTGTGATTCATGCTACTCACCTGGCGGATCACGCCTCGATCGGGGCACTTGGCAGCTTGTGCTCGTTCGAAGTGGTGTGTCGGAAATGCCCCAGGGCCGGAGGCATGCCCTACCCTGCCCTGCCTGCATGGTTGCCACAAATCCTGCCCTTGTAACAGGAAGCGTTCACACCGTACGCCAGCTCACCTGGTGGTGCTTGTTAAATCATTTTCTGCTTGTCAACAAGTCTACGGGGTTTAATTTTTTCCCCCCTTTTAAACCAGGCATTGTTGTCAATTGGCTATGAATGAGTTCATTCTGCCCGGAGGAAAGGCACCAGGGGGAGGGGGAGGGGGGAGAACCATACAAAGAAGAGGAGTAGAAATATTCAGAGCGTTGATCAGATGCTATTGGCTTTTTGGTCCTGTATGCTGGGGATTTCTTTTTGGTTTTTTAAAAAGAGTAGAGAACTGATATTCTTATATTTTTCATTTAGAATCATAGAATCATAGAGTTGGAAGGGGCCATAGAGGCCATCTAGTCCAACCCCCTGCTCTACGCAGGATCAGCCCTAACCATCCTAAAGCATCCAAGAAAAGTGTGTATCCAACCTTGGCTTGAAGACTGCCAGTGATTTATAATTTATTTATAATTTCATTTATAAGACCGCCCTCTTTGGCCCCCGCCATCTTGGATAGCCCTGGCTAGTCTGATCTCGTCAGATCTCAGAAGCTAAGCAGGGTCGGCCGTGATTAATACTCGGAGACCCGGGAGAAATCCATGTTTTCCAGGCAGTGGCTGACAATGGTTGACCCCCTCTGAACGACTCTTGCCTTGGACACCCCACAAGGTCACCCTAAACTGGATTCCATCAGTTCTCACTCTCGTCAGTAGGATAGCAAGACTGTGGCCTGGCCTGGCCAAGGGGATAAATTGGTTTATTAGTGCTGCCACCTTTTAGTGTAATAATTTTAACAATGTAATCGGGGTATTTTAGGGGTTTATTGTATTTTTAGTCTTTTATTGTGCAAACCGCCATGAACCTGAACGGGAACGTTGGTATATAAAGTGATAGATAGATAGATAGATAGATAGATAGATAGATAGATAGATAGATAGATAGATAGATAGATAGATAGATAGATAGATAGATAGATAGATGAAGAGTTGGTTCTTATATGCCGCTTTTCCCTACCCGAAGGAGGCTCAAAGCGGCTTACAATCACCTTCCCTTTCCTCTCCCCACAACAGACACCCTGTGAAGTGGGTGAGGCTGAGAGAGCCCTGATATTACTGAAGAAGTTGGTTCTTATATGCCGCTTTTCTCTACCCAAAGGAGTCTCAAAGCGGCTTACAGTCGCCTTCCCTTTCCTCTCCCCACAACAGACACCCTGTGAGGGAGGTGAGTCTGAGAGAGCCCTGATATCACTGCCCGGTCAGAACAGTTTTATCAGTGCCCTGGCAAGCCCAAGGTCACCCAGCTGGCTGCATGTGGGGGAGCACAGAATCGAACCCAGCTCGCCAGATTAGAAGTCCGCACTCCTAACCACTACACCAAACTGGCTCTCAGATAGATAGATAGACAGACAGACAGAGACAGACAGATAGATAGTCCAGAGCTGGTCTGTAGAAGCAGACAGGTCCAACCCCGTAAGGTTGGCCAAAGTCAGCTGCAGCCCAACGACCCTTCCTTCCACCAATGGCCCCAGCGTGAAAATTTCCCACTCGAATTTGAAAGGGTTCCAAATGCTTGGAAGCAGCAAAAATCCAGGAAAATGCCCAATTTAAATTTCAGTAATCTCCTAATCCCCCCCAATTTCAGTGCATTCCAAAGTTAAATTTAAAGGATGCTAACAAAGTGTGCACTGTGTAGAAAAATGTACACCCTGTACAAATCTCGGGTCTGCCCATAATTCACCTCCCACATTTAACCCGTCTAACGGGATTAAGCTGTACTCTGTAGCTAAGTACCCCACTAGTTTAAGATTAGCCAAAGGGACTGTTCTCGGGCAAACAAAACAGTGCCGTTTTGAGCAGTCTTCTCTCTGTTCCAGCACGTGGGCAGCGATCGCGGTCCCAAATATCTCATTTTCAGCCACTTGCTTGTGCTTTGTCTGGTGAACAATGAAGAAGGGATGATGCGGATAAACACGCCCCAAATTTGGAAGGAGATGAGGATCTGTATGTGTGCGTGGGTACAGAGGGGGTTTTGTGTGGATGGCCTGTTTGAGGGCTACGGGCTGGGCTGTTGGGAAAGTCCAGCTATCTGGCTCCAGTAAAGTGGGATGGCTCTAGTAGTCAGATTCCCCCCTTCTGCCTTTTGGCCCTTTTACTCCTGGTAGCTTTACCTGCTGGCAAAACTGCTGTGACATTCTTTGCATTTTACAGCCCACTTGGGGAATTCCTTCGCAAGGGACAGAGAAGCAAGCACAACGAAGCGTTTGCTTTCTTTTATTCTTAGTACGTTGAAATGAGCTGTAAAGCTCCACGCAAGTCAGATATTGTGTAACCGTGCCAGTATTGGCCCGCCTTGTAGGGTTGGCGTCCTGAAAGATTTCAAAGTCTGTTGGTTGTTAAAATTCTTCCTGGACCATACACAGAGGCCAAGGTCGTTTGTACTGAAAAGCAGAATAAATATAAAGAACAAATTTTGCTATGTTGGAGTTTATTTCACTTTTGATAATCCGGGGAAAGGATAAGTAGTCCCCCCTCCCCATTTATGTTTACATGATTCATTTATACCTTACTTTTTCTCCAGTGGGGAACAAAGTGGCTTATAAAAATTTGCCCCACTCTGTTTCATCCTCACAGCAACAACCCTGTGAGGTAGGCTCAGCAGAGAGTGTGACTAGCCAAAGGTCACCTACCTTCCACGTCAGCGTCTGACACTCTATTTCAGCCTTTCTCAACTTTTTAACCATTGAGAAACCCCAGAAACCTTCTTGAGGCCCCGAGAACCTCAGAAATGGCAGGATTGTTCAGAATAGGGTTGGGAAGCAGAGCTGCGGACACGCCCACCCGGGGTCCCTCCAGGCCCATCAATGGCCATTTGGGGAGGGGCAGGTCAACTTGACCATATATGGCCTGATGATAATGATGATGACGACGACGACGATAAATGTTTAACAAATTTTTAAAAATATATAAAAATAATTAAATCCCTCTCATTCAGGAAACCCTCCCAGGGCTGCCAAAAATGCCTGATCTAGCTACAAATATGCTTTTGTTTTCACCGTCTTGAATAATTGGGTGTGAATCACCGATCTGGCCACATCTCCATTCATGTCTGAAAAGTACCAGTCCTGATCTCTGAACTCGGTTTCTTTTCCCTGCTATGAGAGCTGTCTGTTTCAGTCTTCTTTGGCTTGTTCTGCCAGTTTCTATTCCAAGGGAAGCTGTCCAGAGCAGTGGTGGGATTGAGAGTGGCAGCCTCTAATCTGGAGAGCCAGGCTGGATTCCCCACTCCTCCTCCACATGCAGTCACCTGGGTGGCGTTGGGCCAGTCGCAGTTCTTTTAGAACTGTCCTCACAGATAAGTTCTCTTAGAGCTCTCTTAGCCCCACCCACCTCCCTGTTCGTTGAGGGGAGAGGAAGGGAAAGGTATTTATAAGACACCTTGGGGTTCCTTTAGGAAGTGAAAAGCGGAGTGTAAACAACTCTTCTTTCTTGAGAGCCAGCGGATTCTGATATGGAGAACCAGGTTACATTCATCACTCCTGCACACGCACCTAGCTGGGTGAGCTTGGACTAGTCGCAGTCCTGTTAGAGCTATTCTCACAAAGCAGTTCTCTTAGAGCTCTCTCAGGCCTACTACCTCACAGGGCGCCTGTCATGCGGTGAGGAAGGGAAAGGTGTTTGCAAGTCGCTTTGAGACTCCTTTGAGTAGTGAGAAGTGGGGGAATAAAGGCCGACTTTTCTTTCTTGAGAGCCATTGTGGAGTGGTTAAGAGTGACGGGCTGATGTTAGTGGTAAGATGTATGTTGTTATTAAGAAATCGGCAGCATGGCACTCCTTAAGAAACCTCAGGCATATACTTTCTTAAAGACGGGGTGATTAGTTGTTGGTTCCTAATTTGTCAGTGAGCTCTGCGACAAAATGAATTTTGGGGGAGAGATTTGAACCGAGTAAAACTTTCACCATGAATCCTTAAAAGCTTTTCTCTCTGAACAGGCAGAAGGACTGGGGAGGGGGGGGATCAGTTCAGATACCTGCATCATTTCATCTCTAGAAATTCAAGTAGGTCTAGAAAGAGACAGCAGGATTTTGACACTCCCTGTACCCCTCAGGCAGGGAAACAGGTCTGGGAGAATTAAGTCCTAGAAAGACTTCAGGGAGAAACTGTTGTAGGCTTCAGGAAAAGTGTCTTTAATTTAACCGTACCTGGTCAGTGGGAGGAGAAAGAGGGATGATAAAACCCCTGGGAACCAGGAGGAAGGTCTCTATGGTGCTGATTCCATCGAGGCTGAAAGAACACTTAATTGAGGTTTGGAAGAGACGGCCATTGCCCCGTGCTGGCTGCAGCCTGGAAAGAGGCTGGGAGGAAATGTAGATTTCTAAGCTAAGGAGTCTGCCTTATGTTGAACATCGAGTGAGGGATAGAGGAATTGTGTTTCACCCTTTTCTTTTGAATCCCTTGCTCAGTCTGGTGCTGTACTGAGAGTATTGTAGACCTTTTGCTTTTACTAAATCCTTTATAACTTTTGATGCTGGTGGTGGTTCTCTGTGCCACATAGACCTCCACTGGCTTAGACGTGCTATTTTTGAAAGATCACCTGGCAGAAGGGAGGACAGCCAGTTGGCCAATGGCTCTTCCCCCACTGGTGTATAAGTCAGGAAGCTGTCTTGGTGGTAACCAGGTGCTGGGTAGTGAAAGTCTCAGAGACATGGCCACTGACACCTTTACTGGCACCTGCCAATTTTTTTTAGAAACTGGGCAGAGCCAGGTGGGGCTATTGGCCATTGGGAATATGATTGACAATGCAGATTTTTTAAAAATATTTTTTTCAGAGCAGCTGCCTCCGCAGTATGACTTAAGGCAAGCTGCGGCAGCCATTTTGCAGCTGGCCCTGACCCTTGCAACAGCCAGTTGGTTGCTGTGCTCACCACTCCGATAAGAGCTTGCTGTGCTGTCCCACGCAGCGGCATTCGCATCCAGAACCAGCCTGTGTTTTTCAGTTCAACAGGATGGGAATTGTTCATGACGGAGGCACTTGCTTAGGGTTTCCAAAGAGAACTCTCTTCAAAGCGGAGTTTGCTGCTCCGGGGTCTGGCCAGGAAAAGCAGGATGTGCGTGTCGGCGCAGAGCTTGGGTGTGCATGTTTGAGCAGCTGTAACCTGACCGGAAGTGAAGTCAGCTGGTTTGGAGAGCAGAATCATGACATTCTGTTTTTGCAGGTTATCCCGCTCCTGCCGTTTCTTTTTCTAGACGTATTTAGTCTACTTTGTGGCTCTTCCGTTCTAAACTCTAGGCCCGAAGATATTTCACGGTTCATCGGCTTTGTTCCAGTTGTAGAAACAGGTGCTGACTTCAGCTCTGTAGCGTCTCTGCTTTCCAGCAACGCACTAAAGCCATCTGCCCCTCCACCGCCAATCCGCTTGCCTGACGCAGCAGGGGAAGGCCCAGGCCAGCATCGCAGCAATGTTGCCACCAATCAGGCAATGTCACTTCCTGTTTGGACTGGAAGTGACATCATGGCGGTGGTGGCTGCAGATGTGGGACACTCTGGTATATGGGCAAAAACTCTATGGTACAAAAAACTCTTATTGTAAATCAAACCATCGAGTGTAAATAAAACCATTCTGCAGCACTTGTGATGCAATAATGTTACCGACAGTGCTTCCAGACACAGAATTGAAGCTCAGAGCCACAGCATTCCAAAAAGGGGCTAAATCAGTATCACAGTGATACATCAAGAAGGAGGCACCCCCCCCCCACATCCCCAAATGTCCTTCGGAACCATCTCCCACCCTTAACACTTCCTTCTAGCCCACTCTTAATGGGGTCCCAATCTCATCTTCCTGGCAGCTGGTGTTCCTCAAGAGCAACTGCTGGGAACGGCCCAGGACGGGGACCATTGCAGAGCGATTCTCCTCGGCGGGAGGCAGAGAGAGAAAAAGGAGAACGGTCACCCTGCTTGCCTCAGGCACACACCTGTGATATTAAAACTCAGACCCAGGTGTGCGTGGGACTTCTCTGTGTGGAGACGCCCTGACATGTTCATGCTGATTCTAAAAGGATGGGCGAAGGGCCCAGAATAAGCTCTGAAGCAGTGAATGGTGGGGGGTTTAATGAAAACTCCAAATTGACAAGGGCAGCTAACAGAAAACGGGTGTGGCTCTTTCCGCAGGATGAGTGGAGTTGGGAAGAGGGCTTAGAGCGGTTCAGAGTTGTTAAGAGCGATGGCTTCCAATCTGGCGAGCGGGGTTTGATTCCCCACTACTCCCCCAGCTGGGTAGCCTTGGGTTACTTACAGACCTTATAAATATGTTTTCACAGAGCAGTTCTCTCAGAGCTCTCTCCACCTCACCTCTCTCCCATGGTGCCTGGTTTGGGGAGAGGAAGGGAAGGCGATTGAAAGCCGATTTGAGACTCCTTCGGGTAGAGAAAAGCGGCATCTAAGAACCAACTCTTCTTCTTCTTCCTCAGTATTATCAGGGCTCTCTTAGCCTCCCCTCCCTCGCAGGGTGTCTGCTGTGGGGAGAGGAAAGGGAAGGTGAATGTAAGCCGCTTTGAGTAAAGAGGAGTATAAGAAGAAGAACCAACTCTTCTTCTTCTTCTTCTTCTTCTTCTTCTTCTTCTTCTTCTTCTTCTTCTTCTTCTTCTTCTTCTTCTTCTTCTTCTTCTTCTTCCTCAGTATTATCAGGGCTCTCTTAGCCTCCCCTCCCTCGCAGGGTGTCTGTTGTGGGGAGAGGAAAGGGAAGGAGACTGGAAGCTGCTTTGAGACTCCTTTGGGTAAAGAAAAGCAGCATATGAGAACCAACTCTTCTTCTTCTTCGGTAATCTCAGGGCTCTCTCAGCCTCACCTCCCTCGCAGGGTGCCTGTTTTGGGGAGAGGAAGAGAAGGCGATTGAAAGCCGATTTGAGACTCCTGATAGAGAAAAGCGGGGTATAAAAACCAACTTGCCCCCTTCTAAACTTCCTTATTTGTATTCTTCCTCTGCCTTTGATACATCAACACTGTTTCCAAATGTTCTGCGGTCCAAGGTGCACTAGGGGGTACCTGGGCAAGCAGAAAATGCTGGCGAGTCGCTTCTGATTTACAGCGACCCTATGAATGAACGAGGCTGGCGATCAAACGTAATTGTCCCTCCACATTGGGTGACACGCTGGCACGTTATCGCCTCATTCCGATATTCAGACACTCTTGGCAAAAGCCGGATCCAGAGACACGGCACGCTTGAACGGCTGCCTTCAAAACAGCCCCAGCCTGTTGCGTTTGGCTGCTGTGGGAAACAGCGTGAGGGGGCCCTTGGAAATGCCTGCCAGCCGTGGCGTGTGTTTCTTCCGTTGTGCAATTTTCAAAATTATTTATAAATAAATGGGGGACGGTGGCAACAGGAGCAGCAGGGAAAGGAGGCAGGAAGGACACCCCCCCCTCCCGCCGGTTGGCCCCTCTGCAATCTTTTAAATTGCGGCTCAGCTACCTGTTACGTTTTTACACTTGTTTCCCCAAGTTTCTAAAAAAGAGAGAGAGAGAAAGAGAGAGAGAGAGAAGAACAAGCTGGATTTAATTTGATTCCCATAGCACCTTAGAACAAGATTTTGGGGATATAAGCTTTCAAGAGGCAACACTCTCTTTATCAGATACCAGAGGTTTGACTCTCAAAAGGTTATAGAAGAAGAGTTGGTTCTTACATGCCGCTTTTCTCTACCCAAAGGAGGCTCAAAGCGGCTTACAGTCGCCTTCCCTTTCCTCTCCCCACAACAGACACCCTGTGGGGTGGGTGAGGCTGAGAGAGCCCTGATATCACTGCCCGATCAGAACAGTTTTATCAGTGCCGTGGCGAGCCCAAGGTCACCCAGCTGGCTGCATGTGGGGGAGTGCAGAATCGAACCCAGCATGCCAGATTAGAAGTCCGCACTCCTAACCACTACTCCAAGCAGGCTATACCACACCTCCCCCAAATTTTCAACTTTTTAACCATTGAGAAGCCCCTGAAACATTTTTTCAAGCTTTGAGAAACCCCAGAAGTGGCGGGATCATGCAAAATATGGTTGGGATGTATAGCTGTGGACACGCCCACCCGGGGCCCCTCCCCTTCCCACCTCCTTGAGGCCCATCATGGGCCATTTTGGGAGGGGTGGGTGGGACGACATGACCATATATGGTCATATCACCCGATAAGTAGTTAACAAATTTTTTAAAATGTATTTATTAACTCCCACCCATTCAGGAGACCCTTCCAGTGCTGTCAAGAAACCCCAGTTCAGAAAGCCTGGGCTACTGGATTCAAATCTAGCTGTCTGTTCCCCATTGGTTATAACTCTGGCCCCTCCTTTTCCTGCCATGTCATCCGAATGGGAATTGACTTCCTGTCCTCTGTTTCCAGCTCAAACGGTTCTAGGCTGCTGCTTGCGGGTCCAAAGTAGAAAGGGTGAAACCAACCAAGTGAGTGGAGGTTTTTAGGTGGGCTGGCTCTTCCGGTTTCTCGCAGGGTGACTGGTTCAAATATAGCCCCTTAGGCATTGTTTCTAAACCTGGCCCGCTATATAATTTGCTCCTGAAATACTCCTGGCTTCTTGGCACTGTATCATCATCTTTCTTACGTATTATTTATCTCATTTTTAGAAGCTGAGATTTCAACTTTTTAAAATAAAAGCTGGGTGTTTCATTGTCTGTCCGAAGTTGATTTCTGTTGCGAGTTTTAGATGTAAAAGAGAGGCAACAAACCCAAAGAACTGATGACAAAATAACTTTTTCTTCTTCTTTGGCCACATCAGCGGCTCCCAAACGTCCCGAGAGGGTCTTTCCAAGTGAGAGATGGGGGGAGACATTTAAGAGTCTCTTCAAATGCAACGGATAAGAATTGAACTAACCTGATTATAGCAGGCAGGAAAATGTCAGAATACCAGACCGGTAGAGGAGTAAAATTTCCAGAAAAAGCAAAATATGGGCAAAATTAATGATGTTTAAACAATACATGTATACCTAAATATATATATTGTACATATTTACAGTATACACAGGAGTTTGGGAGGGTTTTTTGTAGCCATTGAGTTGCAACTGACTTATAGGAACCCTGTAGGGCATCCTTTCTCTACATTTTTACCATTGAGAAACCCCTGAAACATTCTTCAGGCTTTTAAAACCCCCCAAAGTGACACAGCTGTGCAGAATATGGTTGGGAAGCCCACCTGGGGCCCCTCCCCTCCCCTCCCCTCCCCTTCCCACCCCCTCCAGGCCCATCATTGGCCATTTTGGGAGTGTGTTAGGTGGGTCAACATGCCCATCCGTGGTTATATCATGAGAAACTTTTAACGAATTCATAAAATAGATATAACAATGAATTCACCCCCACCCATTTAGGAAACCCTTCCAGGGCTGTCAAGAAACCCCAGGGTTTCATGACAACCCAGTTGAGAAAGCTCGCTGTAGGGTTTTCAAGGGAAGAGACATTAAAAAATGATTTCCCATTGCTTGAATCTGTTCAGCAACCATGGAACAGTCAATTTGCAAAAATAAGGGTCAGTAAAGCCCCTACCAAGCCACAGGGCACAGTGGGTGGCCTTTGTCTGGGTTGGTGGTTTGTAAGCTTTTCAGTTTCATGATAACCTCCCTATGAATCTACTGGTTGTCCCGCTCCCCCCCCCCCCCCCCGGACATCCACCTGGCCTCGACCTTTTCGGCCCTGGGCCCAACCTGGTGGAATGAGCTCCCGGAAGAGCTAAGGGCTCTGTTGGAGTTGTCAGTTTTCCACAGGGCCTGCAAGGCGGAGCTCTTCCGCCAGGCATATGGTTGAGGCCAGAGCGGTGTCCCGGTGTCACCAGGATCTCTAATTGAGACTAACTAAGACCCTCGCTCCAAGTGAGATAGAGTTATTGACACACATGCTGAAAGGAGGGGAAGGTTTGATATATTTTATTTCTTGCCATCTTGTTTAAATTGTTATGTTTTTATTTTAAGGGGTATTGTTAGGGGATTTTATTGTGCTTTTATTGATTTCTGTAAACCGCCGTGAGATATTTGCGAGCAGCGGTATACAAATATAATTATAAATAAATGGGTGGGTGGATGGATGGATGGATGGATGGATGGATGGATGGTTGGATGGATGGATGGATGGATGGATGGATTGGATGGATGGGTGGGTGGGTGGGTGGATAGATGGATGGATGGATGGATGGATGGATAGATGGATAGATGGATAGATGGATAGATGGATAGATGGATAGATAGATAGATAGATAGATAGATAGATAGATAGATAGATCGATCCTCAGGTGGGACACTCAATTTCCATCCATCCTTGAATGCGTCTCTCATGGGCAGTTTCACATCGTGCACAGATGCAGAGGTGGGTATACCTAGCTCGTGGGGTGTGCTTCCGAGGGCATGATACAGCTTCTGGGTCTGGACAGGGGGATTTTCTAGGAGCCCTACCCAAGGCCCCTTAAGTTTCAACATGAACGAAAGGGGAGATAACACCAGTGCTCTCAGCAAACAGTTTCCAGATTGTAGAGGGGCAGAGCGAGTTGACAAAGAGAACTTGTTCTGCCTCTCTTGTGATATGGAGGGCTTCAGGGCATCCAAGGAGATTGATGGGCAATTGATCCTCAGTGGACTAAAGAAAAACCTTCTTTACACAGCCAGTGACTAAAATGTGGAATTCGCTGTCAGGAGAGTTGGCCACAGGCATGGATGGCTTTCAAAGAAGATTAGACAGATTAATGGAGACATGGTCTATCAATGGCTACTAGGAACTTCCATGTTCAGAAGCAGTTAACCACAGAATCTTGGTGTCAGAGGACAACATCGAGGAAAGGCTTCGGCTTGTATGCCCTGTTGTTGGTCCTATAGAAGAGCTATTTGGCTCCTATGTGGGATGGGATGCTGGACTAAACAGACCACTGGTCCAACCCATCAGGGCTCTTCTGATGTTCTTATCAGGGAAAGGCCTCAGCCTCTATGCCATGTTGTTGGCCCTACAGAGGAACCAGCTGGCCCCTGTGTGAGATGGGAGGCTGGACTAGATGGACCCTTCCTGGTCTGATCCAGGAAGGTTCTTCTGATGTTCTTCTGAAGGTCTTGGCTTCTGTGCCTTGTTGCTGGCAGTCCAAAGGAACGGGTTGGCCACTGTGTGAGGCAAGATGCTGGACTAGGTGGATCTTTGATCCGATCTAGCAGAGCTCTTCCAATGTCCTTAAGTTCTTATGTCCAAGCAGCGGTGGCCCAAGCAGCGGTCTGACCAGCATCCTTCTACGATAAGTCAGTCTGTCACATTGACACTCCAGAGCAGGGGTAGTCAAACTGAGGCCCTCCAGATGTCCATGGACTACAATTCCCAGGAGCCCCTGCCAGCATTTGCTGGCAGGGGCTCATGGGAATTGTAGTCCATGGACATCTGGAGGGCCGCACTTTGACTACCCCTGCTCCAGAGTGTCCTTAAAATGACATTATGTGTGAAGCTGCCTTTTAAAGCCCTGTTTTGGAAAACCAGGCCCAGCCGCCTCGATCCCGTACCTTCCGCTCCCGAAGCCTGTGTTTTGTGGTTGCCAGAAAAGCAGAAGTTTGGCTGAATCATCTTCTTTTCGGCAGGTCTTCACAGAGCGCGGCATGCCCGTGTAAACCCCCGTGTAGCGTCTGGGTTTTTCTTGCCCACAAAATTGCCACCTCGCTAGGTTAGGCGCGTCTATAAAAAGACGAGAAATCCTGTGCCGTTTTCTGGACAGACGGTCACTGATGACTGGGTGGAGGCCACGATCCCCCTACAGCCTTTCATCTCTTGGGGTCAGCGACACTTATATTCCAGTCCGATTTCACGGGTCACATTAAGACGGCTTGGATCTCCCTTTGTGACCCGCTGGTCGCTGAGCTCCGGGGTTTCTGCAGAATTGATTGCCGGGGAAAGACGTGATGCGGGACGTGAGGGGTAGACAGTACCGAAATTTCTGCCTGACGCTTTGAAACCCGTTTCTGTGTTTTTTCTTGGCAGGTTCCTTAGAAAGAGAGCTTGGACGGCATGCAAAGTTGTGAAATATCTGCAGACAGCACTGATGATCCCCTTAGTAGTGGCCTACGGAGAAAACGACAGCCGCGAATAGTAGTTATCGGTGCTGGGCTTGCAGGCCTCTCAGCGACCAAAACTCTCCTGGAAAAGGGTTTCACGGATGTGACGGTCCTCGAAGCGTCTGACCAAATTGGAGGCAGAGTACAAAGCGTGAAACTCGGTAAGGGCGTGGCTCGGCCTGCTTCTACCCTGGGCCGTCTTTGCAGAAAGGGCTGGTGAAATGAGAAGTATGTGAGCATTTACTGGTGTCGATTTTTCAACTATCAGGGCTTCTATCCACTTCTGGATATCCCGGGGGAAAGGTAGGGTCACCACGAATCAATCATGGATGTTGCAGAGGGAAAATGTAAAGCGTTCAAAATCAAAAAGCAAATTGAATTCAGTGTAAGCGGGAGGGATTCATTCGAACTGGACTGGGTATGTAGTCCCATGCAGACTACATCAGGGATTCGGAGATATACTACTCTTGACCATGGAGGCTTCATGTGACTGTCATAGCCAATAGATACTAGTGGGTCTGTCTTCCTTCTTGAACACATCTCACCCTTTTCCAGAAATGACCACTCTCACTAGCCGTAGTTGTGTGCGGTGCAGTCCTAAGCAGAATTGCGCCTTTCAGAGTTCATTGACTTCAGTGCACCTAGAAGGTGTAACTCTGCTTTGGTTTGCACCGTTAACCACGCAGTTTTATCCTTTGCATCCCTCCCTACTTCACCAGCGTTCTCTTGGCTTTGCGTATTTTCAATTTAATTTATTGCATTAAATAATTCTGTAATGCTCCTGGGCACCCAGAAGTATTTTCCATTCTCATCTCCTACAAACCAGGGTGAGAGATGGTCTGTGAGATTCCAAGGGTTAAAGCAGTTCTCACATGAGCCGGTTTTGATGCGAATCTGAAATTTCCACCGTTCGTAATGTTCGTTTGCAGGACGAGGTGGCTCTTTTGCGTTTAACAGTAACTGTTTGTTTTATAACTACGGGGGGAGAACCTCGAATATGATTTCAGTCTATACATGTGGGGAAATCACCGCCACATAGCTTAGGTGGATTTTGAGAAGGATTAGTCAAATGCATGGATCAGCAGTTATTACCCATGACAGCGGCGTGGGATCGCCATGTACCGAGGCAGTGCACTCGTAGTATCCAATGCTGAGGTCAGATTAGAAAGCCTGCGTGACTTTCTCGTGAGCTTGGCTGCTGTGGATACAAAAAGCCAAATGCCTGCCATGACCCCCCCCCCCACCCAAGGTGGGAGGAGTTCTTGGGTTTGCAAGCCACACTTTGAACACCTGAAGTCCTCTGGTGAGCTGCGGGACTTCAGTGAGAAATCAAAGCGAAAAAGTACACCTCCAGGGCAGGTGGCAACGTGCCGGCTTCGGTTTTCTTTGCAGGTTTCTTCACAGGTGTTTTAACTTGCAGGCAGATTCCTAAATCGGGCCCTGGCCCCTGCCTGGGGGAAATGCGCTCCCAGAAGAGCTGCGGGCCCTGATGGTGCTAATTCAGTTCCACAGGGCCAGTAAGACAGAGCTCTTGGATGGGCGATCTCAGGAAGATCTCAGGGGTAGTCAAACTGCGTCCCTCCAGATGTCCATGGGCTACAATTCCCAGGAGCCCCTGCCAGCATTCGCGGCATCTAAGAACCAACTCTTGTTCTTCAGTAATATCAGGGCTCTCTCAGCCTTACCTTCCTTTTCCTCCTCCTCTATGGGAGACCACTGAGGGATGTCCAAGGTTGCTACGGAGAGGCAGGCAATGTCAAACCATCTATATCCATCTCTTCTTCTGGCCTGCATGGCTCACCCTAGCCCACTGTCATCTCATCTAGCAAGCTAAGCAGGCCAGAGGTGGTTGGCCCTTACCTGCCTCTGTGTTGCTACCCTGGACTTCCTTGGTGGTCTCCCATCCAAGTCCTAAACAAGGCTGACCCAGGCTTGATGAGATCGAGTCAGTCCGGGCTATTCAGGCTGCCGAACATAGACGAGGTGGACGTAAAGAAACAAGAACAATGAGCTCGCCATCTGGCCCTTGACTGTTCTCTCAACAACTTCCTTTGCTGTGCTCGTTCGCAGAGAGCTGGCTTTTGTTTTCGGCCACGTCCTGTCTTATTAACTGGAGGGGGGGGGGTGGCTGGGTTCGCCACCCTCTTCCTCTTCGCTCATCCCAGCTCCTGACGTGGCAGTCGATAAACACCCGGCAGTAAATTAAACCTGAGCGTCTCATGAGAGAGGATGGGCGACAGGTCCGGTGTCCGGCCTTTCTACTGGGGATTGCGAACACTGCTTGAGGTTTGGCTCCGGCCTTGGTACAGGAAGCCCTTTGTGTACCGCTGTGTCCAAAATAGCTTCTGAGCAGCGTGGGCTGTTGGGCTGGAGGGAAGTGCTTAATCATCCAAACCCCTTAGGGGGCCCTTGCTTCAACACACCTGCAGGCCGTTTCCTCCTCCTTCCAAGCCTATATATAAACCTCTGTGCATGCCCAGGGGTCTCCGGGTCTTGCCGAGGACACGTTTCTTGGTGCTTCTCTCCCGGCCTCCGTGCCTTTCTCGTGTGAGCAGGAGGTTGGGTCTGTGCCGCATTCTGTGATTCCACGCAAGTATCGGTACCGCCGGACAGGGGAGGAGGCGTGGCAGAGCTCGATCATATCAGTTTGTGGAAGCTAAGTAGGGTTGGTTAGAAGGGAGCCCGTTGGCGGTTTGCTATTGCTTGGCTGGTCTTCCTTGTTGATATCCCACCCATGCCCCAACCTGCTTAGCTTCATGGTCTACGTCATTGAGGCAGACCACGACTGGCCTGTCCAGTTGATTTCACGGGCTAGCCTGGGTCGATGAGGTCAAGGCAAGAGTGATATGCCATGGCCTGCCTCTGCGTAGCAACCCTGGACTTTCCTGGTGGTCGCCCATCCAAGCGCCAACTATGGCCAACCCTGCTTAGCTTCTGGGACAATTTGTATTCTTTGTACTTTGTGGGGCAACAGTGCGAGGGCTTCTGGAGTTCTGGTGGACCTCCTGATGGCACCTGGGTTTGGACCACTTTGTGATACAGAACATTAGACTGGATGGGCCATTGGCCTGATCCAACATGGCTTTTCTGTCTTCTTGGTGCTTGTGGGGCACAGTGGGAGGGCTTCTGGAGTTTGGACATTGCTGATGGACCTCCTGATGTACCTTGGCTTGGGCCACTGTGTGACACAGAGTGTTGGATTTAGATGAGCTATTGGCATGATCCAACATTGCTTCTTAGTCTTCTTGGTGCCTGGGTGGGATGGGGGTCACAGTGGGATGGCTTCTGAATTCCTGGCCTCACTGATGGACCTCCTGATGTCACCTGGATTTTGGCCACTGTGTGACACAAAACATTGGGCTGGATGGGCCAGTGACCTGATCCAACATGGCTTCTCTGTATTCTTGGTGCTTGTGGGGCACAGTGGGAGGGCTTCTGGAGTTTGGACATTGCTGATGGACCTCCTGATGTACCTTGGCCTGGGCCACTGTGTGACACAGAGTGTTGGATTTAGATGGGCCTTGATCCAACATGGCGTCTCAGTCTTCCTGGTGCTTGGGAGCCTCGTGGTCCCTGAGCGGTTAACAAGCATTCTTTCTGTTTCTTTCTCGGACTTCCCTCCTTCTCCAGGGAACGCGACTTTTGAACTGGGAGCCACGTGGATTCATGGTTCCAATGGGAATCCAGTCTATCATCTAGCAGAAGACAATGGCTTACTCGAACAGACCACGGATGGCGAGCGGAGCATCGGCCGGATCAGCCTATACTCCAAGAACGGAGTGGCTTATCACCTCACCAACAATGGTCAAAGGATCCCGAAAGATGTGGTTGAAGAATTCAGTGATTTATACAACGAGGTTTGTGTCTAAGATGGCCGGAGGTGGCTAGGAACACCGGCTTGCCTTCTTCTCATCCATTAAAGCCCCACTGGCAAAGAGCAGGTCACTGGACCGTTGGTGGCAGCGCTCAAGAGTTGGTGGCAGCGTTCAACCACGTGCTCCCCCGCCCCCCCCCCCCTGTACTGCTATGATAGCTTATTTAACTGGAGTCTAGTAAAAGCATAGAGTCTATCAAGGTTTCTGGAGTCTAAGCTTTCCATAGAAATCATTCGCTTCATCAGATGCAAGACATGTTGAGCCTGAAAGCTTATACCCCAAAAATCTCGTCAGTCACTAAAGTGCTACTGGACCCAACTCAAGCTGATCAGCTGCAGGCCAGCACGGCTACCCTCGGAAATGGTTTAGCTGACGACAGGGAGACTCGAACCTGGGATTTTCCGCGCACACAGCGGGCTGCTCTGCCAGTGTATTAGGGCTTCCTAGTGCTGCTCTGTTGTTCAGCTGCCGTAACATCTGGTGATGGGCAGCCATTGCACTCTTTTCGATTTGTCAGAATTATGGGCCTTTATGGTGTTTGCGTTTGGCTGGGAGGCATTCGGGGTTGTTAAGAGCAGTTCTCAGGATAAGTCAACATGATAAAATGACGGGGGGGAAACATGAAAGATTCATTTTCCTTTCATAAATGCAGTTAGCGGGGGCTGCTGCTTCAAAGAGGAGAATGGACGGGGGGAGAGGGGGAGAGAAAAGGCCACCTTAACCCTTTATTTCTGTTTTCTTACTAGGCAAAACTAACCTCTGGCTAATTTTGACTTCTTTCTTTCTTTCTTTCTTTCTTTCTTTCTTTCTTTCTTTCTTTCTTTCTTTCTTTCTTTCTTTCTTTCTTTCTTTCTTTCTTTCTTTCTTTCTTTCTTTCTTTCTTTCTCTCTTTCTTTCTTTCTTTCTTTCTTTCTCTCTTTCTTTCTTTCTTTCTTTCTCTCTCTCTCTCTCTCTCTCTCTCTCTCTCTCTCTCTCTCTCTCTCTCTCTCTCTCTCTCTCTCTCTCTCTTTCTCTCTCTCCTTCTTTCTGTCCTTCCTTTGTCTGTCTGTCTGTCTCTCTTTCTCTCTCTGTCTCCCTCCCTCCCTTTTGGGAGTGGGGGAAGGCCAACATAACCACATATGATCATATTGCGTGATATTTAATTAAAAAATTATAAAAATTAATTTTAAAAAATACAAAAATTAACTTCTTCCCAATTGGTGAAACATTTTCAAGGCCCTTGAGAAACCCCAAAGTTTCATGAAATCTCTGTTGAGAAAGCCTGGTTTAGTTACACATCAGGGAATAAAATTATTATTATTTTTATCTGTATCCCCCTCTCCTCCCTGTAGAGACCCAAACAAACTTTGGTCATTCTATGTCCTCCGTTTTATCCTCACAATAATCCTGTGAGGTAGGCTTTTGTGAGTGGCCCAAATACACCCAGTGAGCTTCCAGGGCAGGAGGTAAATTTTATTTCATCAGATCATGGTAACTAAGCTATCTGATCCAACCTTCTGCTCAATGCAGGATCAGCCTCAAACATCCAGGATAAGTACCTGTCCAGCCGCTTCCTAAAGACCACCAGTGAGGGGGAATCAACACCTCCTTCGGCATCTGATTTCACTGCCAAACAACTGTGACTATGGAAAATTTCCCCCATTATGTAGCCGGTAGCATTCTACGTGTTGTTTAAACCCATTACTGCGGTTCCTGCCAACAGGAACCGCTCCCTGCCTTCTTCCAAGTGGCAGCCTTTGAAATACTTCAAGAGAGTAAAATTAGGGTTGTTGTCCTGGATCTCGTCAGATCTCGGACGCTAAGCAGGATTGGAACTGCACGGGAGACCACAGAGGGGGGTCTAGAATTGGGTCATCGTCTTCGAACATCTCGTGCCTTGAACATCCCACGGGGTCATCATAAACTGGCTGTGACTTGAAGGCAACCCCTCCCCTCCCCTCCCCCCCATAAGTAAGAGGTTTTTTTGTCTGCCTCAGGATCCGCAGAATGCCTGTCTGCAGAGGGCTATATACAGGGAAAGGTATTAGTCGGATCCTCTTAGAACATTCCTAACGCCGCTTACAGTGCAGGGAATTAGGGTCAGGCGAGGGGCTTAGGTTCACACACAGCCTTGCCCTTTCTTTCCCAAGGCGGTCCTCTGTCAGCAGCAGGGCTTTTGCTTAACAACAACAACAGCACAACAACCAGGGCCTGTTCTCGGCTAGACACGAGGAGAAAACGCCAGGCACGAAGCACAACCCTAGCTAATTTGCCTCGTTGTTCGCTGTTCACGGCGTTGCCTGTCTTGTGAATGCATTATCTGCTTACGGGCCCCAAGAGGCTTATGAAAACCAAGCAGCGAGGGACGGTCTGTGGCTCAGTGGAAGAGCCTCTGCTTGGTGTGCAGAAAGTCCCAAGTTCAATCCCCTGCTGAAGAGGTCAGGTAGCTGGGAATGGGAAAGATCTCTGCCTGAGACCCTGGGGAGCCTCTGGCAGTCTGAGTAGTCAATGCTGACGTAAGAACATTAGAGAAGCCATGTTGGATCAAGCCCATCCGGTTGAACATTTTGTATCACAACTCGTCGGTGAAATGGCGCACAACCCTTTAAACGTAACAGCAGGGGGGGTGTGCCCATCAGCTGGTAGCCTGAGAGGGCTGGTGAAATGAGCAGAAAAGAACAAATGGTGCGACAGGAAAAGAATCATCAGTGGCTGAATAACCCCTATGATTTGCACGTTCAGCTTTGTCAGGAATTTACTGGAATACCTCCTTTTTCCCTTTCTTTTCATGATGCCTTGAGGCAGCTCCTGTTTCTTATCCGTGAAATGGTTGCCATTAATTTAGACCTAACAGATCCGATGTGGATGACAGTTCAGTTGGAATGGACTGAACAGCCGAACCAGACAGAAGTCTGGTTCTTTGATCATCGGTTCAGAGGCTCTGAACTGAACAAAATTTGTGCCGAATTGTGGCTCGTGAACCAGTTTGTGCCCATCCCTATTCGATACTGCCTGGCTGTGTGTCTGGTGTGAAAACATGCAGTCGAAACGGCTGGGAGGCATGACAAACAAAAAGCGCTGTAATATCTAATTGACCACTAGGTGGGGCAAAACATGCAGAAAATAAAAACCTCCCAAAGCAATAGAGACAAACAAGCCAGGGAAATGAGAATGAGAAAATGGCTTGCCGAAGGCCTTTGGGCTGAATTAGGTCTGGTAGGACTCAGCTGCCTTCATTCCCTGCAGAGCTGTAACTCAGGACCCTCAGTCGGAATACAGGAGTGGAACAGTTTAGGGGCCGAGAGGAAAGGGAATGAAAGCCAGTGTGGTGTTATGACGGCTACTAATCTGGAGAACTGGGTTTGGGTCCCCACTCCTCCTCCACATGCAGCCAGCTGGGTGACCTTGGGCCATACACAGTTCTCTTAGAGCTCTCTCAGCCTTACCTACTCCACATGCTGACTTTTCTAGGGAGAGGAAGGCAAAGGTGTTTGTGAGCCGCTTTGTGAATCTTTGGGGTACTGAAAAATGAGGTATAAATAACCAGATCTTTTACTACTTCTCCTTTTCTTCTTCCTCCTCCTCCTCCTCCTCCTTCTTTGTGGTGAGCAGGGGCAGATGGATGAGCCCGGGACATATATGCAGATCTGTCTTCTGTTCTGTGATTCCTTTAGGGACCTCCCCTCTCTCTCTTTTTGTATCACGACAGGTCTATAACCTGACTCAGGAGTTCTTCCAAAGTGGTAAACCAGTCAATGCCGAGAGCAAGAACAGCGTGGGCATCTTCACGCGAGACGTTGTGCGCAACCGCATCAAAGCCGATCCGGACGACTCGGAGGCGGTTAAGAGGCTTAAGCTGGCCATGATCCAACAATACCTGAAGGTAAGAGAACAGAGCTTTGGATTAGAAGTCACACGTCTGGATTTTGTTCTGGGATGTTTTGCGCTGGGTCCGTCCGATGGCCCCCGAAGCGTGGATCGGGGCCCGAAAGGGGGACTGCGACTCTGAGGGGGCTGAAAGGAGGACACTGGATCGCAAAAGTGGGTTTACCTCGGCGTAACGTGTGGAATAGCTTCCAAACACGTCCTGGCGCTCAGCAGTGCTGTGTATTCCTAAATACAAATAAAAATAAAATTTGAACTTGTTCAACTGCGGTGAGCGTCTAGTGTTTTATGTTGGGGAGGGGTTTTCGTTGTGTTTCTGCAGGATTCCAGATAACCAGTCCCACTTTACAAGGATGGAGAACCTGCAGCATTCTTTAAATTTCTTACCTCCTCAGGTCCGGTTACATCACACGTGAAACTGTCTAACTCGGCCTTTTTCAAGCTTTTTTACTCTCGAGAAACCCCTGGAACATTCTTCAGGCTTCGAGAAACCCCAGAAATTGCGCGATTGTGCAGAATATGGTTGGGAAGCAGCACTTTGGCCACGCCCACCTGGGGCCCCTCCCCTTCCCACCCCCTTCTGCGCCATCATTGGCCAATTTGGGAGGACTACATGGGTGGACATGACCGTATATGGTCATATCACCTGATGAATGCTTAACAAATTAAGAAATATATTTTTAAAATTGACTCCCACCCCTTCGGGAAACCCTTCCAGGGCCATCAGGAAACCCCAGGGTCTCACAAAAACCTGGTTGAGAAAACCTGGTTTAGTGTATTAATATCCAGCCGTTCCTCAGACGTCGTCTGCGGTTCTGCCCAACTCCATTTTATCTGTACAACCCCCCCTGCAAGGTAGACTGTGGCCGGCCTGTCCAGCAGGTTGGCTGCTTCAGCCGCTTTGGCGATCACAGGCTTCATGACATAGGGAGAATTGGAAACTGAATTGTCCTAAGACTGTTTATTTTATTTATTTTTTTTATCATATAGCATACCTGCAATGTAGCCAGGAGATGCGAAGATAGTCCGGCTGCCAGGCAAGGGATGTTCAGAGTTGGTTTTGCCATCACCTTGTCCCCTACCAAATGGCCTCAGTATTTGTTAGAGATCTTCTTTCCAAGGGCTAGCTAGGGCCGGCCGTACTCAGCTTCTGGGATCTGTGGTACTGGGCTAGTCTGGGTCACCCAGGTCAAGGCAAGAGACATTCAGCGATGGTTTGCCGTTGCCTGCCTCTGCTTGACCCTGCTTAGCTTCGGAGATCGGATGAGACTGGCCTTACCTGGGCCATCCAGGTCGGGTTTTCCTATTCCTGGTCTGAAGCTAGACAAGAGTGGCTCTTCCTGAAGAAGCGCAGAGTGTTGTTCTGTCTTGCCTGCTACAGTCTGTTCTGGTTCATATCAGCAGCGGTCCAGTCTGCTCCCTGTTGAACCCGTTTGTCTGGGAATGGTGCGGATTGAACCCGGAACATTCAGCATCTGTCGTTCAGGGACAGCTCCCCCCCCCCAGACGACGATTGAAACTTCATTTTCATTTGAAATCAGAATACGGCTCCCTTATTCCATCCTCCCACCTGGAGCTGGCCAAGGGGCACCTGGCAAACCCAACTTCAATTTTTTCCAGGCCTTTCTGAAACGGAACCCAGATTTGACGATGCTCCGCAGTTCGTGGTCCCCACCGCTATTTTGTATGGCTCCCACCGACCGTAGCCCCCCACCATGTGGGGCCCCAGGCAATTGGCCACTGGGTGAGAAAATGCTTAACTTGAGGGCCTCTTGTCTGACTCAGAATGGCCCTTCTTATGTTCACATGAAGAAGAAGCAGTGCTGGTTTTTATACCCCAGTTTTCACTACCAGAAGGAGTCTCAAAGTGGCTCACAATCGATTTCCTTTCCTTCCCCCCACAGCAGACACCTTGGGAGGCAGGTGGGGCGGAGAGAGCTCTGACAGAACTGCTCTGTGAGAGCAGCTCTAACAAGACTGTGACTGGACCAAGGTCTCCCATCTGGCTGCATGTGGAAGAGTGGGGAATCGAGCCTGGTTCTTCAGATTAGAGGAGATTAGACGCTGCTTTCAGCCACAACAGCTGCCTCTCCCCAGTATCTCCTGGTTTTGCTACCACTAACACGTGAGAGTTCTGTTTGGCACGGAAACATTTTATTTAATTATTTATAATTTAATTTAATTTCTTGACCGACCCACTCAGTAGGAACCGTTGGGGGTGGGTGAGTTACAGCATAAACGTATATTAAAACTATTCCAATCAAAACATGATAAAAGACAATACAGAAGCATTGAGGGGACTTTGCCGTTTCTGGTATCACCGTTGTTCTGGGTCCAGGGACTGATTTCTGGTGGTTCTCTGTGGTCAGCTCCAAGGTTGGAGCAAGGATATGGAGAGGGGTGGACCACAACCAATGGGATGAAATTAATGCAAAAGAAATTCTGTCTAAACCTCCGGAAAAAGTTCCTAACAGTCAGAGCAGTTCCTCAGTGGAACAGGCTTCCTCGGGAGGTGGTGAGTCCTCCTTCTTTGGAAGTTTTTTAGCAGAGGCTGGAGAGCCATCTGACGGAGAGGCTGATTCTGTGAAGGCTCAAGGGGGTGGCAGGTGACAGAGGAGGAGCGAGAGGGTTGTGAGTGTCCTGCACTGTGCGGGGGGTTGGACTAGATGACCCAGGAGGTCCCTTCCAGTTCTATGATTCTATGAGAGGAAAAGGCAGGAAGCCTGTGATTGTTCCTAGATCATCCCAACTGTAAGCCTGGTAGAAGAGTGTCGTTTTACAGACCCTGCAGGACTTTGATAGCTCCATCAAGGCCCGGATTTCTGCTGGCTGTTCATTCTCTCTGCAGGCAGGAGCCAAGGCTGAGAAGGCCCTGCCTCTGACTGAGGCCAAGCTCGTAAATTATGGGCAGACCCAGGAATTGGTTACAACATCAGTGGCACAGCTGGCAAACATAACCCCAAAAATCCAACAGTTCATATAAAAGTTCTCCCCCCCCCCCCCCCACGTTGCATATGTTTCTTCATATTAATATGCAGCAGGGTTCCAGCACTGAATACCTTGTTTCTCCTCAGCTTTGACACAGTATATCTCCTCTGAAAATTTATGAAATACAGAAAAATGCAACAACAATTAAAATGAGCCATCACAATATCCAGAAGAACAACTCCCCCTTGCTGAGGCCAGCCAGATCTCTTGAGGGCCAGGGATCGCCAGCAAGTTGGTATGTGCAGAGCATTATGCGCTCTGGGGAACATACCGTGAAAGGTGGCCCCTTAGATCTACCGGGCCCAGACCATGTACGGCCTTAAAGGTTAAGAATTCGTCCACCATATCTTCTGGTACCGGTTCCACATGTTATTTACATCATTGCACAGGAGGTCACACCCGCCGTGTTAATGCTGTTCTCGTTCTCCTCTTCCCTAGGTGGAGAGTTGCGAGAGCAGCTCCCACAGCATGGACGAGGTCTCCCTCAGCGAATTCGGCGAGTGGACCGAAATCCCGGGGGCCCATCACATCATCCCCTGCGGCTTCATGAAGATCGTGGAGATCCTGTCCCGTTCCATCCCGGACTCGGTCATCCAGCTGAACAAGCCGGTCAGGTGCATCCACTGGAACCAGTCCGTGAGCCAGGAGATCGAGCGCGTGGCCGACCACAACAGCGACCGCATGGAAGAGGACGCGGGCTACCCCGTCTTCGTGGAGTGCGAGGACTGTGAGTTTATCCCGGCCGACCACGTCGTTGTGACGGTCTCCCTGGGGGTCCTGAAGAAGCGCCACGAGAGCATGTTCCAGCCCCACCTGCCCGAGGAGAAGGTGATGGCCATTCAGAAGCTGGGCATCAGCACCACGGACAAGATCTTCCTCGAGTTCAAGGAGCCCTTCTGGAGCCCGGAGTGCAACAGCATCCAGTTCGTCTGGGAGGACGAAGCCGAGAGCGAGAGCTTGACCTACCCGGAGGAGCAGTGGTACAAGAAGATCTGCAGCTTCGACGTCCTCTACCCGCCGGAGCGCTATGGCCACGTCCTCAGCGGCTGGATTTGCGGGGAAGAGGCCCTGATCATGGAGAAGTACGATGACGAAACTGTGGCGGAGACCTGCACTGAGATGCTGCGAAAATTCACAGGTCTGCGATAATTCGTGCCTCCCCTTTCTGGCTCCGTAATGGGAGAGGGCCAGGCAGGAGGGCAAGGAGGGGAAGGGACTGTGGTGAAATGCCGTCTCAGAGAGTGAGCGTTGGATCCAGGCGCCCCTTAGAGTCCAACGAGGGTTTGAGGATATAATTTTTCATGTCACAGCTCCCTGCGGGCATCTGACGAAGGGAGCTTTGAGTCTCAGAAAATCTTATTGGATTTGGAGGTGCAGCCGGAAGTGAGTCTTGCTGGGCAGATACAGGAGAACTTCTGCCTTTCTTGGATTCACGACTTGAACATTGGACTAGTGGTTGGTCTACCTGCCTGATTAGAATCATAGAATCTTTGAGTTGGAAGGGACCTCCTGGGTCATCTAGTCCAACCCCCTGCATTGTGCAGGAACCCGCTACCCCTTTAAGCCTCCACAGAATCAGCCTCTCCGTCAGATAGCTATCCAGCCTCTGTTTAAAAATCCCCAAAATGGAGTACCCACCGCCCACCATGAATACATATCATGGTCTCCACAAAACGGTGGGAATCATCAGGCAGATCTGTAAGGAGGAGAAACCCACGTAGCACCTAACTGGCACTTCATGCAGATTGTCTTCTAGTCCCTATTGTATTATTTCTCCTGTGGCATGCGTGTGGTGCAGCCAGGAGGTCTGAGCATTGTCCGGCAGCCGGGCAAGGGGTGTTTGGAGGTGGCTTGCCATTGCCTTCCTCCACACTGTGACACCTAGCGTTGCTTGGAGGAACTCCCACCCAAATGGTTGGAGGGTGACCTTGGGCCAGCCACAGTTCTCTCAGAGCTGTTCCTGCAGAGCTGTTCTCTTAGAGCTCTCTTAGCCTCACCTACCTCCCAGGGTGGCTGTTGTGGGGAAAGGAAGGGAAAGGTCTTTGTGAGACGTCTGTAAGCCACTTGGGAACTCTTGGGTAGTGGAATACAGACTATGAAAAAACAGCTCTTCTTCTTCTTCCTCCTCCTCCTCCTTATGGCAAGGCACCCGTTTGACTAATCTGTTTGACTCATTGATATTCTGGACATCCCTCTGAGCGTGATCTGTGCCATCTCAGTCACTTCTGTTCTTTCGGTTCTTTTTTTGGCCTAGGGAATCCCTACATTCCAAAACCACGGAGGATTCTCCGGTCCTCGTGGGGCAGCAATCCGTATTTCCGCGGCTCGTATTCCTACACCCAAGTTGGGTCGAGTGGCGTGGACGTGGAGAAACTGGCGAAGCCGCTGCCTTACACGGAGAGCTCCAAGACGGCTGTAAGTATGTCCGGGCGAGAAGCTGAAATGGGACAGCTGAGACTGGCTGCAGGTTTCCAAACGGTGACTCCCCTGGGACCTGCCAGAATCTAGCTTAAAATTTACATTCAAATGAATCCTGGCTAAGCAGCCCCCTGCAGAGGTTCTGGTCCCCCGCTGTGGCCCCCAGATAACCCCTAGTGGCTCCAAAGCCCCTGGAGTTGTGTCACCGTAGTACATGCTCTTGGCAGTCCTGACAAAAACACTTTGTCCATTTTCCCGTCTGCCCTTTCTGCAAAGTCTCAGGGCGGCTGGTTCTTGTGGGCTTTCCAGACTGAGTGACCATCCTCTGGAAGATTTTAGCCCCTGATATTTTGCCCCTAACTGTGCAATACTCTGGTCCTGCCGTTCCCTATTGGATAATTAGATATTATTAACTAGATATCATGAGCTTCTTGTGGCGCAGAGTGGTAAGGCAGCAGAAATGTTGTCTGAAAGCTCTGCCCATGAGGTTGGGAGTTCGATCCCAGCAGCCGGCTCAAGGCTGACTCAGCCTTCCATCCTTCCGAGGTCGGTCAAATGTGTACCCAGCTTGCTGGAGAGAGCCAGTTTGGTGTAGAGAGCCAGTTTAGTGTAGTGGTTAGGAGTGCGGACTTCTAACCTGGCATGCCAGGTTCGATTCTGCACTCCTCCACATGCAGCCAGCTGGGTGACCTTGGGCTCGCCACGGCACTGATAAAATTGTTCTGACCGAGCAGGAATATCAGGGCTCTCTCAGCCTCACCCACCCCACAGGGTGTCTGTTGTGGGGAGAGGAATGGGAAGGCGACTGGAAGCCGCTTTGAGCCTCCTTCGGGTAGGGAAAAGCGGCATATAAGAACCAACTCTTCTTCTTCTTCTTCTAAATGGTAATGACTGGGGAAGGCACTGGCAATCCACCCCGTATTGAGTCTGCCATGAAAACGCTGGAGGGTGTCACCCCAAGGGTCAGACATGACTTGGTGCTTGCACAGAGGGGATACCTTTACCTTTTTAACTAGATATCAGAAATCAGATATTTTCTTTCTGAAGCGTTTTTTGCTCTACGTCCTCATCTCTTCCTTCTCCCCCTCCCGCTTTCCTCCCTCTACCTGGATCTCCAGCCTATGCAGGTGATGTTTTCAGGTGAGGCCACCCATAGGAAATATTATTCCACTACCCATGGTGCTTTGCTTTCTGGCCAGAGAGAAGCGGCCCACCTTGCCGAAATGTACCAAGACCTCTTACAATGCAGGAACTGAGAGGCTGGAAGTTTCAGAAGAACCACTGACTCGTGATTCGTTTTTCAGTTGTGTGTTAAAATCATTCTCCCCCCCCCCCCCCGCCCCCTTCACTTTCTTTTTCTAACTGCTAAGAATAGAATTTTTAAAAATCTTTTTATATTAAAGAAAAAAGTCTTATCTATTTTACTCCATAGTCAACCGATTGTAGCTTATTTTCACGTACTGTATTGTTAACAGGGAAAGGTGCTCTTTCTGGTCTGGGTGAATCCTGTTACATTTTTCTTTTGGTGTAATTTGATTTCCGATGGCATTTCGGCTTCTTTTGGAGGGGTTCTCTCCTCCCGCCCCTGTATTGTAAGTGCCTTCTATACTTCAATAAATGTTGTAATAACCACAGAGTTTGAGTGTATACTTTGGGACACGCTGGTGTTTTTCCCCCCCTGCCCTCAAAAAATGTTTTTCTTAGAAAATTTTGATGCCGATTAAAAAAAGGAAAAATAAAACTGCAGAAAAAAAAGAAAGGAAGAAGAAGAAAAAAGAACAGGCTTTTTAATAATAATTTTCTGAGTCTTCCGCCAACCATAGGCTATAATCTCTCATTCAGATTTATCAAATTATACCAAGCTTGCTTCTTAAAATGAAGATTAAAATTCATTCTATATTTGCCTTCTTTGGTTTCTAATGCAGGCTTTCTCAACCAGGGTTCATGAAAACATTTTGACCTTTTGCCCAGACTAGCCAAGTCAGACAATGACTGAGCACATAAACTGTGCAAACATTTGCCAGTTTGTGATGCATACATAGCCCCCCTCAGTGGCCAGTTTGTGATGCACACAGCCCCCCCCCCAGTGGCCGGGGTGTGATGCGCACGTAGTTTCCCGCTGGCCAGTTTGTGATGCACACATAGCACCCCTAGTGGCCAGTTTGCAATACACACTTAGCTCCCCCAGTGGTCAGTTTGTGATGCACACATAGCCCCCTGCTGGCCAATTTGTGATGCACGCATAGCCCCCTGCTGGCCAATTTGTGATGCACGCATAGCCCCCTGCTGGCCAATTTGTGATGCACACATAGCCCACCCAGTGGCTAGTTTGTGATGCACACATAGGCACCCCTAGTGCTCAGTTTGTGACGCACACATCATCCTACAGTTAGTCACAAGACTATTGTGTCTTTAAACCTGTCTTTTGATGCCCGATGTCTCAGAGAAACAAGCAGAGCGAAGTGCCGAAGATAGAACCGGAAGACAGAGGAATGGCCTCAGAGTTGGGGAATGACCCTTCTTTTGGCTTGCTGCCCATCGGTTCACACTGTACTGTCCCTGCCCCTCAAGTATTCCAGCGTGTTTACATTTATTTTCTGAGCGCAAATCAGCCCTTACTCTTTGGGCTCATGTTTCTCCCAGGGCACTAAATTTAGCAGCCGTTTACTGGCGGGCTGTAAATTGAGAGATGTTTGCAAACCCCAAAGAGGAAAAGGAGGTGGGTGGGCATGAAACGAATGACCTTCAGAGGTGACCTCTCCTCTTTTGCTCCCTAACTGGGAGGGATTTGGATAACCAATGTGCATATCTCACACCGGGTCAAATTGAGTCAGATTTGTTACTGTAGTAAGTACCACAAGCTGGTTGGGGAGGTCAGTGTTCGGTTCCCCAAAACCTATTTTCTGTAGTTTGGGGCTGAGCCAAGATTTGAACCCAGAACTCTTGGGACCATTGCCATGTTCTCCCGCTATGGAGAATTTGAAAGAAGGCACTGTTGTGCAGTGGTTAGGAATTTCCCTCCTAACTTGGGAGAACCAAAGGGGGAAAATCATTTGTGTGTCCCTCTACGTTCTTGGGGAAAAAGTAGGCTTAAAAAGGAGTGGTTGAATGCCAAGATAAGTCCACCGAGCAAACAATGCCAAAGAGGGCACCTTTAGAAACCTGACACAGTGCAGCGGGCATAGCAACGAAATGGCTTCCACAAAATGGCTGCCACAGGAGGCGGAACCAGCTGCAAAATGGCTGCCACAGCTGACCTTCAGACATCTCACGTGGTGGCAAATGCTACCAAAACATAAGGTAACCAAATTGTCCCACTTTTGGAGGAACATCTGGGGTCACCTGGCAAATTGTACTTATGTTGAAATTTTAAAAATATGTATTACAATACTATTTTTGCGTTCTATGCGTTCTATGAAACTTTTTGTTGCTCCATATAGAGCAAATTTTTAATCAAGAACCCCGCCAGTCAATGGTGTCCCGCTTTACCAATGTTAAAATCTGGTCACCTTACCAAAGCAGCTTCTCAGCCTCACCCACCTCACAGGGTGTCTGTTGTGGGGAGAGGAAGGGAAGGTGAATGTAAGCCGCTTTGAGACTCCTTTGGGTAGAGAAAAGCAGCATATAAGAACCAACTCTTCTTCTTCTTCTTCAGTAATCTCAGGGCTCTCTCAGCCCCATCAACCTCCCAGGGTGTCTTTTATGGGGAGAGGAAGGGAAGGCGACTGTAAGCCGCTTTGAGACTCCTTCGGGTAGAGAAAAGCGGCATATAAGAACCAACTCTTCTTCAGTAATCTCAGGGCTCTCTCAGCCTCACCTCCCTCACAGGGTGTCTGTTGTGGGGAGAGGAAAGGGAAGGAGATTGGAAGCCGCTTTGAGACTCCTTCGGGAGAGAAAAGTGGCATATAAGAACCAACTCTTCATAATCCTGGAAAATCTTTCCCTTCTATCTAAAACCTGTTGCAAAACCTTCTCCCTCCAATCTTCTTCTTCTTCTTCTTCTTCTTCTTCTTCTTCTTCTTCTTCTTCTTCTTCTTCTTCTTCTTCTTCTTCTTCTTCATTATTGTTGTACCCCCTTAGCACAGAGCAATTCTATGCTTTTAAATGTTTTTGTCCTAGCAGGGTTAGATTCAAAAAGAGACCACTGCTGACATCTTGTGGAGACACAGAAGAAGGAAGGCATTAGAGAACAGAGTCGTTGGGACATCTAAAACCTCGGTCTGATTTGTGGGTACTTCAGTGTGTAAGCGTGAAGGTATTTGCTTTGGAATGATTTAGGACCATGTGTTTTCCTCACATTTTTCCTTGCAAAGGCTACTGGTTATTTTGTTTTTAATTAGCTCCTGCAGTTAGGAAAGACCTTTCTTTCCCTGAGGATTTGGAGAGCTGCTACCAGTGTGAGTTGACAATACTTTCTTTGGTGGGCTAGGGGTCTGACTCAGTCCAAGGCAGCGTCGTGTATTTGTATATCAACCCAAATTTCATGGGAAAAGAGCAGGGTTTTAACAGCACTCATCTTTCCCCTTTGAACATGTTATCGATCATCTGGAGTTGTGAATTTCCAATTAGCGAAACCAGGCAGGGATGCAAATAGTCTCCTCCTGTGTCCTGATTGGCTCATTTGGAGACTTCCTGCTCCTTTGAGCACACTTCCTCCCTGCTTGCCTATGGAACAGACTAAATGAAGAAAGAAGAACTACAGTCAGGACACTGTCCTCTCCTATTTACAAAGTGATTTCTAAAGAAAACTATTTTATTCTTTTAAGCAACTTGGTGCTCAACTCTCTTGCATATTTAAACTCTGCCGACACATTTGATCCCCCCCCCCTCGGTTACCTGTAAAGGTCCAATTCAACAGAAATATGGTTGGGAGAGACATCTTCCACATTCTCATGTCTTTCACTTGTGTGCCCCTATTGCTTTGGATTTTTTAAAATTTTCTGCTTGTGCCCTCCAGTGGTCAGTTCAATATTACATTATTGTGTGGCCAACATATTCTCCTGTATACTGCAACTAACCCCCTCCTCTCTACCTATATATAATTTTGGAGGAAATCTGTTTCATTGTACCCGAAGAAGTGTGCATCTATGATTGCTAAGTCTTTCAGTTCTTGATTCTACCAAGAACTGAATTTTGTTCATCTTGGATTCTGGACTCTTAACTTAGTGCTCACATCAGTTTGTTAACTCTGGAATTTGTATGCTCATTTGCTGCGATTCACAGATCATGCCAGCTGCTTTAATCCAACCTCAGGTATACTTATCCACCAGTAATATGTGCATCCTGACTCTAACTAGCCCTTCTTAGCAACTAACCTCCCTTAACCCTCTCCTTACCTATAAATAAGGCTTGAGGAAATCTGTTTTGTTGTATCTGAAGAAGTGCAAAAGACATAAAAGCATTGTTGTTCTTAAAGCTGCCACTGGAGGCAAACTTCATTCTTCTGCGGGTTTTATGCCAGATGTGCTGTCATGCAATATCGAATCAACCACCAGAGGGGGCAAAATCCACGTGGGAAACTCCCCCACCACAAAAAATGCAATAGGAATGAAAAGGAGAATACAGAACAGCCTCAAGTTTCTTATTGATAGAGCTGTTCTCACAGAGCAGTAATATCAGGGCTCTCTCAGCCCCACCTACCTCCCAGCCCCACCTACCTCCCAGGGTGTCTGTTGTGGGGGGCGAAAAACAGGATATAAAAACCAATTCTTCTTCTTCTTCTTCTTCTTCTTCTTCTTCTTCTTCTTCTTCTTCTTCTTCTTCTTCTTCTTCTTCTTCTTCGTATTTCTTTTAAAGTCTTTCCTTGTCTGCTGTTCTTCTTCACTTTCCCTTTTGGTTTCCCCCAGGTCCAAAATTTCATGGGCCCCCCTGACTCTAGCTTTCGAGCCCATCTCAGGGTTGACCAATCAAAGACATCACACATTTTAAACGATGTACTTTCTTAGGCAGCATTGTGTGCGTATTTGGTACAAACAAGCCAAACATTTTTAAAATGTGCATTCTGGTTTGGCAACGTATACAGAAATCCATTCGGCGGAGTTTGCATCATGGGGCAGGAAAAGAAATCCCCCACCCTATTCTGGCTAATAAATACATTTACAGTTTTCTTTTGTTTTTCTTTTAAAAAGGAGAGAGAGAGAGAGAGAGAGAGAGAGAGGGCATGTCATATCTAAAGACCTGTTAGGGAAATGTATACTTATATACACATCTGTAAACAATAACAATAGAAAGATTATAAAACGGCATTCCCCGTAACCGTGGATGAAGTCTTTTCTCTTTTGCTGGCTGACGGGTGGGCTGCAAACTGCATATATTCAGCAGAGTTAGCTGATGAAGCAGAGGGGGGGGGGAAAGAGGTCGGATTTTTGTCATCTCCTCCCTCCCCACCAACTAGGTTGGGTTGGCTCCAACCAGCTTTCCCCCTGATCAGGAAGAAGGAAGGAGGAGTGTCTTCAAGCAACAAAAAAAGGCATGGTTTTTATTTCCCTCACAGGACCTGCATAAAGTTGCCGTCTCCAGATAGTAAAATCCCTGGAGATTTGGGGGCAGAAGCAAGGGAGGGTGTCGTTTGTGAAAGAGTGGATCCTGGAGAGCAGGGGTAGTCAAACTGCGGCCCTCCAGATGTCCGTGGACTACAATTCCCAGGAGCCCCTGCCAGCGAATGCTGGCAGGGGCTTCTGGGAATTGTAGTCCACGGACATCTGGAGGGCCGCAGTTTGACTACCCCTGCTCTCCAGGATCCACTCTCCAAAGCTGCCATTATCACCAGGGGGAATTGATCTCTGTAACCTGGAGGCGAGTTCTAATTCTGGGAGATCTCCAGGTCCTATCTGGAGGCTGGCAACCCTAGCTTGAACCAAAGTTTTGTGAACTGCATTAAAGAGGGAAATTGAGCAAGAAAGCTGGCACACAATATCCAGTCCACAATATCCAGTAGATACCGGTCATTTTTTTTCTAATTCCCAGTGCCAAAGAGGTCACCCTTTTTGGTTAAACAAAGCAGTGCCTTGACTCTTCAGCAGCGGTAACGGCTGCAGCCAAAGGGGGCCAAGAGATGAGACAGTTTCCATGGCACACTTGGTCTCTTCCTGTTTGTACGGGCCCCTTTTGGGGCTAGAGTTTACACCCTTCAGATCCTCTGGCATTCCAGTCACACCAATGTATCCCGACAACCTGAACAGATTCAAGTGCTTAGGGCTGATCCTGCGTTGAGCAGGGGGTTGGACTAGATGGCCTGTATGGCCCCTTCCCACTCTAGGATTCTATGATTCTAAGTGAGTCCTTATGTGAGTCGCAGCTCAACTTGATGGCGTTTTGGGGTGTGTGGGGTTTTTTGCAATATGTCCCTGTTGTTTGCCACCGAAGTGGTCGAGAGGCAGAGGCTGAGCAGTCGGAATGCGGCTTGCCAACTCCAGTTGAGGAATCCCTGGAGATTTGTATGTGGTGGAGGCTGGGGAAGGCCTGGGGGGGGGGTGATTCTGCAGAAACCACCCTCCAAAACAGACTTTTTATTTTTTTTTGGGGGGGGGGAGGAATTCATCTATGTAGCCTGGAGATCAAGCGTGATGCTGGAAGATCTCCAGGCCCTACCTGGAGATTGGCAAGCCTGCATGCTCCAGGGGAAGACGGGCTTTCTACAGTTCTCCCTCCCCACCCCGGAAGCTTTGTACTTTAAAGCAGGGGTAGTCAACCTGTGGTCCTCCAGATGTCCATGGACTACAATTCCCATGAGCCCTGCCAGTGTTTGCTGGCGGGGGCTCATGGGAATTGTAGTCCACGGACATCTGGAGGACCACAGGTCGACTACCCCTGCTTTACAGCTCAAACAAAACAGATGTGTAACTTGTGAGTACGGACTCCAAACACGTTCCCTTCCAACTCAGTTTGCAGTGGATTTTCCAAGGTGATGGTTCTGTGATTTAGACACGCCCCCTTTTTAGGGGGGGGCGGAGCATTGCTTAAACTTATTTGACAAACCAGGATCTTCCTAAGGCCTGTCACCTGTCGTTTTGATAGTTTTGTTTTTAAAAAGAACAGTTCTGTTTAATTAGTTCTAATTTGGGTATGTGTGTGTGTGTGTGTGTGTGTGTGGGGGGGAGTTTCCATTACATGGTCCCCCAGTACTGGTGCATCTGGTCACTACTTCCCAGAAGCATTGTGGCTCCCCAGCAAAGCCCAGATTTTGCACGGAGAAAGGCTGTCGGAAGATTTCAAGATAGCAGAAGGAGGGAAAGACTTTTCTGAGAGCCAATGCCTGAGCTAAATGGACCCATGGCTTAAGGGGGTAGAAGGCAGCTTGGACGCTCTTCAGGAAGAGCCATGATGTAGCGGTGGAGCACATTCTTTGCACGCAGGAGGACCCGGGTTCAAGTTCCGGCAGCTTCAGGCAAAAGGCCTCAACAGGGAGGTGTTGGCCCGAGAACCTGGAAAGACTCCGCTCATCGGAGGCGAACGTACTGAGTTAGGTGGACCAAGGGGCTGGTCTGGTGTAAGGCAACTTCTTGCGCGTGATCCAAACCTGCAGGTGTCATCTAGAAGGCAGGGTTTCTGAAGGGACCCCTGGGGGCAGCATCCACCGACCTGGCAACCGTATGACGGACCAAGGGAAATTCCCAGGAGGATGACTTTGATGGGGTCGGATAATTATGGCCACAAAGGCAGGAAGAGAATAAGGAATAGCCCCCCTGAACCAGGATTGCTTTTGCTGCGTTTCAGGGCCCATTCTGCACAAAGGGTTAATGCACCTTCAATGCTCCTTCAATGTAGATTTTCCTGTTCTGCACAGGAAAATCCAGCTTGAAAGTGCATTATCCTCCATGTGCAGAATGAGTTCAGGTTGGCAGATGGAGCTCAGAGATTTCCCGGAATTAGAACTGATGGCCAGGCAACCGAGATTTGTTCCCCTGGATAAAATGGCTGTTTTAGAGGGGGGGGGGCTTGCTCAGATTCCTCCCCTCCCCCAGACCCTGCACTCTCCAAATCTGCCCTCCCAACCCAGAGCTGGGAGCCCAAATTGCAGCTGGATTTGAGAAGCAGACCGTCCAAACCAGGGGTAGTCAAACTGCGGCCCTCCAGATGTCCATGGACTACAATTCCCAGGAGCCCCCTGCCAGCATTCGCTGGCAGGGGGCTCCTGGGAATCGTAGTCCATGGACATCTGGAGGGCCGCAGTTTGACTACCCCTGGTCCAAACGAACCAAAATGTTTCCAATAATAATTTTCTCCGGAGCTTTCCAACCTTAGCGGGATTTCTCAGCAGGCTCTGGTGAGATATCGAGATGGCTGGTAAACAATGGCCCACTTAAACACAGAACGGGAGAAAGAGAGAGACCCTCTCCCAGGCTATTTTGAGCTCCTGAGTTGATGGGCAGTGGCCGCAGCCCTTGGCCCCCCCTGTTCAAGTCCAAAGAAACCAAGGGAAAGAAGGGGAAATATATTTCCCACCCAGGGGTGCAGTTGGGAATTTTGCCCTTGACTTAACAACTTTGGGGTCTGGAGAATTTGCTCACCCGCTGTTTTTTCTCTCTGTATGATTGGACAGATCTGTTATCTCTCAAACGCACTCAAAATCGGCCCCCCTTCAGCTTCCCACCCAGAACGGCCTTTTCTCATCCATTGTAGCAGTGAGAGATCATGTTTGCCTTTTCCAACCTTTTGACCATGGCAGAATCGCTGAAACATTTTCCAGGCTTTGCGGGATCAGAGAAGTGGGTACAGAAGTAAGATGCGGGAGCCGGGCAACTGATGGATCAATCAATTGATCAATCGATCACTTACCATTTTTTCCATTATGGGGAAAGAGATGAGGCCTGTAGAGCAGGGGTAGTCAAACTGCGGCCCTCCAGATGTCCATGGACTACAATTCCCAGGAGCCCCCTGCCAGCGTTCGCTGGCAGGGGGCTCCTGGGAATTGTAGTCCATGGACATCTGGAGGGCCGCAGTTTGACTACCCCTGCTGTAGAGCAACAGGGGAAGGGGCTCCAGTGGTCTAGCGATGCCAGTGGCCATCCGGACTCCTGGGAAAGGCCGTGTAACCCCTGGGGCGCTCCCATGGAACCCCAGGATCTGCCCAAACCCTGCTTGGAAATCCCTGGATAACAGGAAGATCTCCTCTTCTTTCTCAACTTTCACTTTGGCAGGGTCACGATAACTAGGCAGGAGAAGTATCGAAAGACGGCACCCTGGAAAACTTAGCAAATGGCTTATTCCCCGGAGAAAGGCAGCAAGTGTCCCATAGCTGTAGCCCAAGACCTCATGACCCCTCATGTTCCTCGGAGGAACTAGCAACCAAATCCTTGGAGGTCTCCCAACCAAATGCTAGCCAGAGTCTGCCCTGCTCAGCTGCCGGGTTTCCCTGGACTGGAGATTAGTAGTCACCTGGAGGCAAGCAGTAATACCGGGAGCTCTCCAGGAACCCCCTGGAGGCTGGGAACCCTACATGGTAACCACTAGCACACCACTGAACTACCCCCCCTCCCTTTCCAAAAATCATCAGTAGCATCTGTGGCAGTTTCGTCTGGAACAAATTTCGGGGGGGATGAGGGGTAGGTTTGGGATCATGGAGTTACTCATCGTTCTGACCTGAGATTGAAGGTTTTGAGAGAGCATTAAAAAGAGCAGATTCTCGATTTTTAATTTGCTGTCCCCGTACAAGGCAGCCAGGTGGATTCTCTGTCTCGGGACCCCAAAACATGGGACACAAACTGATGGCGAATCGTCAGCTTGAAGCGGGAACGTTTGAAACTGTCAGATGAGGGCCTGCGAATCGGGACCCTGTTATACAAACATCAGTGTTTTAGAACCCGAAAGGTGGCCTTCAAAATACTGAACGGATCCAGAGTTTAATTTCTAGAAAGATTCTGAAAGCTGCTTGCAAAGGCCAGAGTCCCAGATCTGGAAATTCATGTTTAAAAAGGGAATCTGCCTCTGAGCATGTGCAGAATGCTCCCCCCCCTCCCCGTCAATGTGTAACCATAACCATACATTTGAGAAGATTCCCAGGTGGGCGACAACAATCCCACGCGCATGCAATGCACAGTCACGTTTCAAGAGTCTGTAGAGACTGGTCACTCCAGAAAACTGACGTTTACCACATTCCTGTAACCAGCTGGAATTGTAAATTAAGGTAATGCCTGTCGGAGGATGGCCAGGTGGATGGCTGGGGTGGGGTAGGCCTGCCATCTCCAGGAGATTTTGGGGTGGGGCCTGGAGAAAACAGTGGGGTGCAATGCCACTGAGTCCACCCTCCTAAGCAGGGAATGGACACCTGCTGTCTGGAGATGAGCTGTCATTCTGGAGGATCCCCAGGTCCCACTGGGAAGCTGGCATCCCTAGAGGAAACCCTCCTCCTTCAGTAACTGTGCTAGTGTTTACTTCCTCTCTCTGGGGTGACATGTGCCTCTCTCAACATTCAACAGGGGGTTGCTTCCACTGGATGCCCCTGCTAAGGGCCTGTCTTTCTGCCTTCTACTGTTTCAGGATTTTTTTTGGGGGGGGGGATTGCTCTTGCCCCCAAGATCTGAATTCTTAAGACTCACAGGCCTGGCCTGTTAAAAATCAAGTGCTTGTTTCCCTGTAATGCCCCAAGGGGCGATCTCCTTTTATCATGGAACCTCGTACACAGATAACAATTTGACTGAGCGTGTTTGTGTGTGGTGGTGGATCTCCCAAGCTCTGATTGGCGGCCTGCTCCTGCCTCGTCCACCCCATCCTACACTCACAAATCTCGCAAAACTATCCCTTCCTTTTCCTTCTGTCCCTACATAACCCCCCAAATTGAGACTTTGGCCACGAACCGAAGAAAAACATCCCTGTGGGGCCAGTTTTAGCAAAAAAGCCTGATTCATGTGCGTCATTTATTCCTGAACCTCAGTCTGTCATTGGGGATGTCATGGTAACGTATGTGAAGTGTTTGTGGCACAGATTATTATGAAGAACGCAGCCATTCCTGTTCAGGTACCGTCCCTCCCTCCGAGGAGAGACAGATATTTCTCCCTGCGTGCACACCAATAAATTCGCTACCCCTCCTCAAATTTTGTCTGGATATATGGTCCCCGGGGCTAGTGAGATTTCCTGTCTACTGGGCCCCGTCCACGTTCCCCGTGTGGTGATGAGACAATCCTTCTTCAGTCTTCCACTCCAGATTGTACATCCCAAATTTGTCAGGTGGCCAGACGGAGGCTGAACAAAACAGAACCCCGAGCGTTTCTCCTTGGAGGGATCAAATATCCGTTTCGCCGAGGCCATGGGCTTCCGAATCCATGAGCTCATCGTACATCGGGTAGTCGATAGACTCCATGAACTCGTTGGGGATTCCTATGGAGACCGACTCCACCTCGGATCGGTACGAGGCCGTCACGCCCCCCTTGAGGGAGCCTCCCCGAATCTTGTGCGAGAGGCTGTTCATTTTTTCTTTCAGTTGTGTCGTCGGTTTTTGGAAAGGAGAGAACATCCTCCACCGCTTGAAGTTCAGAGTTCGCCTCTTGCTGGAGCGCTCCAGGCTGCCGGAGTTCAGGATGAAAGAGCCGTTGAGGGTGGACATCCTGGACCGGGATTCCCCGTCGGGGTCTTGCCCGGCCCCGTTGACGGAGGCGCTCCGCCAGTGGTTGCCGTACACCCTCCAGATGGGCCTCCTCTTCCGGCGGCACTGGCACTTCAGCAGGCGGATGAACGCTCTCTTGAACTCTTTGCTGGAGCACGGGTAGATGATGGGGTTCACGCAGCTGTTGAAGTAGCCCAGCCAGAAGATGATCTTGAAAACAATCTCCGAGGGCTTCAGGGAAGGGAAGTAGGCACCTGGAAGGGAAGAGGCAAACATCCTTAAGGCACCTTGGAATGACTTTGCTGGATTAGACTGTGGTCTATATGAGCGACTCAGCTCCGGAGGGAGATTCTAAGGCAGGGGTAGTCAAACTGCGGCCCTCCAGATGTCCATGGACTACGATTCCCAGGAGCCCCTGCCAGCATTCGCTGGCAGGGGCTCCTGAGAATTGTAGTCCATGGACATCTGGAGGGCCGCAGTTTGACTAGCCCTGTTCTAGGGTTTTACCCTAGGCTGATTCTGCACTGACTTTGTTTTTTTCCGTTGTGGATCCCACTGAATTCAGATTGATTTGAACTCGGGTCTTCCTCTACCCCCCCCCCAATGAAACAGAAAGTGTTTTGCCCTCGATTGGGGAAGCTCAGAGGGGAGGGGAGCCAAGTGCAGCAGGAGCCTCTTTCTTTCTTTTCTTGAACTGGGGGGTGGGGGGAGAGGAAGGGAGACAGCAGAGGAGGGGGAATAAACCCAAGAGGCAAATCTGAGAGAATTTAGGGCTTCTGGAGCGCAGTCACTTTAAAGGAAGCCTTCCAACCGGGTACCAGGAAATGTGAACATAGCACAGGACTACTCTGGGTGTAGTGGTTAGGAGCAGCTTGGTGAAATGGTTAGGAAAGGTGGCCTCTAATCTGGGAGAGCCAAGTTTGATTCCCCACTTCTCTTCCACCTGCAGCCGACTGGGTGACCTTGGGCCAATTTCAGTTCTTTCAGAGCAGTTCTCATAGGGCAGTTTCTCTCAGAGCTCACGGAGGAGAGGAATGGAAGGTGATTTTAAACCCCTTTGAGATACATGAAGCCTACTGGGTGACCCTGGGCCAGTCAAAGTTCTCTCAGAGCTTTCCCAGAGTATCTGTTGTGGGGAGGAAGAAGGTGATTGTAAGCCCCTTTGAGACACATGAAGCCTGTTGGGTGACCTTGAACCTGTCACAGGTCTATCAGAGCTCTCCCAGGGTATCTGTTGCGAGGAGGAGGAAGGTAATTGTAAGCCCCTTTGAGACACATGAAGCCTGTTGAGTGACCTTGGGCCAGTCACAGTTCTATCAGAACTCTCTCAGCTCCAGCTGCCTCACAGACAGTAAGCTGCTTTGAGACTCCTTTGAGTAGTGAAAAGTGGGGTGTAAAAAACTCAACTCCTCTTCTTTGTCATCTTTTGGCTGCAGCACAATATTTACGGAAACGTGGTAACGGCTTTCTTTGCCGCGGTCGTTTGTTAATTGAGGAGTGTGTTGAGTTTCTCGAATGTAACAGCCTCCCTCTGTGGCCAGCAGGGGGCGCCCTTGTGTCCCTTCTCACGCTGCCTGGCTATTGCCCAGGGAAATCCAAGAATAGCTCGGTGACTCAGGCCGAATGTCTTTTAATTTTAGATGAATCATGACGCTGCGTGACTGTGGTGTTAATTTGTATTATGGGTAAATAACATTAGCTTCCAAGGTATTGGCGCTAAGCTCTGGTGTCAAAACAGCTTGGAGGGAAGCGTTCGCCGTCGCGAGCACAGAAACACGAGATGCCCGGGAGGGAGAGTCAAAAAGAAGGCAATTTCTCCCTAAGCAGCATGGATCCGAAACCTGTGAAGAGCACCATTATTCGAGGGACACCACCCCCCAAACAAGAAATCCCCTGCAGAGCCCATAGTTATGTAGAGTTATAGAATCATAGAGTTGGAAGGGCCCTCTTGGGTCATCTAGTCTAACCCCCTGCACTGTGCAGGACACTCACAACCATATCCACTTTCACCTGCCACCCCCTTGAGCCTTCACAGAATCAGCCTCTCCGTCCGATGGCTCTCCAGCCTCTGTTTCCAAAGATTGAGAACCCACCACCTCCCGAGGAAACCCATTCCACTGAGAAACCGCTCTGACTGTCAGGAACTTCTTCCGGAGGTTGAGACGGAATTTCTTTTCAATGAATTTCATCCCATTGGTTCTGGTCCGTCTCTCCGGGGTTTAATGGGCTTAACGATGCTTGAGGCTGATCCTGCACTGAGCAGGAGGTTGGACTAGATGGCCACTAGGGTGCCTTCCAGCTCTAGAGATGCCCTGTGGCTGTTTTCAGGGCAGAAAAGGTAGGGGATAACCCGGTTTTGTCTACTCACATTGGCCAGTGGTTCTCCAGGCCTTTCCTATCACCTGCCCCATGGCCCTATTAACTGGCTTTGAACCTGAGACCTTGTGCATGCCAAGCAGACGGCTCTGCTACTGAGGCGCATTCTCTCCCATCTAACAGTAGGTGTCAGTATTGCGCCCATTTGTCTGGCTACTGGTGGAATACTTCTCAGCACTGACCCCTGGGGAACAGCTAGGGTCACCAACCTCCAGGTGGGGCCTGGAGAGTTCCCTTTAATTAGATGTGTCCACCTACTCAGATCTATTTCTCAGCAGGGAGAGTGGCGTCTAAGGAACTGCATCCCTATTGAACTCGCTTTGCTTTCCAAACTCCACCCTCTGTGGCCTCTGCTTGCAGACCTCCAGGAATTCCCCCAAAGCTGAAATTGGCATCATTAGGAACGGAGCATGCTTGCTCACCCGTTATGAAGTCCTAAATCACTTTGGACCTACAGACCACAGGATCCAGAGGCACAGTCCACTGAGTCAGGGTCAGACTCTGGACAAAAGTCATTCACTCTTGGAATTCTCTCCTGCAGGAGGTATAGATGGTTACAAGCACAGACAGCTTCAGGAGAGGGTAGGATAAACATCTGGAGCAGAGGCCCATGAATGACTATCAGGGGAAGTCAACCTGTGGTCCTCCAGAGGTCCGTGGACTACAATTCCCATGAGCCCCTGCCAGCATTTGCTGGCAGGGGCTCATGGGAATTGTAGTCCACGGACCTCTGGAGGACCACAAGTTGACTTCCCCTGGTATAGATAGTGAACCTCCTGACAGCACCTGGGTTTTGGTCACTGGGTGACAGAGTGCTGGACTGGATGGACCATTGGCCTGATCCAACCCAGGAAAACCCAGATGCAAAAGCACATTGACAGTTGCAGAATTGGGCAAAAAAAAAAAAATTCTGTTTGCAATTGCTGTCTGGAGTGGCTTGAAGTTGCATGATTCATCATGGGCGAAAACACCCTCTCTTGATGAATGTAAAGTGATCCCCACCAGCTCTGTGGTTTTCTTTGCATTCTATGTTGTTTTTAATCTGTCATTTTCATGCACTGTGTAATAAACAGATGTCTTTTATTTTATGTTTTAGCACAGGGATTACCAACGAGGGATCCATGGACCCCCCCAGGGGGTCTGCAGCCTTAATGGACTCGGTCACAAGTTAGGGAATGATCATTTCCATGGCTTTCCTACCCCTCTCCCAAGCGCCATTTGCTTCATGATTTCTGTGCCTAGGAGGCCTGTCATTCTCGAGTTAACATGGGTGGTGTAGTCACTTCCAGTGACCATCTACTTCATGGGGACATGGCAGGGAAGCGTGGCCAGCTGGCATCACTTCTGGGGCCTCTCAAAGCATCATCTGGGCAGGGCATTGGGGTCGCTGTGGGTGGGCAGGTAGTGGTGAGTTCCGGCATTGTGCAGGGGGTTGGACTAGATGACCCTGGAGGTCCCTTCCAACTCTCTGATTCTACGATTCTTCCATTGTCAAAAGGTCGAACAAAGGCTGTTTTAGTGACTTAGCATTCTGTGCTCCTAAACGGAATGTCCTTGGGCTCGCCACAGCCCTGATAAAGCTGTTCTGACCAAGCAGGAATATCAGGGCTCTCTCAGCCTCCCCTCCCTTAAGGCCAAGCACATGTGAATTCTGTTCCTATGTGTCTTTCTCCAGCAGCCGTGGCATTCGAGCGAGAGAGCCCTTCCCTTGCACCTTTGGATTTAGCCGCCAGGGAAATGTACCAGGTTCCTCTCCCGCATGCCCCGAAATGTCCTGTTACACAACCAAAGCGAGATTCATGTCGACCCAGCGCTGCAGAGGAAATAAGCCTTGCGTGTGTGAATCGAACCGCTGGCTGGCGCATCACAGAAGGTAACGATCGGGTTTCGCCAGCGTCATGCCAGGCCTGCTGTCCCCAGTGCCCTCTTCTTCCCCTGGGGCCATGTTTGTCCTGGGAAAAAAAGCCCTTTTCTTTGTGGATTTTTACCAGGGGAAAGCTTGGTTGTCCCTTGCCTGGCATATGCTGGAGAGAGCCGTTGAGCTCTCCCTCAGATGGGGCTATTTGTCATCCACTAAATCCACTGAGTTTAACAGCCAGAGCCAGCGTGGCGTCATGGTTAAGAGTAGGGGTAATCAAACTGCGGCCCTCCAGATGTCCATGGACTACAATTCCCAGGAGCCCCTGCCAGCGAATGCTGGCAGGGGCTTCTGGGAATTGTAGTCCATGGACATCTGGAGGGCCGCAGTTTGACTACCCCTGGTTAAGAGTGGCAGCCTCTAATCTGCCACTAATCTGGAGAGCCAGGTTCGATTCTCCACTCCTCCACAGGCAGCCAGTTTGGTGACCTTGGGCCACTTACAGTTCTCTTAGAGCTGCTCTCGCAGAGCAGTTCTGTCAGAGCTCTCTCAGCCTCACCTCCCACACAGGGTGATTGTCAGCCGCTTTGAGACACAGGTGGCCTTACGGGAGCAGGAAGGGAAGAAGCCAGAAATAAACGTGATGCAGCTGGGGTGACACTGAGGCAAAACCTCTAAGTAGAATTAACCATCGGCCAGCCCTGACCTTGATAGATCTCGGAAGCTAAGCAGGGCTGACCCTGCATAGTCTTTTGAGGGGAGACCTCCAAGGATTTGGGTGGTAGCTCCTCCAAGGAATATGAGGGGTCCTGACACGGAAGCAGGCACTGGCAGTCCACCTCCCAACATCCCTTCCCTGGTCACTGGACAATCCTCAGCTCTCCTGGCTACACGACACACAGGCCATATCAATAAATCCAAATAAAGCCAAATCAATAAATGGCCTTCCACCATAGAGTTTTGATCAAAACCAGGGAATGAACTTAGCAGGAGCAAGAAGTGAAGAAGCCGGAAATAAACATGACGGGCCTGCGTCACCCAGAGGTGGTGTGTGGGTTGGACTAGATGACCCAGGAGGTCCCTTCCAACACTATTATTCTATGGGGGCAACACTGGTTTTTGTGGACAAAACTCCATGATCGAATTAACCTTCTACTAGAGTTTTGCCCCCGAACTAGAGCATCTCTCCCTCCTCCCCCTCCTGGTCGCCAACATGACTTTTAGGAGATGTAGACACATCACGCTTGTTTCTTGCTTCTTGCCTATTTTTTTTGGAGGGGGGGCTGTTATTCCCCCTGCTTCCTGATAGCCCTGAAGTGGGAGAGGGGCTCCAAATAGGGGGATCCCCCTGCTGCCACCTGGGGACTGCCACCCCTCCTATAAAGGGAGTCACCAAGGCTCTGCTTGTGACAGTCTTTGTGGGAGTGAAATTGCTGAAGAGCTTTTAAAAAAAAAGTCCCACACAGATTCAGTTTTTTGTTGGGCTCCTCTGCCCTTTCCTGACCTTGGTCGTGGTGTCCCCGAGGGCGACACAGATGCTGGAAGCATCCGCGGAAGAGCAGACAAAATGTTTTCTCTTCTTTCCGAAAGCCGGCGTGGGTGCATTGACCTGGATCAAGACCGCGACACAGGGCTGGTGCCGAAAGCTCTTTCGGCTTGGGGGATAGGGGCGTTTTGCACAATGCGATGATGGGGGAGGGAAGAGGCAGAACAGATGTACATCGTGCGATCGGCACCAAATCTCCAAAAGGGCATTGCACAGCTGGGAAGAGAACAACCCGAGAGGATAACATAGTGGGAGCACTTTCCCTGCGTGCAAAGACTGAAGAGTCTGGGACCGATTAGAACAGGTGACATGGAGAGGTTTAGAAAAGCATGCATGGGGTGGAGACAGAGAGGATGGTGACCTCTCCAGAAGAGTCCTGGTGGGATCTGGCCAGTGGTTCACCTAGTCCAGCCTCCCGTCTCACCCAGGGGCTAACCAGTTCCTCTGCAGGGCCAGCCACAGGGCAGGGAGGCCGAGGCCTTCCCCTGAGAAGACCCTCAGAAGAGCCCTGCTGGGTCAGGCCAGGGAGGGTCCCTCCAGTCCAGCCTCCCGTCTCACCCAGGGGCCAGCCAGTTCCTCTGCAGGGCCAGCCACAGGGCAGAGAGGCCGAGGCCTTCCCCTGAGAAGACCCTCAGAAGAGCCCTGCTGGGTCAGGCCAGGGAGGGTCCCTCCAGTCCAGCCTCCCATCTCACCCAGGGGCCAGCCAGTTCCTCTGCAGGGCCAGCCACAGGGCAGAGAGGCCGAGGCCTTCCCCTGAGAAGACCCTCAGAAGAGCCCTGCTGGGTCAGGCCAGGGAGGGTCCCTCCAGTCCAGCCTCCCGTCTCACCCAGGGGCCAGCCAGTTCCTCTGCAGGGCCAGCCACAGGGCAGAGAGGCCGAGGCCTTCCCCTGAGAAGACCCTCAGAAGAGCCCTGCTGGGTCAGGCCAGGGAGGGTCCCTCCAGTCCAGCCTCCCGTCTCACCCAGGGGCCAGCCAGTTCCTCTGCAGGGCCAGCCACAGGGCAGAGAGGCCGAGGCCTTCCCCTGAGAAGACCCTCAGAAGAGCCCTGCTGGGTCAGGCCAGGGAGGGTCCCTCCAGTCCAGCCTCCCGTCTCACCCAGGGGCCAGCTAGTTCCTCTGCACGGCCAGCCCCAGGGCATAGATTAGTTCCCCTGGAGAAAACGGATGCTTTGAAGGGCAAAATCGATGGCATTGTATTCCACTGAGTCCTTGTCCTCACCAGGCAGCACTTCCAATTCTCCAGGAGTTTCCCACCTGGAGTTGGCAACCCTACCCTCTTACCGCTGGCCAATGGCCTGGGGGGTGGAAAAGGGGCTTGGAAACCCTAAGGCTAAAGTTTACCCCTTGAATAAAACTTAGTCGGTCTTAAAGGTGCTGCTGGACTTTGTTCAACAGGCTTTAAGCTTCCCTAATATTGTTTAAATGATTTGAATCTGATTTTTGCCCAATTAAAAGATGAAGGTAACTTTTCCTGGTCTTGTGTGTTTGTCAGAGACAGAGACAGAGACTCTGTCTCTCTTTCTCTCTCTGTCTCTCTCTCTTTCTCTCTTGGCCTCTTTCCGGCTATGAGAGTTGGGAAATGTGGGTCTTGCATACCAAATGGCCATTGTCAAAGGCCTGAGGTATACCAGCTGTCGTGTTCTTGCAGAAAGTGTGTCCGATTCTGACATTTGCTCTCTGCAGTTATGTGAAGTGGCCCATATGTCCTGCATTTCCGGCTGGAAGACAGAGCCAGCAAGAACCAGAGGTCAAGGAGAGACGGCTTGGTTACAGAAGACCAGAGGCTGAGACAGGCAGCAGCTCAACAAAGATGGTGAGGGGTTTGGAGACCAAGACATAGGAGGAAAGGTTGGGGGAGCTTGGTCTGTTTAGCCTGGAGAGGAGGCGACTGAGAGGGGATCTGAGAACCATCTTCAAGTACTTAAAAGGCTGCCATGTAGAGGATGGAGCAGAATTGTACTCTCTTGCCCCAGAGGGACAGACCAGAACGAATGGGATGAAATTAATGCAAAAGAAATTCCACCTAAAGCTCTGGAAGAAGTTACTGACAGTCAGAGCAGTCTCTCAGTGGAACAGGCTTCCTCTGGAGGTGGTGGGTTCTCCATCTTTGGAGATTTTTAAGCAGAGGCTGGAGAGCCATCTGACGGAGAGGCTGATTCTGTGAAGGCTCCAGGGGGTGGCAGGTGACAGTGGATGAGCGAGAGGGTTGTGAGTGTCCTGCACAGTGCAGGGGGTTGGACTAGATGACCGATGAGGTCCCTTCCAACTCTATGATTCTAGCTCAGTGGCAGAGACTTGGCTTCACCTGATGATGATATTATCTGTTCAGTCATGTCTGACCCTCAGCAATTCTATAGGAGAGTCTTCACCACATGTCTCTGTCAATGACCGCTTCTTTCCGTTGGTCCACAGTCATCCCTGTGTCGGCTTTGATTGTGTCGAGCCAGCGGATCCTTTGGCGACCATGTTTCCTTTTTGCCGCTGACCATGCCGAGCATTAATGATTTTTCTAGCGAGTCTGATCGCATGATGTGTCCAAAGTAAGTGAGCCTTAGCCGTAATATCTTCCCTTCTAAAGACATAGTTGGTTTGCTCCTCTCTAAAACTGTCTTATGAGCCTCTTGTGGCGCAGAGTGGTAAGGCAGCCGTCTGAAAGCTTTGCCCATGAGGCTGGGAGTTCAATCCCAGCAGCCGGCTCAAGGTTGACTCAGCCTTCCATCCTTCCGAGGTCGGTGAAATGAGGACCCAGCTTGCTGGGGGGTAAACGGTCATGACTGGGGAAGGCACTGGCAAACCACCCCGTATTGAGTCTGCCATGAAAACGCTGGAGGGTGTCACCCCAAGGGTCAGACATGACTTGGTGCTTGCACAGGGGACCCCTTTACCTTTAAAACTGTCTTGTTGGTAACTTTGGCTATCCAGGGTATTTGCAGCACGTCCGGGTTAAAAAGGTCAGGCTGTAGCCCTTCACCCTAGACTCTGGTGCGCTGCTGTCAGTCGGAGAGCTCTTTGACCACGATAAATTGTGATCCTTCAAGGTTTCCCAAGCTTTGCTGACTGGAACTGAAAACCTTAACAGCCTTTCCTGGACTGTGGGCAACACTCCTCAGGACAAGTCTGGATCTGATTTTACATTTGGTGACTTCACCACATTTAAAAATTCGGGAGCGTTTTTCTTCTGGCTCCATCGCTACGTTCACCCAAACACATCCATCACCCGATGACAGAAAGCGCCAGCCGTGATTTGCATGTGTGGAGAAAGGCTTCGATAATCAGTGTCACCTTGTCGCATCTAAAGGCCCCAGAGCATTTGGGGAAAAACTGATCCGGATCTGGTAGCGGCTCACAGGAGGTCTGGCAGGCCCCCAGGTTGAGGGTTAAAGTCAGGCCTTCCCCCATATGAAACCTGATCTTCTCACTGTTTGACTTGGGTCAGTTTAATCTCTGCTAGCATTTCATAGAATCATAAAAAAATAGGGTTGGAAGGGACCTCATGGGTCATCTAGTCCAACCCCCAGCATTATGCAGGGCACTCACATCCCAATCGCTCACCCACTATAACCTGTCTCCCCCTTGAACCTTCACAGAATCGGCCTCTCCGTCAGAGGGCTCTCCAGCCTCTGTTTAAAAATCTCCAAATCTCCACCATCTCCCGAGGAAGCCTGTTCCACTGAGAAACCACTCTAACTGTCAGGAACTTCTCCCAGAGGTTTAGATGGAATTTCTTTTGAATTAATTTCATCCCATTGGTTCTGGTCTGTCTCTCCGGGGCAAGAGAGAACAACTCTGCTCCATCCTCTACATGGCAGCCTTTTAAACACTTGAAGATGGTTATCAGATCCCCTCTCAGTCGCCTCCTCTCCAGGCTAAACAGACCAAGCTCCTCCAACCTTTCTTCATACATCTTGGTTTGATACAGCCCAAAATCCCATTTGCCTTTTTAGCCAATGAGTCACACTGCTGACTCTTGTTCAATGTATGGTCTACTAAGACTCCTAGATCCTTTTTGCACATGCTACTGCCAAGACAAGTCTCCCCCATCCTTTGTAGATGGTTTTTCCTACCTAAATGCAGAACTTTACATTTGTCCCTATTGAATTTCATGGTATTCAGTTGAGCCCACTTATATCCGTGATTTGCCTTCCAACACAACCGTATCAACTGCATATTGGTGGTATAATCAATCATGGGCTAGCCAGAAAATCAATCATGGGCAGTCCAGAAAAACTGACTGGCCCCTGTGTGAGACAGGATGCGGGACAAGATGGGCCGAAGAGTCTAGTTACTGAAAGAGTGGTTTAGTACCCCAGGGAGAGCTATATTTGGGGTTTAGGCACTTGGGCAGCGGAGGTTACTTAGGACCACTAAAGAGAACCTTAATGGCGGTTCAGCTTTTGCAGGGGTGGGAAGCTGCCTCTCTCGCCGTACCCTCTGCTGGCTGGCCATGTTTGGATTTTGTGTGTGTGCTTTACCTTCCATAGCAATGCATATCCATAGCAACAAGTATGCATTGCCAGGTGTAGGTTTCATTAAAAAAATACCATGCTAGACCCACAAACCTCCGATTGGTTGCCTGCATTGATTGACAGGCCAGAGAGCGGTGAGTAAAAGAGTTTGTTATTCTCTTTTGTGCTTTTTTAACTGCTAGTGAGGAGGGGGAAAGGCGAGGCACAATGGCAGAACATGGAGAGGAGAAATAGCGCAAATTAATATCCCACAATTGCAGGTAGGAGATGTCATGCGATTTGGCTTTCCGTTCGGAAAGGTCCTTAGAATTGGAAATTCCACCCTGCTTGACTCCTGATAAACAGAAGGACTGGAAACAGCAAACAGATAGTTAGCTCTCTCTCTCTCTCTCTCTCTCTCTCTCTCTCTCTCTCCTTTCTGCACAATGTTGTTTCTCTTGTGAATAAAAGCTATTTTCTCCTTTAACCAGCCTGGTGCTCCACTCTGCACATTCAACCTCTGCCAGTGCTCCAAAGGCCTCTCTGCGACACGAATGGCCTGCGGTCAGCTATTGTCCTTCTGCAAAAGTCTCTTGCAGGAAACTCGCAGAAAGCAAACTCCAGGAAATTTGCAGAAAGCGAAACGTGGATGGGGTTATTCCTGAACGGTGCGGGGTATAGCGGCCGAGAGTCCACCCTCCCAAACAGGTAGAACTTCAGAGACCCGATAAGTTTTTTTTTATTGCATCGGCTTTCAAAGGTGGGAGCGCATTGCGTTTATTTCTGGCTTCTTCCCTCCCTGCTGCTGGTTCTAGGGCAGGGGCAGTCAACCTGTGCTCCTCCAGATGTTCATGGACTACAATTCCCATGAGCCCCTGTTCTAGGGTTGCCAGATGTGGGTTGGGAAATACCTGGAGGCTATGGGAGAGGAGCTGGGTGGGATTTGGGGCAGGGAGGGGCTTCAGTGGAGTATAACGTTACAGAGTCCCCCCTCCAGAGCAGCCATCTTCTCCAGGGGAACGGATCTTGTCTGCCAGGGGATCAGATATAAGAGCAGGAGTATTCTACACCATTGAGGTCTCTCCCTGCCCCAAACCCCTCTAAAGACTCCAGGTATTTCCTAACCCAGAGCTGGTGGCAGCCCTAGTTAGAAATCAGCTGCCATACCCAGAGATCTCAGGCCTGATCATCCTAGGCAAGCCCTGGAAGCTTCCGCCTGAGAGAGCCACGTACATGCTCTGCGCCTCCGGAGCGGCTAACTTCAGTGCTCTCGAAAATAGTTTTCCGGCCCAACCCAAACGGTCCCTTCTCCTGCCCTGCCACAGCCATTTGCCAAAAAGAACAGTGTAGACCTGCCAAGTCCCAGTCTGGGCCTGACCGATTCCGTGTGAAAAAATGCGCATAATTCCCCATAATTTTTTTACAGCAGCGGGGAGCCCTTCTCTCCCTCTGCCTCGTGCTGCCTCCCTTTCCGTCCAGGGAAGCCTCAATAACAAGATCTCTTGAGAGTTTTCGCCCACCGATTCGGCCCTCTCAGCTTCTGGCCAGGCTGGGAAAGTTACGGCTTCCGAAAGGATGTTCTCGATTTCATTTGGGGGGGGGGAAGGGATAAAGACAGTTTGAGAGCGCCAGGCCGGGTGGGTACAGCCAGGACACCGTGAAAGGGCCTGCTTCGCTCTGCCGCCTGCTCTCTGCCGCCTGCCAAAGGGAGGACAGGGTGGGCTTTGTTCTCCCGACCCCGCTGAACGGACCCGTGCTTCCGCAATACAAGGAGCGACTTCCGCTGGGAATCTTCCAGCTGCGTCCCCCACCGGCTCTCCTTTGTCTCCTTTCGGCCAGCGCCTCGTGGTTTCGGGCTGCTCGTGTGCTGCTCTTTGTGCGCTTGTTAATCCTGATCCATCCTCAGGCCGGCCCCAGCTGGCAAGGTGGCCAATCTGCCGAGTCTCAGGGAAGAGGGAGAGCTGTGGATGAGAGGGAGAGAGTATCCCGGCCTGCAGAAGGACTCAGGTTCAGATCCCCTGCTCCAGGGGTCCTCAGCAGAGCCGGTAAAGATGTTCTTGCTGGAGGCTGCATTGGGGTGGGTCAGACTTTTGCAACTTTGTTCCCGCTGAGAAACCCCCGGCCCTTTCTGCACACATAGGATAATGCACTTTCAGTGTGCTTTGGCAGTGGATTGTGCGTGCATAGCCCTGCTTCCCTCTCCCCCCCCTCCCATGGTAAGAAGCTTGCCAGGCTGCAAGCTTGTGGCCTGGGAAGTTTCTTATTGCAGTGGGGGGGGGGCTGGGAGAGGGAGCAGCAGCCCAGGGCCAGGGCCGGGTTGCAGCCTGGTGGTTGGGGACCACCGAGTTAGACTGCTTGGATCTTCTCTTCCCACCAAGTTGTTTCTCTTCTCGATAAGTTGTTTTTCTTCTCCCCAGTATTCTATTGTTCATAAGGTTATAGTTATTATTGCATTATTATAAACTGAGTTATTTGTATTGTTTCTGTTTTATTTATATATACCGGGGAGGGCGGTATAAACAAGCGAACGAACGAACGAACGAAGAAAGAAAGAAAGAAAGAAAGAAAGAAAGAAAGAAAGAAAGAAAGAAAGAAAGAAAGAAACAAACAAACAAACAAACAAACAAACAAACAATAAAATGGCCACCCCCAGGTGGTGGAGGATGCGATTCCTGCAGCTGCCGTCAAAACAACATTACAAAAAAACAAAACAAATGTGCACAGCCAATCAGATCTCCAACAGCCAGTCAAAATCCTTGTGGGGCGAAACCCCTACCTGGTCCCACCTACTTCCTAAAAACTGGCACCACACGGGGACCCTTGATGCAAACCACTGCTTTTTGTAATAGCCCTTTTGGCCACTGGGAGCTCTTGTCATGGGGTTTGTCACTGACGGAGCTCCGCTTGCCGAAATCTATGGAATCTGGGCTGCGCTCCAGCGGGAAACACGCTGTTCCCTGACCCAGCCAAGGAAAGCTGCATATCTATCTCGAGATACCCTTCAAGCTGTCGCCGCCACCACAGGCCCTTTCTCGGCTGGCTCTCCAGCAGGCGCGTGTTTGCACGAAAATGGGAAAAGTCCCCAAAGACACAGGCCTTGGAGGTGGCCATGCCCAAAAGAGGGAGATGTGCCTGAGGACAGGCCACGGGCAACCACGACCTCTCATTCCTCCTCGGGACAGAGCTCTCAACCGTCTGGCCAACCCCGCCAGGCTAGAGACAGACCGTGGAAGATAAGTCAGTTTTAGAACAGAAGGGCATCAGAGAAGCCGTGTGGGATCAGGCCAGTGGCCCATCCAGTCCAACACTCTGTGTCACACAGTGGCCAAAATCCAAGTTCCTTCAGGAGGTCCACCAGCAGGGCCAGAACTCCAGGAGCCCTCCCACTACTGCCTCTCAAATCAACAATAACACAGAGCATCACTGCCCCAGATATAAGGGCATAAAAGCCCTGATGGATTGACCATCTAGTCCAAGTGTCATAAAGTGACCCAAATCTAGCTCCACCAGCAGGGCCTGAATTCCAGAAGTTCTCTCATGGTTGCCTCTCAAGCAACAAGAATATAGAACACCACTGCCCTAGAAGTCAGATCGTAGGAGAAGCCAAGTTGGATTAGGCCAGTGGCCCATCCAGTCCAACACTCTGTGTCCCACAGAGGGCAAAACCCAGAGGCCATCAGGAGGTCCGCCAGCAGGGCCACAACTCCAGGAGCCTTCCCACTGTTGGTGGGGGAGATGCATTGACAGAGTTGCCAGCTCTGGGCTGGCACATAGCTTGGGGTGGAGTCTAGGGAGGGTCACAGGTGGATATTATGCCATGCAAGGGTGGCCATACTGCGGCTCTCCAGAGGTCCATGGACTACAATTCCCATGAGCCCCTTGGAGAGCCACAGTTTGGCCACCCCTGACTGATCTTGGTCAGCTGAAGAGCATTTGTCATCGTGAGAGGCCTCCTGTTGTCACCTGGAGGGTGGCAACCCCACGGAGGTTGAAGGCAAACACAGGGAGCGTTGAGGTCGAGAGATCCAAGCCAAAAGTGGGCTCACCAAGCCTCTGCGAGGTCATCTTGGGAAACCTCAGTTGTCCTGTTAGGACAGAGCCCTCCTGTACTGTCTGGCGGTCAGATTAAAATGAATGTGGTGGAACCTGACCTATTGGGCACGAATTGACCTCCTTGAAGACGTGGACTTCTTTGCCGGAAAAACAAGGGAGGTACATCAGAGGTCAACTGCTCTATCAATAAGGATGAAAAGCTACAAGCTGTTCCAAAAATCTACCGTCTGACTGAATTGCAGTGAGAAGAGGAAAGATTTTGCCACCGGCCTTTGAAGAAGAGCTGTTTTTCTGTACCCCACGATTCACTACCCAAGGGAGTCTCAAAACAGCTTTTCTTTACCGAATGTATTTATTCGATTTTTATACCGCCCTCCTGGCAAGCTGGCTACTAGAACTAAATATGTTAAAAACAATGTATAACATTTAAAAAACAATCAAAACAGCACTCATAAAATACTATTTCCTTCCTCTCCCCACAACAGACACCCGGCGAGGTAAGTAGGATTGAGAGAGCTGTGCAAGAACTGCATTGCGAGAATAGCTCTAAGAGAACTGCGACAGGCCCAAGGTCACCCAACTGGAATCAAATCCAGTTCTCCAGATTAGAACCTCCTGCCCTTTAACCAAGTCACCATGCTGTCTCTCAAAGCTGTTTTCTTTATACCCTGCTTTTTATTACCCGAGGGAGACCCAGAGCAGCTTACCATCACCTTCCCCTTCCTCTCCCCAAACAGATACCCTGTGAGATAGGTGGGCCTGAGAGAGCTCTGAGAGAACTGCTCTGGGAGCTCTAAGAGAACTGAGACTGGCCCAAGGTCACCCGGCTAGCTGCATGCAGAGGAACGGGGAATCAAACCCAGTTCTCCAGATTAGAGTCCATCTCTCTTAACCACTACACCAGGGGTAGTCAAACTGCGGCCCTCCAGATGTCCATGGACTACAATTCCCAGGAGCCCCTGCCAGCATTCGCTGGCAGGGGCTCCTGGGAATTGTAGTCCATGGACATTTGGAGGGCCGCAGTTTGACTACCCCTGCACTACACCATGCTAGCTCTCTACTTGGGTGAGCCTCTGGCTTTTTAAATCAGTTTGAAGGCGCATTCTTTTCTCTCCTGCCAGCCATTCTGAGAGGGACTTGGGCAGGTTAAAGGGCAAGACATCTCTGTGTTTTAAGTAAATGAGCTCATCGGAGAGATGTTTCCCTCTCATTCCAGAGAAAACGAAACTAAGAGTCTTGGATGATGCATCAAGCAAATGTCTCCATAGAATCAAAGAATCTTTGGAAGGGCCCATGCAGGCCATCTAGTCCACCCCCTGCTCAGTGCAGGATCAGCCTCCAGCATCCAGGAGAAGGATCTGTCCAGCCGCTGCTTGAAGATGGCCAGTGAGGGGGAGCTTACCTTAGGCAGCCTGTTCCACTGCTGAACTACCCTGACAGTGAACTCCCCCCCCCAATATCTAGCTGGTATGAGCTTATAATTCCAAAGGATCCCAGGTCCGACCTGGAGGTTGGCATCCCTGAACTTCAGAGAGGTACCGTGGCGTAGTGTCTACCCTCCAAAGCCTCCTGGATCATCGAAATGACAGCGAGATGGGAAATGAATCTTCTTACAGAAGAAAGGGGCAAATAAAACCAGTTAGAGGCTTTCAAACGCTGGCAGGGGCTCATGGGAATTGTAGTCCATGGACATCTGGAAGACCACAGGTTGACTACCCCTGTTTTAAACCAATCTGACTCACTGAATTTCGGTCCCTCCTGAATGGGCTTATCTCATTCCAATGAGGCTGAACTATCTACCCTTAACTTCAGTTGACTCCCCTGGGAGAGGACGAGGTTCCCACGAAACCTGCCTGACGGAAGAGGACTGCTGCTGACTTCATCAAGGCATTAAACAGCCAAGAGCTACCAGTGCAGAAGTGGGTTGTTTCCATTTCGTTTCCTGTTAAGGTCAGCTCCCGGAATGCAAAAAACTCTCCTTCAAGTCGCAGGAATGTTCTCCAAGTGCAATCCCGTCAAATCAGAATTTCATGTGCCCATCACTTGGCCCTGGGGTGAGGGGATTAATGGACTCTCCCACCAGCTCAACGCTGGCAGGCAGCCTTTCCCCTGCCTGCGAAGAAGCAAATATGACCTTCTAATTCCTGTTAAGCTACTGTTAAGTAGTCTGGTCCCATGACAGCGAAAGCCAGACTTTGGGCTGGATCCAGACAGTTTTCTTTCATTTGGCGGCCGAATCCATCAATCGGTCTTTCTTGCACACTTTGTTGTTGTTAGGGGCAAAGTCGTGTCCGACCCATTGCGACCCCATGGACAAGGATCGCCCCTCTTCAAGGATTGAAGACCGACAGGTCATAGCTGAGAGCTCTGACAAAAGGTGATCCACTGGAGAAGGAAATGGCAAACCACTCCAGTATCTTGGCCATGAAAACCCAGTGGACAAGTTCTTGCACACTACAGGGTGGGTAACTACAGCTCTTCCCTTGGAAAGGCCAGCCCTTCTTGATGGTCCACCAGGGCCTCGGCTGTAGCCCCTCGGCTCACTCGACAGAGCGTTCAACTCAGAAGGGGCCAAACCCACAAAGGGCTCTGGTTGAGGCCAGTCCTACCTCCTCACCTAAGCAGGTTTGGGTCACATGATCTTAAGGCTCTTGGGGGGGGGGCTTAGTGGAGTTAGCGCAGCCAGGCCCCTGGTTGGCACAGGAGATTACCTGGCTGCGGGGGGGGGGGGATCTTACCCCCTACAAAAGGGAGGAGTAAACATTTTGTGCCTACATGGCATAAGCATGTTGAGGTGATGTTCTCGTTTGGGGGCAAATATTCCATGGTAGAAGCCAATTCTACCATAGAGTTCCCCTTTTGGCACTCCTGCTGGTTGTCTAAAATAATTTTTAAAAAAGCTTAGAAGCCTAAGGAGGTGGTGAGCTCCCCCTCACTGGCAGTCTTCAAGCAAAGGTTGGAAACACACTTTTCTTGGATGCTTTAGGATGCTTTGGGCTGATCCTGCGTTGAGCAGGGGGTTGGGCTAGATGGCCTGTATGGCCCCTTCCAACTCTATGATTCTGTGATTCTATGATCCTGCGTTGAGCAGGGGGTTGGACTAGATGGCCTGTATGGCCCCTTCCAACTCTATGATTCTGTGATTCTATGATCCTGCGTTGAGCAGAGGGTTGGACTAGATGGCCTGTATGGCCCCTTCCAACTCTATGATTCTGTGATTCTATGATCCTGCGTTGAGCAGGGGGTTGGACTAGATGGCCTGTATGGCCCCTTCCAACTCTATGATTCTGTGATTCTATGATCCTGCGTTGAGCAGGGGGTTGGACTAGATGGCCTGTATGGCCCCTTCCAACTCTATGATTCTGTGATTCTATGATCCTGCGTTGAGCAGGGGGTTGGACTAGATGGCCTGTATGGCCCCTTCCAACTCTATGATTCTGTGATTCTATGATCCTGCGTTGAGCAGGGGGTTGGACTAGATGGCATGTATGGCCCCTTCCAACTCTATGATTCTGTGATTCTATGATCCTGCGTTGAGCAGGGGGTTGGACTAGATGGCCTGTATGGCCCCTTCTAACTCTATGATTCTAGGATTCTATGATTCTAAGCCCTGGGAAGAAAACAATTGCTTTGGCTGAGGCCCAAACTTTCCCTTCACCATCGAGGAATTCCCAGTCGAAAGATGGCAGGCCCAGATGCTCAGAGCACTGGAAGTTAGGAGGATTCTCTGCCCCACGATCCTGAATCAATGCAAACAGAGCAAATCGGATAACTCGTTCTCTTATTCGACCTGTCGCACCCGGCTTGATTAAGCCTCGAATCTCTAATTACGTCTCCGCGGTGGCATCGGTAATTAAGACGGAGCGCTAATATCGCCGACGCTGACTAATTCCAAAAGCTCTGGCGGCTCTCAGCTCCGCCGCAGTGCCCTCAAGGTCGCCCGCGCCTGTAAAATATGGTTTTTTTTCTCCGCCAAGACCGAACCCGCTACTATCTTTTCTTTCTGGGAGGCAGGACGGGTTCACAGATGAAGCGAGTGACCTGAAAGGGAACACGACGCAGCAGCGGAGGGGTTAGGACAAGAGCAGTAATTTTCACCTCCCCAAACTCTTTGAGAAAGCCGGAGAAAGAACAAAGGAAGAAAGTTTCTTTGGCTGGCGTTTTCAGGTCGGCACCAAGATTTCCCGGCTTGGGAAATCTTGAGAACGTCAAAGAACAACCCGGCTGAGAGATGCGGTCATATAAGCGGGACGGGCTGTCAAGAAAATTTCCCCAAAACCATTACTTGGCTCTGGTGCCTGAAGCTGCCTTGATAAAAAACTATTGGATTGGATTGATAGTCTTGTCTCAGACAGGGGACAGCCGGTTCCTCTGGAGAGTGAGCAACAGGGCAGAGAGGCCGAGGCCTTCCCCTGAGAAGACCCTCAGAAGAGCCCTGCTGGGTCAAGCCAGGGAGGGTCCACCTAGTCCAGCCTCCCGTCTCTCTCAGGGGCCAGCCAGTTCCTCTGCAGGGCCAGCCACAGGGCAGAGAGGCCGAGGCCTTCCCCTGAGAAGACCCTCAGAAGAGCCCTGCTGGGTCAGGCCAGGGAGGGTCCCTCCAGTCCAGCCTCCCGTCTCACCCAGGGGCCAGCCAGTTCCTCTGCAGGGCCAGCCACAGGGCAGAGAGGCCGAGGCCTTCCCCTGAGAAGACCCTCAGAAGAGCCCTGCTGGGTCAAGCCAGGGAGGGTCCACCTAGTCCAGCCTCTCGTCTCTCTCAGGGGCCAGCCAGTTCCTCTGCAGGGCCAGCCACAGGGCAGAGAGGCCGAGGCCTTCCCCTGAGAAGACCCTCAGAAGAGCCCTGCTGGGTCAGGCCAGGGAGGGTCCCTCCAGTCCAGCCTCCCATCTCACCCAAGGGCCAGCCAGTCCCTCTGCAGGGCCAGCCACAGGGCAGAGAGGCCGAGGCCTTCCCCTGAGAAGACCCTCAGAAGAGCCCTGCTGGGTCAGGCCAGGGAGGGTCCCTCCAGTCCAGCCTCCCGTCTCACCCAGGGGCCAGCCAGTTCCTCTGCAGGGCCAGCCACAGGGCAGAGGGGCCGAGGACTTCCCCTGAGAAGACCCTCAGAAGAGCCCTGCTGGGTCAGGCCAGGGAGGGTCCCTCCAGTCCAGCCTCCCGTCTCACCCAGGGGCCAGCCAGTTCCTCTGCAGGGCCAGCCACAGGGCAGAGAGGCCGAGGCCTTCCCCTGAGAAGACCCTCAGAAGAGCCCTGCTGGGTCAGGCCAGGGAGGGTCCCTCCAGTCCAGCCTCCCGTCTCACCCAGTGGCCAGCCAGTTCCTCTGCAGGGCCAGCCACAGGGCAGAGAGGCCGAGGCCTTCCCCTGAGAAGACCCTCAGGAGAGCCCTGCTAGGTCAGGCCAGGGAGGGTCCCTCCAGTCCAGCATCCCGTCTCAGCCAGGGGCCAGCCAGTTCCTCTGCAGGACCGGCCACAGGGCAGAGAGGCCGAGGCCTTCCCCTGAGAAGACCCTCAGGAGAGCCCTGCTGGGTCAGGCCAGGGAGGGTCCCTCCAGTCCAGCCTCCCGTCTCAGCCAGGGGCCAGCCAGTTCCTCTGCAGGGCCAGCCACAGGGCAGAGAGGCCGAGGCCTTCCCCTGAGAAGACCCTCAGGAGAGCCCTGCTGGGTCAGGCCAGGGAGGGTCCCTCCAGTCCAGGCTCCCGTCTCACCCAGGGGCCAGCCAGTTCCTCTGCAGGGCCAGCCACAGGGCAGAGAGGCCGAGGCCTTCCCCTGAGAAGACCCTCAGAAGAGCCCTGCTGGGTCAGGCCAGGGAGGGTCCCTCCAGTCCAGCCTCCCGTCTCACCCAGTGGCCAGCCAGTTCCTCTGCAGGGCCAGCCACAGGGCAGAGAGGCCGAGGCCTTCCCCTGAGAAGACCCTCAGGAGAGCCCTGCTGGGTCAGGCCAGGGAGGGTCCCTCCAGTCCAGCCTCCCGTCTCAGCCAGGGGCCAGCCAGTTCCTCTGCAGGGCCAGCCACAGGGCAGAGAGGCCGAGGCCTTCCCCTGAGAAGACCCTCAGGAGAGCCCTGCTGGGTCAGGCCAGGGAGGGTCCCTCCAGTCCAGCCTCCCGTCTCACCCAGGGGCCAGCCAGTTCCTCTGCAGGGCCGGCCACAGGGCAGAGAGGCCGAGGCCTTCCCCCAAGAAGACCCTCAGAAGAGCCCTGCTGCGTCAGGCCAGGGAGGGTCCCTCCAGTCCAGGCTCCCGTCTCACCCAGGGGCCAGCCAGTTCCTCTGCAGGGCCAGCCACAGGGCAGAGAGGCCGAGGCCTTCCCCTGAGAAGACCCTCAGAAGAGCCCTGCTGGGTCAGGCCAGGGAGGGTCCCTCCAGTCCAGCCTCCCGTCTCACCCAGAGGCCAGCCAGTTCCTCTGCAGGGCCGGCCACAGGGCAGAGAGGCCGAGGCCTTCCCCCGAGAAGACCCTCAGAAGAGCCCTGCTGGGTCAGGCCAGGGAGGGTCCCTCTAGTCCAGCCTCCCGTCTCACCCAGGGGCCAGCCACTTCCTCTGCAGGGCCAGCCACAGGGCAGAGAGGCCGAGGCCTTCCCCTGATGTTGTCTCCTGGCTCTGAGATTCACAGGATTAGTGCCTCTGAATGTGGAGGTTCCCCTCAGTCACCATGGCCAGTTGCCACTGAGAGACTTATTCTCCAAATACCTATCTAATCCCCCTTTCAAGATTTTTATTCCTATGGCCATCACTACAGTCTCAGGCGGCAAATCCCAAATTTTAATCACTCTCCATGTAAAGAGCAATCACTTTAAGACAAGCCTTGCAACCGGGAACCAGGAAGTGTTTGAACTGACGCCCTGGCCAATCAGGGAAGACTGCTTTGCTTTGTGTTGGAGGCAGGAGGCAGCAAGTTAATTAGCAAAAAGCAGAGATCTGCACAATTACTGATGCTGATTTTTCAAGTATCGAAGGTTGTATCCACTTCTGGATATCATGGAGGGTGGGGAAGGTAGGGTCACTCCGGATCAATCCTGCTTGTTGCAGAGGGAAAATTTAAAGCGCCCAAAATCAAAATGGAAATCGAATTCAGTGGAGACAGCAGGCATTTATTTGAAATGGGACGGGGTAGAAAGCCCCGTGCAGACTGCACCCCAGCTGCAAAAGCACATTGAAAGTGCATTATCCAACATGTGTGGAATGAGCCATTGATTGCCCTCTGTTGGAGCTGAAAGGAACACATATGGCTAAAAATGGAAACCCTTGCACCGTTATTGGGGGTGGGTGTTCCTCAACACCAAAAACAGGCAAGAAGAAGGAAAAGGTCGACTGATCCCCCCTCCCCCCCTGCACTCATGTTTCCTTGCCATTTGAACCTATTCACTGTGACGACGGTACCCACCATGGTAGGGAGACGAGGGCATGAGCCCCACCCCTAAGGGCTTCTTGGAGCCCTTTTGCCAAGAGGGAGGGGAAAAAATCTCTTAAAAAGTCCTATCTGTACCCACAAAAGGGCGTTGGGAGTCTTGCGGCATGAAGGGAGACGGCTTTAAAAGGCTTCTGCGTCTGGATTTTTTGGATTTTTCCTCTTGTTGACTGGCAGGTCTATTTTAACCCGGCAGAGGTTAAGGAACGTGACTCCAAGGGATGGACTGCTGACATAAAGCCACAGTTGGGCTCTTGAAGCATGCAGCTTGTAGGGTTACCAACTCCTGAGAGGGAGAGACCTGGAGGCTGGGAGGCGAAGCCTGGGGAGGGTCAGGTTTTGGGAAGGAAGGGGCTGAAAAAGTACTAACAAATTAGTTCCCTTTTTGGAGGATTCTTCTGAAGGAATTTGTCGTTATGCCCTTGAGGAATTTTATAATATTATATTACTTCTGTTGGGTCCGTTGGAGAAGCCCCAACGGCGGACTACCCGATCCCTGTTTGTCAAACCTTATTTCAAAGTAATATTTATTCCTCATTTATCAAAACTTTCACTTTTTTCCTCACAGGGGATGAGATCCAAAACCTTTACCTTTTTCACTTTAGTAATTTTCGTCTGAAAACTCTTTCCTCAGAGGATCCAAGGACGAACAAGCGTTCACTAAGCTGGCTCAAAATTTATCCACCCCATTGAAGACTTGAAAAACGGTTGACGTTCAGACCATTCCCATATGCTTAATTAGGCAAAAATAGTAATCGCTCATCAAAATCTGGCTGATAGCTCTTTAACCAATAAAAGGAGGGGAGGGGATTTCTGGATACAGCCGATTGCAACCTGAGTCTTGGTCATATGCTCCAAGAAAATTCATGTGCGATCATTAGGAAGCACAGACACGAAAAAGAAATGTTATAGGATTCTGAATACAGACAGGTTGAAATTGGCTGAATCCGGAAGCCCCTTGATATGATTTTTGTCTCGTATTTTTGATGGAATATTTTGGAAATATTTTTTCCCTTAAAGAGCTATTTTGGCCAGATTTTGATTTGGGGTTTAATATTTGGAAATATTTTTCTAAAGAGCTATTTTTCCCTTGCAAAGTGCTTTAAAGAAGTTTTGATATATAAGAGACAAGAGTGCCCTCCATATTATCCAGAATTATAACTGACTTGTTGCTGCCTCAGTTTTTTGATCATGTCCACATCCTGGAGGTTGGCAACTCTATAAGGAACCTTATGGATGGTGATGGCTAGGCACCTGAAGTCCCCACGAAATTGGGTCATGATGGGTGGGCAGGTAGTTGTAAGTTCCTGCCTTCTGCAGGGGGTTGGACTAGATGACCCTGGAGGTCCCTTCCAACTCTATGATTCTATATGTATGATCTGTAGTGTGCATGACTGAACAGAATATATGAAGAATAAAAGGGCATTGGAGAAGATGTGTAGTTGGCATATTTAGATTAGGAACAGCTTGGTATTTTTCAAATAATTTCCTCTGTGTCCAGACTGGCTCAATTCGAGTCTTCCTGCTCCTTTGAGGACACCACTTGCCCCCTTTCCCTTCTGAATATTAGTCAGTTAGACAGTTGGGACTATCCCTCTCCTCTCTTGCTCAGAAAGTTTGTTTCTCTTCTCAATAAAACCATTTCACTCGTTTAGCAGCCTGGTGCTCTCCTTGCACATCTACACTCTGCCAACAAAACCATGGTCGAGAGTCTGGATAAATATGAAGCTTAAATTTCACACATTCTGCTGTACACGTGTTAAGTAGAACACAAAAATTCTTCAATGGACACTTAAAAAAATTAAGTGTACATGTAGGAGTGTTCCTTGAAACTTTGGAACAAGGTTTACGTTTTGGAGTCCACATAGCAGGAGTCTGCGGGGTGCTAAAACCGTCCCTCCGCTGTGACTTACTCATTTATACCCCTGCTGCTTGCTCTGGAGGAGGCTTCCAATATTGAGAAATTAATGCAATGAAAACGCAACTCTATCTAATCAAATCTCAAAGTTAATGGAACTGCAAACTCAAGAAACCAGTGAACAGCAACAGAAGGGCTGGAAAACCAAGGGAAAGGAGAAAGGGTTCGGAACAGAGGGACGAAACAAGAGAGATTTATATAAAATCTAGCACAATTCACAGAAAAAACACAAAACGTGGGGGGAAGCACCAAGCCAGGGTAAAAGTAGATTTGATACTGACTCTCAGTTGCTGAGTTCAGTTCAAGCTACAGGCTGGCACATACAAAGCTCTGTTGGCAGAGTTTAAATATGGAAAAGAGCAAAGTGCCAGCTGCTTGAAGAATAAAATAGTTTTATTGAGAAGAGGAACTTTGTAAGAGAGGAGAGAGATAGTTCCAACAGTTTAACTGAACGACTGTTGTTATGGAGCCAATCTGGGAGGGAGTGTGCTCAAAAAGGAACAGGGATTCTCTCACTGAGCCAATCAGGAGGAGATTATTTGGAATGCACCTAATCTAAATAGGCTAACTACATATCTCCTGCCTCTGCATAGCAACCATGTTCTCGCAGGGTGGTGTTCCAGCCACATCCTAACCACGGCTACATGTGCTTAGCATCTGAGACCTGATGAGATCAGGCTAGCCTGAGCCACCCGGGACAGGGTAAAAATAAGAGCAGAGAATCCTTGTGTTTAGGAAGTGAACAGTTCTACTGGGGAAGCCCAAGGTCAAAAAGGGACTGATACATTTCTCGATCTGCTTTCTTTCTCAGATGGCAGCAACAGAAGGCTGGTTGAAGACATGAATGATTACAGGTTGAATCCAGTTATTAATTACCGCCTCCCCTGCTGGCACCAACTCTGCTCAGGCATCTGCCGTCAGTGATGTCCAAGGACTCTGGTGCTTCAGTGGCAACTTGACCTAAAATTGTGAGCAGCCCTTTGTGAGTGCTTGAAAAATAAAGCTTTGCTTCATTGCACTGGGATGGCCAAATACCTCCATCATGGGGGATGGGGGGGGGGGGGGGACGACGAAGCTCTGGTATTTGGGCAAAAACTTTATGGTAAATTTGTTCAATCCATGGGTTCAGAGGTCAGGGAGTTCCTTCTATCTCTTTACTGACCTGAGCTCTAAGACAGGGTCCAAAACTGAACTGACAACTCCCCTAGAACAGGAGTAGTCAACCTGTGGTCCTCCTGATGTCCATGGACTACAATTCCCATGAGCCCCTGCCAGCACGCTGGCAGGGGTTTCATGGGAATTGTAGTCCATGGACATCTGGAGGACCACAGGTTGACTACCCCCGCCTTAGAAAACACCCAATATATACAGTGGAGAACTGAGGAAGATTCCTGCCAGTGAGAGCTACAGGTCATTGTCCCTTTCAAGCGAACGGACCCAGGAGCTGTGATCCAGCCACACGTTGGCCAAATTCACTTGCAGGATGATGACCCCGCCTTGGACCTCAAGGTCAGGTCCTCGGCCGGTCTACATGCACCATGTCTACCATAGAGTTTTTGCCCAAATGCCAGAGGGTCTCCCCTACGACTTGGATACAATGACATCACATCTGGTTCCGGGTCACGTGGTCAGTGACACTGACACTTTGCTGGTCATTGGGTGAGTCTCTCTCTTTTTCAGGGCAGGTTCCCCCGAGCAGCCAGTTGATTGGTGGCAGGCTGGTGGGACCAGCCAGTGGGGAATGCTGACCTCCAAGGGTGGCGATGGTGTCTGGAAACCCTACAGCAGTGGTCCCCAACCTTTTTATCACTGGGGACCAGTCAACGGCAATTTTACTGAGACCTGGGGGGGTTGGTGGTCCCGGTCAGACCGGGAGTTGGGGACCACTGCCTTACACCATACAGAGGTAGGGACTGACAAACCACCCCTGAATGTATCTTGCCCTAAAAACCATTCAGGGTCATCCTGAGCAGGCCTCCCCCTGACAGCACTTCCCACAATCAATCGGGGCGGCTAGCAAGGCAGTGCTGGGCAGAATCCCACGGCTAATTTATGCCACCGTTACTGTACCATCATCACGCCTGTTTGAAATTCGTCCGGACTCCGGACCGACAGCGGAATTAATTAACGATCAACATGCTGTCATTAATTCAGGAGACGGATGAGCAATACAACAGTACAAGAAGGAGCCCCCCTCTCCCTAATCCACATGGACCGTCACAGCTATGAGCTAGTTCATCAATTTATGGCTCTCTTGTCAATCTTTACTCCCTTATTTATTTAATTCATCTGCACCCTGCCTTTCTCCTCCGTGGGGGCCCAGAGTGGCTGACATGGTTCTCGTCTCCCCATTTTGGTTGGGGGAGCTTGGTCTGTTTAGCCTGGAGAGGAGGTGACTGAGAGGGGATCTGAGAACCATCTTCAAGTATTTAAAAGGCTGCCATGTGGAGGATGGAGAAGAGTTGTTCTTTACCCGAAGGAGTCTCAAAGCAGCTTACAATCGCCTTCCCTTCCTCTCCCCTCAACAGACACCCTTTTAGGTGGGTGAGGCTGAGAGAGCCCTAAGAGAGCAGTCTGTTACTGCTCTGCGAGAACAGCCCTAACAGGACCGTGACTAGCCCAGCTGGCTGAATGTGGAGAAGCGGGGAATCAAACCTGGCACGCCAGATGAGAAGCTGCCACTTTTAACCTCTACACCCCACGTCATTCTGGCCATTTTACAGATGGAGAAAGCTGAGGCTTGAAGGATTTTCAGAGTGGGAAAATGTAGCCTCCTTAGTCATCTGGGTCCCTTTCTCATGCTCTTTAGACCTCAGGATAGCCACATCCTCATTAGCACGGTTACATAAGCCTCTTTGCAAGCCCGTGAGATCTCCACCGGCAGAAGGGCTCTGCTGGGAACGCAGCGGCTTCTCTTTTGCCTACCTGTCGGAGGGGTTTTGTGTGTGTGCCTCTTTGTGTGTTACTATTGGAGATTGCAGTTTTCCAGCTCGGGAACAACTGCATTATCTAAGAGCCATGTCAATGGAGCCCTATCCATTAGGACGGGAATTAAAAGTGGTTTCCTCCAGTAAATTCATGCTTGCCTTTGACTGTGCCAAGAAATTTCAGGGGCATTATGAAATGCAGCTTTCCATTTTTGGCACGGCTGGCTTCGTCTCAGAGGGACGGTGATCCAGCTAGCAGGTGGGAAGGGTAGCCTTTCGCTAAACCAGGGGTAGTCAAACTGCGGCCCTCCAGATGTCCATGGACTACAATACCCATGAGCCCCTGCCGGCTGGCAGGGGCACATGGGAATTGTAGTCCATGGACATCTGGGCTTGCTCCGGAGGAGGGGGCTGCAGTTTGACTACCCCTGGGCTAAACAATGCAGTTGGCCAGAGGCAGAGAGAGGGAGACGGAGAGACAGTGTGGAGCAATGGTTAAAGCTGGGCTTGGCTATTTATTTATTGCAATTATACCCCACCCTACCCTGAAGGCTCAGGGCAGCGTACAAAAGAATTAGAATACATAGCAATGAAACATTAAACATTAGGTCTATTTTTAAAATTAGTAATGAAATATAAAACAACTAAGCCAATTTCTAACCGCTCCCCCTTTACCAAGCGAAAAAAAGGGGAAGGGATGATCATAAAGGAGATGAGTTGGTTTTTATACCCCGCTTTTCACCAACAGAAGGAATCTTCCCATTGCCTTCCCTTCCTCCCCTCCACAGCAGATACCCTGTGCAGTAGATGGGTCTGAGAGAGCCCTGACAGAACTGCTCTGTTAGAACAGCACTAACAGGACTGTGACTAACCCAAGGTCATCCAGCTGGCTGCAGGTGGAGTTGGAGTGGGGAATCAAATCTGACTCCCACAGTTTGTGCTTGCAAGGGGGACCCCCAGACCCAGGGTTGCTGCACAGGGGCAGGCCATGGCAAAACCCCTCGCGCACCTCTCCTCCTGAGCACTGCCTGAGTACCCCGAGCTGGCTGAGACTTCCCAGCACACTGTTCGTTTTATTTATTGGTAATACATCGCACAATGTCCTGCAGTTTAATTGACTCACACTCTGAGAGAGAGCAGCTCCACGTTAAGGCATTTTAAATAGGGACATTTTGTTTTTGGCCCTGTCAATATCTTTTCGACGGCTATCTCTGTTTTTGTGGAACACCAAAAATGCCCTTTGCCAGGAAAACCCTGCTTGGCTGGCAGGTAATAAATTCAGGCCGTTTGGCCAGCCGGAGGCCACAACGCCAGCCGCCATACGAGAGAAACAGTCACAATACAGTCACAACGGAGAAAGGCTACACAAAGAAAACACGAGGCACTGACCTTTTACAGAGGCTTTTTTGGTGTGTCATTAGGAAGGGAGCATTCTTTTCATGTTTTGGATCATTTTTTTTTTGTTTGGTCTGACTTAGTTTTTTTTTTAAGGTGTATCTTTGCAGGTATGTAGGAGAGGTGAGAAGGGGGAGGGCCCACCACAGCTAGCTACTAAGAACATCTACTCACCCACCCACCCACCCACCCACCAATCCATCCACCAATCCATCCATCCATCCACCCATCCACCCATCCACCCATGGACTTGTATACCGCTGCTCTCAAAGAGACTTGCGACCGTTCACAATCAAACAGTAAAAACAACATGCCCTCTGAATTCATTCATTCTCTCGTAAATTAGATTGTCAGGTTCAACCCACAAATATTCATCCGAGCCAAGGAGATGGGAAACAGTCCTCTTAACTGAGTCTTCCCGCTGCTGAAGGGTAGATGGTTCACATTCAGAACAAGTCTGGCCAACAAGGTTGACAACTTCCAGCTGAGGGAGGGAGATAGGTGGGACTGAGAGAGCTCTGAGAGAACTGCTCTGCAAGAAAATCTCTGAAAGAACTAGAACTGGTCCAGGGTCACCCAGCTGGCAGCATGGAGAGGAGCAGGGAATCAGTTCTCCAGATGAGAGTCTGCTGCTCTTTGAGCACTATATCATTCTGGTTCTCAAATTAAGCAAAGATTGACGATTCTTGAAGAGATTTTGATTAGGAAACCTAAGGCTGATCTGCTATATTTTAGGATGTTTCTGTCTTTCTTTTCCACCCTTACCCGAAATCTTTTTTTGGACCTGCTGAACCCTAAGCACCCTTATCTATTCCATCCTTATATCCCATGAAAATTAAAGGGCTTATTTTCCTTTCCTCCCTAGAAGGACCTCAGAAACCGCAGACCTCCCTGTCTGCCTCATATATGAGAGACAAGCATTATGGGCCAATGTAATGTGTCCTCTGAAAGGGGTTTTAAAGTGTATTATGTCTGAGACTGGAACGGGTGAACTTTCTTCTGAAATACCAGGCCCCGACCTTTCGTCTGTCTTATCTGACAAAGGAAGAACTTTGAATCTCCTTCAGCACGCTAGCATGATATGTCCTCGTTCGTGTCGGAATGATCATTCTTAATAAAACTTGTCTGCTTTGTTACAGAAAAGCCTCCAGTGAATCTTTTTCTCTCCCAGAGAGAACTCGGGAAAAGGGGAGGGTTATACTAGAGTTCCGAAAACTCCCGTCATGGATGCATTGATGTCACAGGTGGGAAAAGACTCCCAAATGGCGCCACTGTGTCACACTGGTGCTCTTAGAATCTCATGCAACTCTATGGTAAAAACCATGCGAGATTCCTAGAGTGTCACCCAGTGTGGTGATGTCTCTGCCGGGTCATGTTTCTCCTCCCCATTCCCCCCACCCCCAATCCCTTGAGCATCAATGGGGAAGAAAGAAGTGCAGGTGGGAGGTCCCCTCCCAGGTCATGCGTGATCACAGCCATTCAACACGGGGTATTTGCCCCCCAACTAACTCTTGTGAAAGTGATGCAAGAGTCTGCATTGCTGGTCACCAGGATGAAGCACCGGTTTTCCCAAACAGGGATTCACAAAACACTGAGACTTCTTGACGGTCTGGGAGGGTTTTCCAAAAGGGTGGGAGTTAATTCATTTAAAAATATATTTTAAAACTTTTATCGAGCAATATGACCACATATGGTCATGTCGACCTGCCCCCCCCTTTCCCAAAAGGGCCAATGATGGGCCTGGAGGGGGTGGGAAGGGGAGGGGCGTGTCCACAGCTCTGCTTCCCAACCATATTCTGCATGACTGTGCCACTTCTGGGGTTTCTCAAAACCTGAAGGATGTTTCAAGGGTTTCTCAAAGGGCCAGAACTCCAGAAGACCTCCCACTCTTGGCCCTCCGAGCACCAAGAATGCAGAGCATCACTGCCCCAGACATAAGAGCATAAGAGAAACCAGACTGGATCAGGCCAGTGGCCCATCTAGGCCAAACCTCTGAGTCACACAATGGCCCAAACGCAGGGGCCATCAGGAGGTCCACCAGCAGGGCCAGAAATCCAGAAGCCTTCCTATTGTGCCCCATCCCAAGCACCAAGAAGCCAGAGCATCCCTGCCCCAGAGAGAGTGTCCCACCTAGACCTTGGAGCCAAGAGCCAGTCATGGGCCTTTATTCTTAAGAATATAAGAGAAGCCGTGTGGAATCAGGCCAATAACCTGTTGAGTCCACCACTTTATGCCACAGAATGGGTGAAATCCAAGTGCCACGGTCAAAACCACAACTCCAGAAGCCTTGTCCAATGTCCCCCCCCCCAGCACTACACATGCAGAAGAGCCCTGTTGGATCAGGCCAGGGGCCCATCTAGCCCAGCACTCTGTGTCACACAGTGGCCAAAACCCAGGTGCCATCTGGCGGTCCGCCAGCAGGCCTAGAACTCCCACAGCCCCTCAAGCATACAGAGCATCCCTCTACCAGAGGTAGTCAAACTGCGGCCCTCCAGATGTCCATGGACTACAATTCCCATGAGCCCCCTGCCATTCGCTGGCAGGGGCTCCTGGGAATTGTAGTCCATGGACATCTGGAGGTCCACAGTTTGACTACCCCTGCTCTATACCTTGTGGCTAAGAGCCACTCCACTGCTGGACCTCTACTAGTCAAAAGGACCCTCGGTGCCTTCTGGTGCCCTGCATATCTTAAATATCTGATGGGACTGTCTGGGACCTGAACTTTTACAGTTCCTTGACTCTCGAAAATTCATCTCTCCCCCAAACCTTGTTGATCTCTCAGAATCCAGCAGTCCCGGTTTTCTCTTCGACTTTCCTTTTCAGCTGCTCATGGAAGCCTCATTTCTTCAACCCATATCCCTAAATCTTCACCCGAGACAGGTAAACGCTGAGTCACACTCAGCGAGGCGAGCAGGACAAAAATAGCCGAGTCACATCTCTCTTTCTTCCCCCGCCCCCTTCAGAAAAACTCTCTCACAGTTACCTAAACGAAGCCATCAGATTCCAGACGGCCTGGTTTTTTTTATTTAGCTCCCTGTCTCCAGATGTTCGGCTTCCCATGTTTGGCTCCCACAAAGCCCCAATAAGAGATTCTGAGCACGGATTGGGGAAAGGAGCAGCCGTCTCTGCACTTCCTCGGAGATCTGGAAGAGTTTAATGATGCCCAGTGCTTGAGGACGGTGGAAGACAAGGGAACGGTTTGACTTCAGAGTGGGACAATTGAGCCAGTGGGTCTTTCGTGGCTAAAAGGCACAGAACAGCTGTGTAACTAGGGTTACCAACCTCCAGGTGGGACCAGAAGAGCCCCTGAAATTACAACGGATATTCAGGGCATTTCCGCACATCGGTAAAAATAGCGTTACGCCAGCGGAATAGCATAGCGCTAAATATTATTGCGCCTTCTATCAACTCCTCACCTTTTTGATGTCTCACTCTTCTCTGCCGCCTTTTCCTGCTTCTCCCCCTCCACATCAGCTGCCGGAAATGGCGGAAGAGAGCAATGCGCTTTACACGTGACTCTCTTCTGCCTGTCAATCAATCCAGGCAGCCAATCCCCTTCCTCCATGTTTTAAATGTCCTGCAATACCCGCTATTTCTTTTTTAATTGAATACTTCTCCATTTAAACACCTATGCATAGATGTGTATTGCTTTTTGAATGCCACTCCTTATGGGATCACGATTCTTTAGATACTTTTAACCATCAAACTCATTCCTGATATTTTTGTGTGTGTGGGGGGGGAGCTTTAGAGAGGTTTGCTTTGTGTCACAAATTTGGGAAAAATACTTTTATTTCTGGCATCGCCTGCACGCTTGCACGCCTATTCTTTGCTCCAGGCTGTTCTCCACTTTTAAGAAGCACTTTCCCCCATAAGAAGGGAGAGGGAGGCGGGTGAGAGGGTGGGACATTGGAGGCAGAGATAGTGCTTCTTCACCTCCATTTCTTTGGCTGCTGGAGGGAAAGCACGTTTTAGGTTGGTGAATCCAATTTTGGGGGTTCACCAACTTGCTCTTTAAAATGGCGGATATAGTGAACAGTCTACTGGCTGGATGCAGGAGGTTGGTGACGTGATGCGGAGCGGCAAGAATATAATGACTACAATAGGTAAGCATTTCACTATATTTATCATGTGCAGAAATGCCCTCAGACTACAGAGCTCCCCCAGGGTAGACTCTAGGGCACTGTACCCTGCCAAGGTCCCCCTCTTCCCTAAACTCCACCCTCCTCAGGCTCCACCCCCCAAATCCCCAAGTATTCTCCAGGCTGGAGCTGGCAACCTGTGTCATAGCAAGCTTAGATTAGAAATTCCCACTCTGAAATCACCGTTAAGTAAATGAGGCATCATTACCGTGAATCATGAAGTCAAACCCATCAATGAAACTCATTCTAATAATAGGCCTGGTGTCATTTCAGAAAAGTTTCCAGATATTCGCGTTATGTCTTTGCAGGCCCTCCCCATATTACTTGGGGGTGGATGAGCTCAGCTAGGCTTGCCAATCTCCAGGTGGAGCCTGGAGGCCTCACGCTTTTGCAACTGAACTCCAGACTGCAGAGATCAGTTCTCCTGGAGGGGGCGGGAAAGGGAGGGGCCCCAGGTGGGCATGTCCACAGCTGTGCTTCCCAACCATACGTGATTGCGAATCAAATGGAGGCATGATATCGGTAGACAGCTTAAGCAATGAGCTCACTATGGCAGGGTTGGTCAACCTGTGGTCCTCCAAAGGCCCATGGACTACAATTCCCATGAGCCCCTGCCAGCATTTGCTGGCAGGGGCTCATGGGAATTGTAGTCCATGGACCTCTGGAGGACCACAGGTTGACTACCCCTGCACCATGGGATGCAACTCAAAATCAACCGTAGGAAAATTGTGCCTTTCTCTTTGCAGAGGTTTTCTGAGTCCCTCTTTTCTCATCTTGCTGGACTTTCACACGGAATGCGAAGAAAGAGGTGACAAAGGAGGGGAGCGCTTTTAAACTCCTGAAGAATTCCCTCCCTTGTTGAACAAACAGCTTTTTGTAAATGGGCTCATTAGCCATGCAAACATGTCCTGATTAATGACAACGATCCTTTCCAATGACTGAGTCATGATGCTCCAGGAACGGGGACAGTGGTGGTGAAGAACCCACTCTCTCGGGCCAAAAGTGGGATGCACTATGGGTTTGACCTGCCTCCCCCCCCAGAGGGGACATTTCAAAGGTCTGTCCTTCTCCGGGTGCGATATGGAGATTTCCCTGAATCTCCAGACTACAGAGATCAGTTTGCTTGGACAAAATTGCTGAACAAAGAAACATGAATGCTGCTAGTTCAGATCTGTGGCCCATCTAGCCCAGCCTCCTATCTCAGTGGCCAACCAGTTCCTCTGGAGGGCCAGCAACAGGGCAGAGAGGCCAAGGCCTTCCTAAGAACATCAGAAGAGCCCTGCTGGGTCAGACCAGGGAGGGCCCATCCAGTCCAGCCTCCCATCTCACACAGGGACCAACCAGATCCCCTGGACTGCCAACAGCAGGGCACAGAAGCCAAGGCCTTCCCCTCCTGGCCCTGCAATCCAGAGAACTAGTACCTGTGGGTGTGGAGGTTCTCCTCAGCCACCAGGGCTAGTAGTTAGACTTCTCCTCCATGAATCTATCTAATCCCCCTTTCAAGCTGTTTATTCCTGCGGCCATCACCACAGCCCCTGGCAGCCAATCCCACATTTTAATCACTCTGTGTGTAAGGTAGCATTTCCTTTGGTCTGTCCTGAAACTTACTGCCCTGATTTTAGTGCAGAAGATCCTGAGTTCAATCCCTGGCATTTCCACTTTTAAAAGGACCAGATGAGGTGAAAGGCCCTGGCCTGAAACCCTGGAGAGCTACTTCCAGCCTGAGCAGGTAACCCTCCCCTTGATGGATCGAGGCCCTGATTCCTCCTACCCCCTAACCTCACTCTCCTTGAGGCTCCACCTCCAACCCTAACCTCCCCCAAGTGTCCCCCCCCCTCTAATTGTGAGGATAAAACAAGGAACGTCCTTGGAGGAATGGTGGGATTAAAATTTCCTAGAAAGAGCACCTTAGCCAGGTATTCTCTGCAAAAGATGAACTGCCGCTTTTTTACTGCAAAAAGCGGCAAACAAACGCCTTTCCCATCCTGTCCCTGCAACAGACACCCTGTGAGGTAGGTCAGGATGAGAGAGTTCCGAGAGAACTGCTCTGCGAGAACAGCTCTGAGAGAACTGTGCCTGGTCCAAGGTCCCCCAGCAGGCTGCATGTGGAAGAGGGGCGGGGAATTGAACCTGGCTCTCCAGTTTAGAAGCTGCCGCTCTTGACCACGATACCAAGCTGGTGGGCAATCAATACATTATTGCTATTATTACACCTGCCCCCAACAATTTTGAGCCCTTCCCACTGGTCTGAATTTGCAGCGTGGCAAAAGAAGCATGAATTGGATCGACATGGTTCTTCTCTGCCCACTAACTATAAAGAAAACATTTTCAGCTGTGTGAAAACACATAAGCTTTCTAAACATGAAGAGAGATTTTTTTTTAACCCCCACCCCCACCCCTCTTCTGTTGCCTCCTGCCCTGGACCCTGGGCCAATCTCACCTGTACCATCAGCCGTTCAGGGAGGGGTAGGAATTTGGTCTGGGTTGCTGAGAAGAAAAGCTGCAGAGGGCTGATTTTGTTTTTCTCCCCCTGCTGCTTCGGCCCCTGGGCCGTTCGTCTGAATGTGAGATTCTTTGCTGGCCGTTTTCTGTTTCCCCGTAAAATACAGACCTCCCCTCCCCACCCAATGTTCTTTGGGCCTCGTCCATCCATCAGCTCTTGGCCGTTAGACGCACACCGTAAGAAGATCGCACATCAGTAAGATGCTCGGCACATTTAATGCAGAGTGAATTGCACAGGAGACATCAAGACAGCACGCTGGAAGGGACCTCAAAGGTCATCTAGTCCATCCCCCCTGCATAGTGCATGGAAGTCACAGTTACCCCCCCCCCCATAAGTTCCCCAGTGTCCAGTAGAAGACAAAAAACCTACAAGATTCCTGGGGCACTCTGACCTGGAAGAAAATGCCTCCCTGACCCCATATTGACAATTGGCATTACCCTGGGCATGCAAGAAAGGACCACGTAAGCTGGGCGGGCACTGGCTCATCCCTTCCCACCCTCCCTCTCGCCATCTGCCTAAATTCACAGCATCAGCATGGCTGTCTGGTGGCCTTGCCTAAAGATTTCCAAAAGAAGAGAGCCTACTACCTCCCAAGAAAGCCTGGCCCACTGAGGAACCTGTTCTAATTTTGTGGGAAGAGCGGTTTGCCTGTGGAATTGGTTGCCTACAGAGGTGGGGACCTCCCCTCTCATTGGTGGTCTTCAATCAGGGGCTGGACAGATAGTTATCCTGGATGCTTGAGGCTCATCCTGCACTGAGCAGGGGGTGGGACTAGATGGCCTCCATGGCCCCTTCCCACTCTAGGATTCTATGAGTCCAGTTCAGCAGGAGAATTGGCTGCCTATGGAGGTGGGGAGCTCCCCCTCACTGGTGGTCTTCAAGCTGGACAGATCCTTCTCCTGGATGCTTGAAGCTGATCCTTTACTGAGCAGGGGGTGGGACTAGATGGCCTGCACGGCCCCTTCCCACTCTAGGATTATCTGAGTCTAGTTCAGCAGTGGAATGGGCTGCCTTAGGAGGTGGCAGTTTTCAAGTAGGAGCTGGACAGGTACTTATCCTGGAAGTTCTAGGCTGATCCTGAACTGAGCAGGGGGTGGGACTAGATGGCCTGTATGGCCCCTTCTAGGATTCTTTGGTTCTATCTACCTACAGCAGCCTGGAAGGTCTTCCTCATTCGAGGTGTGCATGCATGCAGTCACCCTCATCATCCAAACCCAATGGTGCCAAGTAGAAACCTGCAGCTGGCAGCCAGCAGGTGAGCAAACACCAAGAATTCCCCCCTCCCCAACGGCGAGCCACCCTCTGCAAGGCCCAGATCCCCACTTACCGAAAGGCAGTACAAAAAAGAATGGCAGCCAGCAGAGGACAAAGACCCCGACCACGATGGCCAGCGTCTTGGCCGCTTTCTTCTCCCTGGAGAACTTGAGGAGGCGGACGGAGAGGGAGCTGCGGAAGGTGTGCCCTTTGCCCTTGGCGCTGGCCAGGGAGTCCTCCAGCACGCTCCGGCAGTGGATCCGCAGGACCACCTCCATGGACTTGCTCCGCTCCTTCTTGACCCCGGCTTCCAGGCTCTTGGTGGTCCTCCGGGCCACCACGTAGATGTTGAAGTACATCACCAGGATGACGGAGAGGGGCAGGTAGAAGGAGAAGAGCGAGGAGAAGATGGCATAGCCAGGCTCTTCCGTGATGGTGCAGACGTTGGCCTCCTGGGGCCGGGGCTCCTTCCAGCCCAAGAGGGGCCCGACGGAGATGACCACGGACAAGAGCCACACCACCACCAGGATGACGACGGCCTTCTTCTCCGTCATGATGGTGGGGTACTTGAGGGAGTACTTGACCCCGATGTAGCGGTCCACCGAGATGATGCAGAGGCTCATGATGGAGGCCGTGCAGCACAGGACGTCCACGGCGGCCCAGATGTCGCAGAAGACCCGGCCGAAGACCCAGGAGCCCAGCACGTCCAAGGTGGCCGAGAAGGGCAGGACGGTGGTGCTGAGGAGCAGGTCAGCGATGGCCAAGTTGATGATGAAGTAGTTGGTCACCGTCTGCAGGTGCCGGTTGCAGGCCACCGAGAGGATCACCAGGATGTTGCCCACGATGGCCGAGAGGATGAAGAGGGCCAGGAAGACCCCCACGCCCACCGACTGCAGGCCCAGGCTCAGGGCCGAGGCGCTGCGGTTGGCGCCCGCCTCCTCTCCGGCCCACGACCCGTTGTCGCCCTCGCCCGTGTAGTTCCCCCGGGAGCTCCCATTGAGCGGCTCAGGGAAAGTCATTCTTTTTCAAAAGGGGCCGGTCTCCATGGGGGGTGGGCTGGGTGCGAAAAGGGGGCCCAGGAGAGGAGCCACGCACATGCTTGGCTCCCCTGCAGCTCCCCGGTCCCCCCTCCAGGGGGCGCTCAGCTCCGGACAGGAACCTCCCTTTCCTGGATGCTCACCAAAGTTCCCGGGGTCTTCCCTAGGGGTCTACTTGTCTATGGGTCTCTTCCCGCATGTCTCTGCTCAACAGATGCTCGGGGAATGGGGGCTCTCTCCCCACACCTCCCCCTCCCCACATCTCACTCTACATCCTCCAGGGTGCACATAGGATACTCACAGGGCAGGATACCCCCTTCTCAAGCCACGACACGGAAATTATTCGGAAGGGGACCGTCTCTGCCCTCTATCTAGCTCCCCTCCTCCGGAGGACCCTGCTCCCCCGATCCATCCGATCCCCTCTCCGGGAGATCCCTCCTCCCAGGAGAGAAAAGTATTGTGCAAATCCACTTCTGGCTCTTTCCCGCACCCTCGCAATCCGGAATGCGAACCAGAGCGATCCCAAAAACGCCTTGCCCAAAAAAGAAAAGCAAAGCAAAAAAAGATCGAAGGCTCATTTAAAAGGTGAACGCCAGGGGTGGGGGGCGGATGGGGGTGTGTGCGGATATTTCGTGCGGGTGGGGGTGGGGGTGCGGGTGGGGGCGGGAGGGCGAAACGAATAATCCGTTTTCCTTTCTCAGGCTTCCTTCACGCGGGCAGCCGGGCGAGCCCTGGAGACGTTTTGGGGAAAGAGGACGCGCCGAACCAGGGTCGCTTGGTCAGTTTCAAAGGGCGGCTGGTCAATTTCACAGGCATCTTTCCTTCCGTTGGTCAGTCCCGGGGATTGCGATGAGGGGATTTGCGTGTTAATTTCAAAAAAAGAAAGAACGAAAGAAAAATCAGTCTGCTTTTGCAGCTAAATCCAATGGTGTGAACGGGAGAAGAGCGCGAACGAGAAAGAAAGGGGGGGGGGGAAACCCCATGAAAACCAGACCCCAAACTACCGGCAGGCGTTGGCTGTGCAAAACTTTAAATTCAGTTGATGCAGGCAGGTTTCTTCTTGCCCTGCCCGGACGGCTCCGGCGAGATCGGCGGCCTCGGCTCCGGCTTTCGCGGGCAACGCGGCTTTCCAAATCCCTCCCGGAGGGTCGGTGGCGTTTTCTGGCCGGCGGGGGTAGAGAGGGTCGCTGCAAGTTTCTGGGAGCCGCAACGGGGGTGGGTGGGGGGGAGTCCGGTCACTTCTGCAGCCGGTGCGCAGCACAAGCCGGAGGGAGGAGGCTGCCTGGAGAAGAGGCGATTCTCTGGGCTTTGGGGAGGGGGAGGGGGGAGAGAAGCAGCGCAGATACGCTCTGGGTCATGGGGGAGGCGGGAGCGAGCGGGGTGGGTGGGGGGAGTTCTTTCAAAAAAAGAGCACGACCGAAAATAGATTCATTGAAGGATTTCCAAGTGCCGGAGCGAGGCGGCGAACGGGCGCTAGAGGGCGGCGGAGGGCCGGGATGCTTCGCTTTGGAGAGCTGCGGCAGAACGAAACCGGTTCCCTCTCTCGACTCCCTCGCAATCCCGGACCTGTATGATTCCGGGGGATTCCTTATCCCGGGACGATCCCCCCCCCCCGCCCGCGGACTGCTTGGGGCGCGAACCAGGGTCGATGGGGCACGTCAGGATGGCTAGACCCCGGAGATGGGCAACGTGCAAATGTTCCGATTGGACCAGCCTGCGCCCCGGGTGAGCCTTTGGGAAATGTGAGGCAGGCTACAAGAAGCCGGGGCAGTCGGCTCTTTGCATGGCCCTCCAGTTTCAGCCCATGACAGGGGCCAAGGTTAAGAAGCCATAAAAGTGCTCCAAATCAATCAATCAGTCAATCAATCAAATTCTGCTGTTCAACAGGGCAAAGAAGTCAAGTCCAAAGTAAATCCATTGTCATGGTTGGGCACAGGAATGCGTTGCCACTTAGGGGTATTTCTAATATGATGTGATTTTATGCACAGAGATGACTGTACCATGAGGGGCAGTCATAGAAACCCATAAATAAGGAAGGAAGGAAGGAAGGAGGGAGGGAGGGAGGGAGGGAGGGAGGGAGGGAGGGAGGGAGGAGAATAGGACTCAGGGCTAAGGGAGAAAAGGAAGGAAGGAAGGAAGGAAGGACAGAAGTCTGGAAGCTCTGGGTGGGGCTCACAGAAGGTGACTTCCTGCTGTGATGGCCTTATCTTCTACTTTTGCTGCTGCCCACTTTCCCCATGATGCCCTTTCATCCTTTATTGATTGATTGACTTGATTGTCACCCCACCTTTGTCCTCCAGGGGGACCCAAAGGAGCTTACATCAGTCTCTTCTCCTCCCTTTCAACCTCACAACAACCCTGAAAGGCGGGTTAGGCAGGCAGCGTGATTGGCCCCTGGTCACCCAGCAAGCTTCCATGGCACACGTGGGGATTCGAACCCAGGTCTCCTGGAGGTTATTATTTATTTATTTATTTATTTATTTATTTATTTATTTATTTATTTATTTATTTATTTATTTATTTATTCGACTTATAACCCGCCACTCCCACGAGGCTCGTGGCAGGTCGCAACCATAAACCCCCCATAAAGACTCCCAATACAATAAAATCTTCTAAAAAAGCCGTACAACCCAACCTAACCTAACCAATCCAAGCGGCGGGGACATTATGCCACCCAGCTCATGACCCAAGGAGGGAGTAAGAATCACCATAATCATAACACTAAGAGGGAAGGGGGGGCTGCGGTCTATTATGGAGGGCGACACCCTTCCCCACTAAACCACACTGTTTAGAGAGGTTTGTTGCTGTCGTTGTTTTCCGATTCTGCACGTCTCGCCTTCTTGCATTATTTACTGGAGGTCTTGCACTGAAGGATGGCATTTGAAAAATATTCTGCCGTGTCTCCCACGTCTGAGAGAAGAAGAAAATGGATGAATGCATACATACATAGCCCATTTGGAATCCTGTCCTTCCTCTAAGGAGATTCAGGGCACCATGCATGCGTAATTTCCCCTCCTCTGTTCTATCCCCACAATGGCCCTGCGAGGTGGACTGGGAGAGAAGGTCTGGCCCCCAAGGTGAGCTTCAGGAACCTGAATCCAGGTTTGTTTATTTATTTACTTCATTTATGTGGTTTCCATCCTTCTCCTCGCCTCTGTTTTTCTCCTCACGACACCCCTGTAAGGTAGACTTGGCTGAGAGAGTTCGATTGGTCCAAGCCTCCAGGACGGAGCAGGCATTCAAACCTGGTCCAACACTCTAAGCCAGGGGTAGTCAAACTGCGGCCCTCCAGATGTCCATGGACTACAATTCCCAGGAGCCCCCTGCCAGCTTTCGCTGGCAGGGGGCTCCTGGGAATTGTAGTCCATGGACATCTGGAGGGCTGCAGTTTGACTACCCCTGCAGCACTCCCTGCACTGGCTCCCAGGTTTCTCCAGTCCCAGCTGGACTCTCCTCCACCTTGAATCTCAAACTCAGAAGCGGCTTTGAGACCAGGGGGAGTCTGGCCTTTCTTGGGAAAAGCTGCCCAGATGCGCCGAGGCCTGGATTTGCCGCATGGCTTGTAAACCCTTTCAGAGTAGGTTAATGATCGGTGTCTCCTTTCTCCAAAAAAGGGACGAAGGCTGAGAAATTCTTGAGCCTGTTCCAGTCACTTGAAGCCCCGACAAAGAAATCCGGCGACTCTCAGAATGCCATGCCTTTTTCGCCATGCCTTGATGATATTAAAAGCACGTTTGAGGCTCTTTTGCCATCGGCTTCTCCCCTCCCCCACCCCCAAGTTGGGCATTTGCTTAGGAGTGGTTTTGGATTTGCTACAAGAGTGTGACTCAAATGGCACTGTGCCATGCTAGAGCTCCTGCTTTACATGCCAACGGGCCCAGATTCAGTCCCTGCTGATGGATTATGCAAGATCTAAAGTGTGCATGATTCAAAAGCCTCTGAAGAATATCCTGCAGGGGGCCTCAGAGGACATGTGGATTTCGCATAGTTAGATTAGGAACTCCCTGATGTTTTTCGAATAAAAAATGCTGCGAATGCTGGCAGGGGCTCATGGTAGTTGTAGTCCATGGACATCTGGAGGGCCGCAGTTTGACTACCCCTGGGTTAGGCAGTGATTGGAACGTTGTTTACACAAGCGTCTGTTTCCCAACCGATCGCCTCAAAGCGAGCAAACAGCAATTTCTTCCTAATGAGGCCTCTTCTCTGCCTCGGGCGGCAGACGGGTGTCCCCTTGGGGCTGAGCTTCCCACTGGGGTTTCTGAACCCATTTAAAGCATGTTCAGTGTTTTGCGCAAATGCTTCCAGCCAGAGGGGTTTCACAACATGAATCCGGCCTGGCTAAGTGCCATTCGCATGCCAAGCGATCTTGCTTTAAAACAAAATCTAGAAGGATTATGCACGTTGGCTGGCTTTGCATAAATCGGTGTTGTCTGCAATCTGATGCGGGGAGTTGTGTTGTTTTTTATGGTCAGGACGAGGCTATTTTGGGCGAGAGAACAGCAGTGCAGGAAAACGTACAGGAGTTGGGTTTTGTCTCTCAGTGTCACCTGTTGTACAGCTTTGGGGTAGGCCAGATCTGCAGCACAGCGATGCCATCATGAAAAATTAAAAAAAAAAATTCTTTTAGACATGGCAGCTTGCTATCTTCATATTATCCGCTTTGAAAAACCCTGCACCATGTGTATTTTTTTTTTGGGGGGGGGAGAAGGTGGTCTCCATTTTGAAGAGGACCCATTTGCCCCAATCCAGCTGGGAGCTGGTGTGGTGAAGTGGTTAATAATGAGGCTCTCTAATCTTGAGAACTGGGTTTGATTCCCTGCTCTCCAAATGCAGCCAGATGGGTGACCTTGGGCCAGTTCTCTGAGAACTATCTCAGACTCACTCACCTCACAAGGTGCCTGTTGTGGGGAGAGAAAGGGACTGTAAACAGCTTTAAGACTCTTTCAGGTAACAGGAAATAGGGGGCAAGGTGCAGCTGGATTACATGCAATATAGGGCACAACCTGGCCTTTCAGGACCAAGGAGAGCTCCCAGAAATCGATAAGGTTGCTCTAATGATGGTCAGAATGGAACTTCAAGGCATCAGGGGTCAAAAAGAGCACCATTCAAAAATATTGGCTCCATTGATTCATTCTATCGTTCGTTCTCCAAAGAAGAACTGTGTTTTTTTTTTGTATCCTGCCTTCTATGACCCCAAAGATTCTCAAAGTTGCCTACATTCACCTTTCTATCCTCTCCTCACAACAGACACAACAGGGCTCATATGGTTCAAAGTGGCTTACCGCCTGCCCTTCCTCTCCCCACAACAGATACCCCGTATTGTAGGTGGGGCTGAGAGAGCTCTGAAGGAACTGGGACTGGCCCAAAGTCATCCACCAGGCCTAATGTGTCTCAAAGTGACTTGCAATTGCTTGCCCTCCCTCTCCCCAAAACAGACACCCTGTGAGGTAGATGAGGCCAAGAGAGCTCTGAGAGAACTGTGACTGGATCAAGGTCACCCAACAGGCCCCATGGGTCTCAAAGTGGCTTACAACCACCTACTCCCCACAACAGACACCCAGTGAGGCAGATGAAGCTGAGAGAGCTCTGAGAGAACTGTGCCTGCTCCAAGATCGCCCAGCTGGCTGCATGTGAAGGAGCAGGGAATCAAACCCAGTTTCCCAATCAGAGGCCACCGCTCTTAACAGCTTCACAACGCTGGCTTGTATATACACCATTCCAGATTCTGATCACATCAAGTTGGGTGAAAACTCAATTTCTCGATTCTGGTGGCAGAACAAAGTCGGCCTCTGATGATCCAGAAACGCTTCTCCTAGTTTGCCGAGGCTCCAGTGAAGGGCGCGCACGTGGCCCACGACTCCGAAATCATCCCTGAAAGCTTCCAGCAGGGCTGTGTTGAGAAACCGAGCGATGGAAAGTCTGTGCAGCTGATCAAGGCGATTTGCCCCCCGAAGGGAGCTAATGGGGAAAACGGCAAGACGGCGAGGACTGGCGGAATCGCAAAAGCACTGCGGCTTCTCCCCAGCCTTTCCGCCGTGCCCCAATTGGTCTACTGAGCCGTCCGACTGTTTTGGCTGGAAGACAGGCTCTAGCAGCTGCGTCCAGGTGTGCCTGTCGCACAGGGCAATGATGCTGTCCTCTCCATAGCAACTGCATTTTGCCAGGAGCTTTGCTGTGCCCTGTGATCCTCCCCACCTGGGATGGAGCCTTTGCAGGGCCAGCAGCAGGGCTGACAGACAAAGACATCTTCTGATGGAGAGGGGCTAGGCTGAGCTGGTAGAGCATCGGTTTGGACTGCAGAAGGTCCTTGGTTCAATCCCCGGCATCTCCAGTGAAAAGGGCCAGGCAGGAGGTGGTGGGAAAGATCTCAGCCAGAGACCCTGGAGAGCCATGGAGGGGGACTGCAGCTCAGTGGGAGTGCTTGGCATGCAGAAGGTCCCAGTTTCAATCCCCGGAATCTCCAGTTGAAGATCTGATAGTAAGTGATGGGAAAGACCTCAGCCAGAGACCCTGGAGAGATGCTGCCAGCCTGAGTTGACAATCCTGACGTTGATGGATGATTTAGTAGGTTCTAAGAGAGGTCCCTGAAATTAGCTCAGTCTTTGGGAAGAAACCTTCAGCAGCTAAAACCACATGACCAATGAAGCTGCCTTATACTGTCAGACATGTGATCCATCTATGTCAGTATTGTCTACTCAGATTGACAGCCGCTCTCCAGGGTCTCAGGAAGATGTCTTTGACAGCGACTACCTAACTCTTTTAACGGGGGATTGAACCGGGGACCTTCTGCACGCCAAGCAGATGCTCTGCAGCTGAGCCACGGCCCCTCCCCAAACAGTTCTTTGCTCTGTCAAGGTCAATATTGTCTACACAGACTGACAGTGGCTCTCCAGGGCCTTGGGGGGAGGTCTTCCACATCCCCTCCTGCCTGGTCCTTTTAACTGGAGATGCTGGGGATTGAACTTGGGACCTCCCGCATACCAAGTAGATGCTCTACCACTGAGCCAAGGCCTCTCCTCTGCATTAGGCTCACGTGAACCTCTTGTACAAGGCATCCCATAGGAAGAGCTGTGATCCCTGACAGAGCACCTTCTCTATACAAGGCACTCGGAAAGGTCACATCAGAGGTAGGAAGATGAGCCTAGCAGCCACCAATTGCTGCTTGACGCATAATGCCTCGACATTTCCCTGCATGTGCAGCGATCTCAAAGTTGCACGGCACCATGTACTTTGCAGCCTCTGCCCTGTGCAAACCACCTCATATATCTTGCGTTTCACAGTCAGTAACGAAGACAATAAAATCAGAGTCCAGTCAGGCACCTTTAAGACCAACAAAGATTTATTTAAGGCGTGAGCTTTCGAGTGCAAGCACTCTTCGTCAGACTATGAACTTCCGTCATGACAGTGGGAATAACAATGACAATTTGTCCTGGATTTGTTATGATCTTCATAGAATCCTAGAATCATAGAGTTGGGAGGGGCCATACAGGCCATCTAGTCCAACCCCCTGCTCAACGCAGGGTCAGCCCAGAGCATCCTAAAGCATCCAAGAAAAGTGTGTATCCAACCTTTGCTTGAAGACTGCCAGTGAGATCTTGGGAAGCCAGTGGATGGTTTGGCTCCACTGCACCTAAAATTTGGTTCTCGAGAACGAAGGTGGTTTGGTGGAGAAGTACCACAAGTACCACGGCACGCAAGCCCTGCAGGGACCAGAGACTCCTTCAGGTAGTGAGAATCAGGGTTTAAAAAACAATTCTTCTTCTTCTAATATCCAAAACACTTTAGTTATCCATTCGAAGGCATTAAAATGTCATTTAGAAATCACATGCTAAGCACCTGCACCTAATTCAAACATCCAAACATAAAAATACAGGTTAAAAGACACAGAAGATTTCCAGCCCTTCCCTTCCAGATAGAATTTGTACCTTTTAACCCGTAGATTTATGCTCGGATATTTGTCCCTACATTAGGCATAAGTAACATGCAGAACTTTTAGACCGTGGTTTTTAAACGAAATGGTTTTTAAATGAAATTATTCCTTCGGAGTTGTAATTTAAAGGAGATGGGCTGTTTTGTGCTTTAGAGCTGTATGCAGCTCTATTTCAATTTCATTTCTGGGGGTTCTTGTGTAGGACCGTTCCTCCCTCTGTTGGCCACACTTATCCCTTTCTGGGTTGCAGCATGAGAACTTGGAATGAAGAGATCTGGCTTTGGAGTGTTTTGCCAAGGAAACCTGCTTGGTGACTTGGGATCGGCCCCTTACTTCCAGCACACCATTGCTGTGAGAAGCTGCCATTGTCATTTGGGAGCCTTTTGCTTCATCCCCAGATGTTCAACCTCTGCTCTGCTCTGCAGGAACATCTGGTCTGTAGCGTGCCTCCAAGCATGGCCCCAGCCACCAATGGAATCGTCCTCTCTCTGCAATTGCACACGCTGCGTCTCTCTAGGATTCTTCGGAACGGCCAAAATGTTCTGGGACCGTTATGTTTGTCTAACCTTTTCTGAAAAGGACACCCCGCTCTTGGTGTTCAAACGGGTAGAAGGCAGAGCAGTGCTGGAAGAAACACAAGCAGCTCAGAGCCGGGCACTGAATGGCCTTCGGTAATATGTCATCATAAGAAAGCTGTCCTTTTGAAGGCATCTTCCAGTTTTTTTGCCTGGGAAATGTCAGCGTGGATGCAATTGCTTTTGGTGAGCTGCCTTCTACTGAATGCTTGGCCCATCCCAGTCAGTCTTGTCTACTCAGACCAGCAGCAGCTCTCCAGGGCCCCAAGAAGATATCGCATCCCCTCCTGTCTGGTCCTTTTTACTGGAGATGCCGGGGTCTGAACTTGGGACCTTCTGCATGCCAAGCAGAGTCTCTGCCACTGAGCTCCTCTCCATGGCTTTCCAGGGTCTCAGACTGGGGTCTTTCCCATCCCCTCCTGCCTGGTCCTTTTAACAGGAGATCCTGGGGACTGAACTTGGGACCTCCTGCATGCCAAGCAGAGGCTCTGCCACTGAGTCAAACAACCAAACTAGGGCTCTTCCCTTCCTTTGACTGAGTCAAACTGCTGACTGCCAAGTTCAGTACTGCCAACGCTGACTGATAGCTACACTCCTTTTAACTAGAGACGCCAGGGACTGAAGGTCCCAGGTTCAATCCCCAGCATCTCCAGTTACAGAAGTGATGTGGAAGACCCCTGCCTGAGACCCTGGACAGCAGCTGCCAGTCTTAGTGGACAATCCTTACCATCACGGACTGATTACTTGGTTCAGAATAAGGCAGCTTCATTTGACTTGGGCACGAGTGGTCAGCCTTTTGTCGCGTGAATTTTCTTTTGGATCCTATTTTTTAAAATTTCCCCATTTAACTCATGTAGGACTGTACCACCCACAACCAGATATTGTACTTATAAATGGTGAAATGGCTAAATCGTTCCTTTTATAACTTGGCTGGAGCATTAAATCTCTTGCCCATCCCCTCCCCCGGTTTCTCATGCGCTTCTAAGAAAGACCAGAGGAACATGGCCATGGCTGTCGTAGCTCTGATGACAGATGACTGTGCCAGGAGACTCCCCTGCGTGAAAACATGTACCCGGGATGTGTGCTGCTGATGCCCGACTGTGCTGTTTACTCTCCGTCACCTGAGCTGACATGTGAAGTCATTAACAAGATCCACAAAACCTATTATTTGAATCAATCTTTCTAATCTCCGCCGATAAAGATCCTGAAACCTAATGAGTCAATCCGACATGGTTTCGCTCGACAAATGAGTCACAGGAACAGTTGCCAGGAAGACAATTAATAATACGTGGGGCTGGCAGGGAAGAAAGAAAATAAAAGAATAGAAAAGAAAAGGAAGGAAGGAAGAAAGAGAAGAAAGAAGAAGGAGGAGGGAAGGAGGGAGGGGTCATGACCGTATGCTTGCACACATCCCAGGAATGACGAAAACAGACATAGGTAGTTATTGAGAAAATTCCGTAAGCTGTTTTAGTGTTGGTTCTGGACAACAACGACAGGCTTTCAGCCACAAGAAGTCTGTATTGCTAAAGAACAGGCTCAATGGCAAAGTTAGGATACATATCGCCTTTACGCCACGCTCTCCACTTCATTTGGAATATGCGCCAAAATACATTCTCAGAGAAGGGCTGCTTATCACAAGGGTAAAGTGAAAGCATTTCAGGGTTTTGACACCTGGGTGTTACAGAGCAACAAGGGCATCTGTGCTTTCAGACCCTGCACAAGCCTAGGCATCAAGATAACAGGACAGCAACAAAACTGCCCTGGAGAACAGAGAAACCAAGGAGTGAAGAGAGGGAGGGAGAAGGCCCAAAGGGGTATGGGGAAATGCCAGAAAATGCAGTCAGGACAGATCCTCTGACTGATGACATGGAACCAGGAATGGGGCCACAGGAAGGAAGGAAGGAAGGAAGGAAGGAAGGAAGGAAGGAAGGAAGGAAGGAAGGAAGGAAGGAAGGAAGGAAGGAGAGAAAGATCAGTCCAAGATTGAAGGAAGGAAGGAAGGAGAATATGAATTCAGGAAGGAAGGAAGGAAGGAAGGAAGGAAGGAAGGAAGGAAGGAAGGAAGGAAGGAAGGAAGGTAGGATGGATGGATGGATGGATGGAGGGAGGGAGGGATGGAGGGAGGGAAGGAAGAAGGGAAGAAGGAGGAAAAGAAAGAGGAAGGAAGGATAGAGGGAGGGCGGGAGGAAAGAAGGAAGGAAGGAAGGAAGGAAGGAGGGAAAGAAAGAGGAAGGAAGGAAGGAAGGAAGAAAGGAAGGAGGGAGGGAGGGTGGGAGGAGGAAAGAAGAAGAAAAAGAAGAAGAGTTGGTTCTTATCTGTTATTTTTCTATACCAAAGAAGGATGGAGGGAGGGAGGGAGGGCGGGAAGGAGGAAAGAAGGAAAGAAGGAGGGAAAGAAAGAGGAAGGAAGGAAGGAACGAAGGAAGGAACGAAGGAAGGAAAATAGGACTCAGGGCTAAGGGAAGGAAGGAAGGAAGGAGGGAGGGAGGGAGGGAGGGAGGGAGGGAGGAGGAAAGAAGAAGAAAAAGAAGAAGAGTTGGTTCTTATCTGCTATTTTTCTATACCATAGAAGGATGGAGGGAAGGAGGGAGGGAGGAGGGGAGGGAGAGAGGAAGGAAGGAAGGAAGGAAGGAAGGAAGGAAGGATGGATGCAGGGAAGGAGGGAGGGAGGGAGGGAGGACAAACCTAGCCTTGCAAAATTTCTTATGAATTTCCCATTGGCTCTTCCCGCCCCATGCATCATTTTATAAACCTCTCTCACGTCCTCCCTTTAGTCTTCTTGCTCCTAATCTGGAAACTCCCAGAAGAGCCGGATCAGTAGAAACCTACAAGAAAAAAAAACATGTTGAAAAATAGTGATACTCTGGGGCAAACCCTGTAGCCTCAGCTGTTAACTTCTAGGACTCTCCCATTGAAAACGTGCTTTCCAAGACTCCAGTATCTCTCTGCCCAAGGCTGATGTGCAATGAAGCAGAGAGAGAGGAGGAGAATTTGTCTCTGCAATCTTGAGATAAGCTGCAAATCCGGAGGATCTACTAAGCCTCCATAGAGTCCAATGCCACTGAGTCCCCTCTGCAAAGCATCCCTTTTCTCCAGGGGAACTGATCTCTGTGGTCTGGAGAGGAGTTGGAATTCCAGGGGATCCCCAGGTCCCACCTGGAGGCTGGCATCCCTCTGTGGCATTTTCTTCATCCACTGAGGCCAAGATACATTCCTCTTTTCAAGTTTCCCTCTCTGCTTCAGTGGTCTTTCTGGATCTGTTTCAGGACAGCAATATGTTAGGATCCTGGTCTGAATTATGTCCCCACCTGGGTCATCTAGTCCAACCCCCTGCACTGTGCAGGACACTCACAACCCTCTCGCTCCTCCATTGTCACCTGCCAGCCCCTTGAACCTTCTCAGAATCAGCCTCTCCGTCAGACGGCTCTCCAGCCTCTGTTTAAAAATCTCCAAAGATGGAGAACCCACCACCTCCCGAGGAAGCCTGTTCCACTGAGGAACGTCTCTGACTGTCAGGAACTTCTTCCAGATGTTTAGACAGAATTTCTTTTGCATTAATTTCACCCCATTCGTTCTGGTCTGTCCCTCCAGGGCAAGAGAGAACAACTCTGCTCCATCCTCTACAGCAGAGGTCCCCAACCTTTTTATCACCAGGGACCACTCAACGCCTTTTACTGAGGCCCGGTGTGGGGGGGGGTAGTTTACTCCTCTACTCTCAACCACTGTCCTAACACTCTCTGATTGCTATGGTAATGTTTAAACATCCCTTCAAAATAAGATACAGACACTGAAGTGTGTTGTAAAGGGCTGAGGGGGATGAAGGGCCGGGGGGGGCGGGGGGAGAGAAGGCATCCTTCGGAGCCCACTTCCAATTAGTCGAAGGACCACATGTGGTCCGGGGCCCATAGGTTGGGGATCGCTACTCTACAGGGCAGCCCTTTAAATACTTGAAGATGGTTCTCAGATCCCCTCTCAGTCGTCTCCTCTCCAGGCTAAACAGACCCAGCTCCCCCAACCTTTCCTCCTACGTCTTGGTCTCCAAACCCCTCACCCTCTTTGTTGCCCTCCTCTGGACACACTCCAGTTTTTCTACATCCCTCTTCAACTGGGTGCTGATTGGCTCCTTCCATATGCATCTCTACCAATCACATGCCTTTCTTTGAGCGTGTGGTCCAGTCTAGAAGGCTTAATCCTTTCGAAATATTCCCTCGGAGGAAAGGATCTGAGCCGATGTTTTCCAGGTGGGCTATCGCTGCTGGGTTTAACCGGTTGGGAAAAAAAAATGTGTTTGGATAATAAGGTAATCCGCACATAAATATCTCTGATCGCTCTTATTTTAATTGGCATGCGCCGGCCAGACACGTTGGCAGGGCCTGGGAGGATGCCAAGGGAGTCTAGACTGGGCTGCGGAAAGCTAAAAGAAACAATCCGGGAGCGATAAGGCCGGATCCTGACTGCCTAAACTAGCATTGCCAACCTTCAGGTGGGGTCTGGAGCTCAGTCACCATTACAAGTCATCTCCTTCAACAGACCCCACCTTAACCCTTGGGAAGAGGGTCTGGGGTTCATTCATTCATTCATTCATTCATTCATTCATTCATTCATTCATTCATTCATTCATTCGACTTATAGCCCACCACTCCCACAAGGCTCGTGGCGGGTCACAACAATAAAACCCCCATAAAAAGGTAAAGGTAAAGGTATCCCCTGTGCAAGCACCGAGTCATGTCTGGCCCTTGGGGTGACGCCCTCCAGGGTTTTCATGGCAGACTCAATACGGGGTGGTTTGCCAGTGCCTTCCCCAGTCATGACCGTTTACCCCCCAGCAAGCAAGCTGGGTACTCATTTTACCGACCTCGGAAGGATGGAAGGCTGAGTCAACCTTGAGCCGGCTGCTGGGATCGAACTCCCAGCCTCATGGGCAGAGCTTTCAGACTGCGTGTCTGCTGCCTTATCACCCTGCACCACAGGAGGCTCATAAAACCCCCATAAAACCGCCTAATACAATAAAATCTTCCAAAAAAGCCGAACAACCCAACCTTATTTATTTAGAATTATATTTGTGTTCCGTCACTCATGAATGTCTTGCGGCATTCAGGGGTCAATAAAACACCATAAAATCCCCAACAATACCCTTAAAACATAACAGTGTCAAATCTGTTACCCAAATTGCTGGGGATAGCAAGAGGCTGGGTAACGCAGGATCTTTACTACCAATTTTTACGGGGACCTTTCCCTGGAAGAAAACCCTTCTTAAATGAAGAAGACTAAAGCTTACACTCAGGGGATTTATTTGGGGGAAAATATCAGGGTTACATTCAAAACACACACAGAAGCAAAAACCATACATACACTAAGTTCTACAGGGGGACAAGTTACACTAAGTTCTACAGGGGGACAAGTTCAAGATACTGCACCTTTCTGGGATCCAAGCAGCCAAAATACAGGGGTGTATTTACCTCTCGGGTAACACATCTAACAGTAAAAACAAGATGGCGAACGATAAAACATGAATCTTCCTCCTTGGTTCAGCATGTGGGTCAAGAAACTGAGGGTCTTAGCTGATCTCCGCTGGTTGATTTGCTTGGCTGCAACAAGGAAAGTCCATATGGCATCGTGGCGAAGGGGCTGACTTCTAATGTGGAGAACTGGGCTTGGTGCCCTCCTTCTCCTCCACATGGACCCAGCCAGGTGACCCTGGGGGTCGATCACCTTTCTCTCCAAACTCCCTCAACTCTGCCAGCCTCACAAGGCACCTGCTGTGGGGAGAGGAAGGGAAGGCGAATGTAAGCCGCTTGGAGACTCCTTCAGGTGGAGAAAAACAGGGCATAAAACCCAACTCTTCTTCAACCTGCTCTTCTACCAGGTAAAGTATCATCAATGTGACCGTTTATGCACTGGGCACTTTACTGCCCCAGCTTTCATGCAGAAACACAAATAGGGGGTAGATGAGGTGCACTGGGCCAAATGCTCCCCCGTGTGGGTTCAGGAAGAGATGGGGCCACCTGCCACGACTAAAACTCCAGCCTGCAGCCTGGCATGAAACCTCCAGTGCATAAACGGTCTGTGACGCCCCTGGCCACCATGTTGAGCATCCCTGATCTAGTGTGTGGGTGTGGTCATGATGGTGGGAAGCTTCAAATGAAGTCACCTGGGGCACTCAAGCATCATGCATAGGAGACCAGGTAAATCCGATAAGCCTGTAAGCCTTCTGTTGAAACCTGATTTTTCCTGGTTTGGTGACTAGAACGTGTACTTGGCATGATCGATCCTGGAATCTACTTGAAGAATATCAGGGCGGGAATCTTCATTGGACAAAGAGCCTGGAGAGCTTCTGCCGGTCAGAGTAAGCGATGCTGAGCCAGATGGACCAAGGGTCTGACTCAGTAGGCAGCTTCGTACACTTTTCTGAATTAGAACACGCAAATGTGAGTTAAAACTGGGGCTTTCCCCAGATTCGCTGCAAGCTTACTTTCAAGGTCGATGTTAGCACAGTCTTTTCTCTCTTCCCTAGTCCCCCCACACTGGAAGTATCAAGGCAGTATCTTGGAGATGCTGAAATACAATTCACCGGGGAGCCCAATTCCACCTGATTCAGAGATGCCAGGTTGTTAAAGAAGGAAACGGACACTCCCCAGTTGTCACGTTTCGCTCTAGTTTCCATGAAAGCAAAGCTTCTCCGAGAAGAGCAGTTAACCGGTTAAGTGAAGAAGCTGGAAAAAAGTATATCAGCTTCAGTGGATTGAAGCCCTACTTAATGGCTACTACTCAATGGTGGAAAATTAGAGCTTGCTTTTTCCTGGCACCTTAATGCTAAGGGAACCCCAAAAGGTTTTGCTACTGTTCGGCGACCCAAGGATTTTTGTCGCTGGTGTTTCGGAGCCTGTAATCGAGGAGCTGGCAATTACGGCTGGGGTCGCTGTGTTTCTTAAGCCAGAGGGATAAACCTTAGATGAGAACAGGAAATGAAGAGATGTAAACAAAAATCGGAAAGGAAGCCAGGAAATCAATCATAGACTCAGAGAATCATAGACCCACAGAGTTGGAAGGGACCTCCTGGGTCATCTAGTCCAACCACCTGCACTATGCAGGACACTCACAACCCTCTCGCTCACCCACTGTCACCTGCCAGCCCCTCGAGCCTTCACAGAATCAGCCTCTCCATCAGATGGCTCTCCAGCCTCTGTTTAAAAATCTCCAAAGATGGAGAACCCACCATCTCCTGAGGAAGCCTGTTCCACTGAGGTACCGCTCTGACTGTCAGGAACCGATAAATGGTGTCGTGCTGATTTGAACTTGGAGAGGCAACAAATTCAGAAAGATCTAGAGTGGGAGATAGCGTCGGATTGTAGGGTTTAGACCCTGGACTGAAGTAGGATCTTGTGGAACCTCTGCCATTGTGTGTAAGCAGTGGCCTTCTACCCACCACACCGGATCAACAGTCCAGTCCCTTTGACAGAGAGTTAAGGGATATGTCCGGCATTAGGATTCACAACATTCAAAACCAAGCGGGGGAACATGTTCCCCTTCTGGGACCTCCAGCTGCTTACCTAATAGTAGCAGATCTCTGACAAAGGAGCTTCAAAAGGAGATCAGAAAGATGGCCTGCCGAATTACTCCTGATTACGAAGCTGAAGACAATGCACCCCCCTGGGCTGATTCTGCACTTACTTTGTTTTTTATTTTTCATTCTGGATCCTGCTGAATTCAGATTGATTGGAAAACGGCTCTTCCTTTATCTCCCCCGCCAAATTGAAACAGAAAGTGTTCTGCGTGATTGGAAAAGCTCAGAGTGGGGGGAGGGGGGGTGCCAGGCGCAGCAGGAGTCTTTTCCTTTCCTTGAATGGGGTGGGGGGAAGAGGGGACTGGAGACAGCAGAGGAGGGGGATAAATCTCTGCTGAGAGAAGTTAGGGCTTCTGGAGCGCAGTCACTTTAAGACAAGCCTCACAACCGGGAACGAGGAAGTCTGCTGAGAGAAGTTAGGGCTTCTGGAGCGCAGTCACTTTAAGACAAGCCTCACAACGAGGAAGTCTTTGAACTGACTTAATGCCCTGGTACCTCTTAAACGTCTTTCATTACGTCTGAGAAGGTGTTCATGCACACAAATGGTTACCCCTTGAAGAAAATTGTGCTGATCTTAAAGGTGCCACAGGACTCAAAGGTTCTGATGCAGACAGTCTGTTCTTTTGGAAGCTCTCGTTCTCTTCCTTTCCTCCTCCGTTGTCTAATGCTTAAAGACCCTTTTCTCTTGCTGTTATTTCGCTGACATATATCCGTATCCTGGGAACGGTCCATTGCACCAGCAAAGGCACCTCGAAATGACTGGATCCTAACCCAGAAAGAAAGGAAGCCCTGCAAGAGCCTTTGACTGCGAGGAGCCGAGCTCCACTTTGCATTCTAAAGATGTGTTTGTGTCTCAACCGCAATGGTGTTTGTGGCCTCGCTCTGAGCCGTCGTCATTCCGTGCCTCTGAGTTTTGTGAATGAATAAGGAGAGACCATAAGGCAAACGTGAATAAAAAGACTGGCCGTGACAACGTGCAGGACGTGTCTACGTGACAAAACTAAATTGGATTAGTGTTTTTTTCCCCTTCTCCCCAAGGAATTGAAGAACAGTTAGTCTGAGACAAGGTTTGGAGCTTCTGCAGAATTCTCAGTCCCGCCACTAAACGTGGCGCCTTCCATGGAGACAGATCCAGATGGGGGACTGTGTTAGTCCACCATCAAAATTTGCTTCTAATTTTTTAAATGTCTAAGATGAGAGATTTGGAGAGGGAGAAGATAATGAAAGTTTTATATTCCATCTTCTCTTATCTCTGGCCACAGGAAGAGCTGATTGAGGGCTGATCAGGAAACGGGCCTTTATCCACATTCTGATTTTCCTGGGTGGTAAATGCCTGGTTCTTGAGGATTTTCCCCCCTGTTTCATGTGTGTTTGTCTCCCTCTAGTGGCTGATCTGGCAGTACACCAGATTGTGTCTGCTATAAAAACATGTTTAAATCTTGAAGGAGATATTCTGGACATAAACCAACATCGAATCAACCACTAGAGGGAGGGAAACACATGTGGAACAGACTCCCCCACCCCCAGATTTATCTGTTTATCATGTGGCAGGGTTAAACACAAGAAGCATATCTGTTCCACTTAATATTTCTGGTAAGGGCTTGGCAGAGGAGCGTGCCACACCCACTCAGGGAAGCTGTCCCGCCCTTGAGAGCCTCCTCCTTCAACCGGCTTGCCTGTCTGTCCAGTGGCCAGCCAATCACCTTTCGTCCCCCACCCCTGACCAGCCCCTCCTCCTTCTACTTCCCTCCAAGTCTCATAGGCTGCAGATCCTTGTCGTGTGAGAGCAGACCCTGCCAGTGATTTCCATAACAGCTGCCTTTCCAGGTCCTGGGGAGAGGGGGAGGCCGTCCACAGAGTTCTTCCACCCCAAGCCCATTGCAATCTAGTGCCCCTTGTATTTCTGAATGCAATGGGCTTGGCCCCTAGTTATAACATACAATATGGAGCCAAGTAGGTGCAGTGGTTATGCAGACATATTGTGCAGTCCCACTAAATACTAACATCTAAGTTTTCCATTCGCTCAAATGCAATGGGAGAGAATAAAAAGAGCTCTGTCGCATCTCCCTGGAAAGCATGATGCTCACATTCCTGGGACAGATGGGAAAGAGTCTGGTGGGTTGCACTACAAGCACATTCAGGATCTGGGATTTTGCTCCCCTTGAAAAGATAGCTCTGCACAACTGCCAAACAGGAATCTACAAGATAGGGAAAAGAAACTGTGGGAAAGACCGTATCCTTCAGCTCTGGTTAGTCTTGTAAATTCAGCTGTTCTTGAGGGTCCACAACCTTCCTGTTTGAGAGCCAGCTTGGTGTCGTGGTTAGGAGTGGGGACTTCTGATCTGGTGAGCCGGGTTCGATTCTGTCCATATGCAGCCAGCTGGGTGACCTTGGGCTCACCACAGCACTGATAAAGCTGTTCTGACCGAGCAGTAATATCAGGGCTTTCTCAGCCTCACCCACCTCACAGGGTGTCTGTTGTGGGGAGAAAAAGGGAAGGCGACTGTAAGCCGCTTTGAGCCTCCATCGGGTAGGGAAAAGCGGCATATAAGAACCAACTCTTCTTCTTCTTCAGTAATCTCAGGGCTCTCTCAGCCTCCCCTCCCTTACTGGGTGTCTGTTGTGGGGAGAGGAAAGGGAAGGTGACTGTAAGCTGCTTTGAGACCCCTTCAGGTAGAGAAAAGTGGCATATAAGAACCAACTCTTCTTCTTCTTCTTCTTCTTCTTCTTCTTCTTCTTCTTCTTCTTCTTCTTCTTCTTCTTCTTCTTCTTCTTCTTCTTCTTCTTCTTCTTCTTCTTCTTCTTCGTGTAGATGTTTAAGGTATGAGGCTGAAGAATTCTAATATAAAGTCAGGAACAAAGAGAAACTGAAGGCAGGGCTGGGAAGTTTCCTTGACTTTCTTTTCGCTCGATAACAGTTTGTTAATTAAGAGTCGGTAGAAGCCCAGGAGAAATGTGCTGCTGCCCAGGGCAATGAGCTCCCCCCCGCAGCCCCCGTAGTCGCATCCGTCAGGTTGAAAGGCCAACTTAACCTTTAGCGTCTTGGGTCAAGATTTTTCTACCTGGCTTACTCCTCGGGCGAATTATGTCTCTCTTAGGAAGGGCATTAGAAATCCTGTGTCTTCTCTACAGCCGTGGCTTCCTCAGAGCTGCTAGAAGCTTGCGCTGCGATTCCCCCTGGGTTGTCAAGAATTCCCTTCTGATATATGAACGGAAGACTCCGAAGAGAAATAACATACTGCTGCTATAATACTGACCTGGCAGGATTAGTGGTGTGACTGACAGTGGAGTGTTACAACAGGGCTAGTATCTGTGTTTGGTCAGGTTTATATAGAGCCTCTGGACTTTCTCCTCCGTGGGAATCCGATGAGGCTTCCATGGTTCTCTTCCCCGTTTTATCCTAACAAGATGGATGGATGGATGGATGGATGGATGGATGGGTGGGTAGGTAGGTAGATGATAGATAGATAGATAGATAGATAGATAGATGATAGATAGATAGATAGATAGATAGATAGATAGATAGATAGATAGATAGATAGATAGATAGATAGATAGATAGATAGATAGATAGATAGATAGATAGATAGATAGATAGATAAAGCTCTACAGAATGGGATTCTATCAACCAGGTGAAAAAACAGACATCGTCTTTCTCACCAATTGCATTGGACCATGATGAAATGAATGTATGAATGAATGAATGAAAATAAATAATGAATGAATGAAATAAAATGAATGAAATGAAAATAAATGAATGAAATGAAATGAAAATAATGAATGAATGAATGAAAATGAAAATGAATGAATGAATGAAAATAAATGAATGAAATAAATGAATGAAAATAAAACAAGCTGTATTTGAAGAAGTGAGCCGGGACTGCTGAAAGCTCCACCCCTTCCAAAAACTTGGGTAGTCTTTAAAGTGCTTCTGGACTCTTGCAGTTTTCTGCTGCTACAGACACGGCCACCCATCTTGAACTGTCTGCATGGAAGGCACCGCATTCAGCCACACAGAATGGAAATCCATCAGCGTCTTGTGATAGAAGGACAGGGGGACTCCCATTCTAGCTGCATCTGAAGAAGTGAGCAGGGATTCACCAAAGCTCCTTCCCTGGCGACAAACTGTGTCATCTTTCAGGTACTTCTGGACTCTTGCTCTTTTCTACTCCTACAAACACAGAGACCAGTCTTGATCTGTCCGCACAGTGGGGATCCCTGATGTGAGGAGAAGAATAAAAATCACCTGGGCATGGAATCGGGGTCACTGTGGGCAGGCAGGTAGCGGTGAATATCCTGCATTGTGCAGGGGGTTGGTCTAGATGACCCTAGAGGTACCCTCCCGCTCCATGATTCTGTGATCTGCCGGTGGGCACGTATGATCTGCACTTACGGGTGCAAACGGACACCGAACTATATTTAGGATTTCCACCACCTCCCCAGTTAGCTCACTTCGTTTCCTCTACTCTTTGCCCCTAGAAATGATACCACATTTGCAGTGTTATCGATCGCGGTAGAAACGAGGCCGTTAACACCGATGGTTCCAAATGCGAGCTCTTCCGTCACCACCCAGACAGCTAGAATTGATCCCTGGTGGAAAGTTTTTAAATGAACAGGGAGACACAGATGCCAAGTCAGGGTTTAGCGGCCTTTTGGGGCATCACTAAAGCACCCCGTGCTGCAAAGAGGAGATCAGCGCTGGTCCAGGGAAATCGGCAGAAGGGTCTCGGATGATCCATAGACCCAGAGTCAGATCCCTTGTTTCAAAGGCAGGTTTATATCAAGAGCAGCGTATTGTTTTCCGAAATGTGAAAGGCAAGCGAAGGCAATTTTCCCCTTAAGAGGAAAAGTGGGAGGGGCTGTGGGCTCAGATGAATCATAGAATCATAGAGTTGGAAGGGGCCATACAGGCCATCTAGTCCAACCCCCTGCTCTACGCAGGATGGAGCCACCTTAGACCGATCCAGGCCCTTGGCCCATCAAAGTCCATCTTGCCTAATCTCAACGAAGCTATTGATTCCTTAAGCAGCCACATGCACACAGAAACTTACACCTTGGATAAAACTGAGCTGGTCTTAATGTTGCCACTGGACTTGAACTTTGGTTCACACACAGTCCTGGGCGGGTGGGTGGGGTGGCAAGATCCGAACGGCCACTGCTGCACGTGGTGGGGACGTGGAATCAGCCATGCGCAGCCGCCCTACCTCTTTCTGAAATGGGTGGGTGGGGGGAGAGAAAGAGAGCCTGTGGAAGAAGCAGAGGGCAAGGGCAGACCTGGCTCTTTTGGGCGAACAAATGCTTTAGATCAGGGGTAGTCAAACTGCGGCCCTCCAGATGTCCATGGACTACAATTCCCAGGAGCTCCTGCCAGCGAATGCTGGCAGGGGCTCCTGGGAATTGTAGTCCATGGACATCTGGAGGGCCACAGTTTGACTACCCCTGCTTTAAATAGTCCCGGATGTTTACGCTGGCTCCTGACTCAGTGGATCCATCTTGTCCGTTCCCTGGAAGCGCCTGTCAAAACGATCCCCCCTCCGAGCAACGGGAAAAGCCAAAGTCCCCTCTGGCTGGCGGTGGGAAGGAACTTTGCTCTGAAATGTGAATGCCTTGATTGATGCTGGGGGAGGGAGAGCCGGAAGGCTTGAGAACTGGATTTGTGGTTAAAGAGCATTGCCAACCTCCAAGCCTGGAGGTTCCCCCCAAATAATGAGTGATCACTGCACTACAGAAGAAGAAGAGCTGTTGTTTTTTTTTTGTACCCCGAAGGAGTCTCAAAGTGGCTCACAATTGTCTTCCCTTCCTCTCCGCCTAGCAGATGCCCTGTGAGGGAGGTGGGTCCGAGAGAGCTCTGAGAGAAAGGCTCTGCGAGAAGAGCTCTGAGTGAAGTGGGACTAGCTCAAGGCCACCCAGCTGGCTGCATACAGAGGAGGAATCAGACACAGCTCTCCGGGCTAGACAAGGCTTGCTCTCAGGATAGAAGAGTTGGTCTAACTGTTCTACAATCTGTCTACTCTCGACGCAATCAGAGTGCTCCAATCAGCCTAACAGGAGGCAGGAAGTTCTTAATCTTCACTATGCTAAATACACAACTCCTCTGATGCCCCCTGCTGGATATTCTTAACATGCTTTTGAATCATGCACCCGGCAGATCTTGCCTATTCTGACGTACCCAACGTTCCTGCTGCTTCAGACCGCCCTGGGCTCCCCAAATGAATATACCCGACCTTTCAACTGTGGGAAAGAGAAATGCAGAGCTATACCTCTCTAAGACTGCGGACTTTGGTAGGCGCAGGCCTGTTGAGCTCAACGTACGAATGCGCTACCGCTGTTGCACAAAGGAGAAAATCTCAGCCAAGGAAGCCGCTCGATAACCTTAGGCAAGACATCACCTTGAAGCTTCAGCCCCGTGCCTCTGCAGTCGGGAGATATTTCTGCTTCTCCGCCTAATGGAGCACGCCAGCATGACTAAGACAACGTGATGTTCGTTGACATTTTAGCTCTACAGAAAGATGTTTGCTTTGTTAAGCGTTAAGAGCCTCTTGTGGCGCAGAGTGGTAAGGCAGCCGTCTGAAAGCTTTGCCCATGAGGTTGGGAGTTCAATCCCAGCAGCCGGCTCAAGGTTGACTCAGCCTTCCATCCTTCCGAGGTCGGTAAAATGAGGACCCAGCTTGCTGGGGGGTAAACGGTCATGACTGGGGAAGGCACTGGCAAACCACCCCGTATTGAGTCTGCCATGAAAACGCTAGAGGGCGTCACCCCAAGGGTCAGACATGATTCGGTGCTTGCACAGGGGATACCTTTACCTTTACCTTTAAGGGCGAAATGCGAGCGTCTTCCTTTTCCAGTTCCTTCCTCTATTTATCCTGCTCAGAAATTATTGGCTATTTATTCTGCAAAAAACTTTCCTTTCTTGTACAACCCTGGCTTAGTATTTCTCTCAAATATATATATTTTGCTGTCTTTTACATTCGGATTCCTCAACAAAAGATATATCCTCCAAGGGGATTTTTCCGTGCCTGTCCTTGCATTGAGTATTCAGTCTGTTCTGTTGACATGTACAATTTATTTTCTTTCTTGCCCTCCATGATTGATTTTCGCGGGGAGGGGGTGATTTATCGCCAAGTTCTGCCGACAGGTTGGGAGCGGATTTGCAAGGGGTTTGCCTTGTCCCTTTTTTTTTTTTTTTTTTTTTTTTTTTAATTCAGTTTTTATTGTTATTTGTTCTTATAAAAAGCATTTACAGAAAAGCAAAAAACAAAAACAGAAAAGTAAAAAACAGAGAAAGCGACCAGCTGATAAGTGTCATCAATACACGTATATCATACTTGATGTAGTCTGATATTATCTCAAGAGATATATAGTCAGTTCCCATTACATATTGGTCCTACTCTAACAGTTACTGCTGTCTTTCTTAAGAAAGTCCAAATAATCACTCCACTGTTCATCATATTCTTTCGGAGATCTCTTCTTAACCATGTTGGTGAGTCTTGCCATTTTTGCTAAGTCCGCTAATTTATCAAGCCATGTAGAAATAGTTGGAGTCTCAGTCGCCTTCCAGTGCTTCGCCCACACCAACCGTGCCGCCGTAGTTGCATGGAAGAAGAAGATTCTAGAAGAAGTAGGTAAAGCACTTGGGTGGAAGCTTAGCAGCATAGATTCAGGCTTCATTGGGTATCGCATTTTAAATATTTCCTGTAACACCATATGTATTTTAACCCAATACTTTTTTGCTTTTTCACAATTCCACCACATGTGATAAAAAGAGCCTACTGCTTTATGACATTTCCAACATTTATTATCAAACCTATCTGAGATTTTTGCAATGACCTTTGGAGTAATATACCATCTATAAAACATCTTATACCAATTTTCCCTTAAAATTTGGCTGTTAGTTTGTTTAGGAATTTTGGTCCAAACTCGCTCCCATTCCTCCATACCAATTATGGAGCCCAGGTTTTGCATCCATTTAATCATACAATTCTTTACTTGTTCTGACTCAGTCTCGTATTTCAAAAGAAGTTTATAGATCTGGCCCTGTAGGTGTGGTTTTTTGAGCAATAACATGTTTTCAAAATCACTAAGAGGTGAGTTTTTGTCCACTCGAATCTCAAAGTCTGTTTTTAGTCTGGCTTTCAGTTGGTTATACTCCATCCATCGTAGCTCATATCCTTCTTTGTTTAATTCTTGCAGACTCTTGAGCTCACCTGTTCTCGTTAACAAGTCCTTGTACATTGGGCATGTTATTCTTCTTTGCTGTTGTCTGGAAAAATACGCCTCTATTGGCGATTTCAGTAAATATGATGAGGAGCAAAGTCTTGTTTTGTATTTATTCCAGATCTTTAGTAGGGATCTTGTCCAAAAGCTGACCTTGGGTTTTTCCTTTCCTTTTGTTTTCAAAGAGGGCCAGAGCATTTCATGGAAGCTTTGCTTACTATCTGCCTTTTCCAACACCAAATCTCTTGTCATTGGATCAATTATCCAGTCTGCCACTGCTGTCAGTGTTGCCGCATGTAGGTATAATTTTAGATTTGGAACGCCCTGTCCCCCTCTCTTCTTGTCATCTTGTAGAATTCTAAAGGCAATTCTTGGCCTCTTATAGTTCCAAATGAACTTATTTATTTCAGACTGCCATTTATTTACCACAGAGTCATTAATATCTATTGGCAGAGTTTGAAAGAGGAAGTTAAATTTTGGTAATATTGACATTTTTACTGTGGCCATTCTTGCTGACCACGAAAGGTTCAGGCTGTTCCACTTCTTAATGTCCTGTTGGATTTGTGACCAGAGCTCCCCGTAGTTGTTAGCAAACAAGGTATCAGAGCGATTTCCAATTTGTACTCCTAGATATTTGACCTTTTTAGGGTTGATCTCACACCTTAGTGCCCTTTTGACTATCTCTATGTTCAAGTCTGATATGCCAAATAGCATAATCTTGGTTTTAGAGAGATTTATCTTGTATCCAGAGTGTTTCCCAAAGGTGTTTATCTCTTCAAACAACAATTCTAAAGTGGTGCTTGGATTGGTTAATACACAAACAACATCATCAGCATAGCTTTTAAGTTTAAATTCTTCTCCCGCAATCATAAGTCCCGAGAGCTTTGCGTTTGCTCGAATTTTACGAGCTAGTGACTCCAATACCAGGTTAAATAGTAGGGGGGATAGCGGGCATCCTTGTCTAGTTCCCTTCCCAATTTGAATAGGGTCTTTAGTTAGCATTCCATTAACCAAAATTCTTGCCTCTTGTTTTGAGTATACATGCTTGATTAGATTCCAAAAATTGTCCCCACATTTTAGTTGGGTAAGCGTGGCTAGTAGGAACTTCCATTGCACCTTGTCAAAAGCTTTTTCAGCGTCCAAAAACACAAAAGCCGCTTGAATTCCTTTAGTGCGGACCACCTCCATTGCATTAAGGACAAATCTGACGTTGTTTTTCATGTACCTTTTGGGCATGAATCCTGTTTGGTCTGGATGGATGATTTCATTAAGGCATTTCTTCAGTCTTTCTGCTAAAGCCTTTGCAAAAATTTTGTAGTCCACATTAAGTAGTGATATTGGTCTATAAGCATTTGGTGATAGTGAGTCCATACCTTCTTTATGTATGAGTGTTATCGACGCTTGCTGCCACGATTTGGGGAGTGATTTTCCAGAATTGTCCACTACCTCATTCACCATCTGTGTCAGGACTGGTAGTAATATATGATTTAATTTCTTATAATAAGTTGCGGAGAGTCCATCTGGGCCTGGGGCCTTATTTAATTTCATAGCTGTTACCGCTTCGGCCAGTTCCTGAGCTGAGAATCTCTGATTTAATATCTTTCGTTGCTCATCTGTGAAGGTTAAGGATGGGGTACCTCCAAGATATTCCATGCTGTCAGGTATGGTTTCTTCGTCTGTTTGGTATAGCTTTTGGAAAAAGTTTGAGAGACATTGTTGTATTTCCTGATCTGTACGAAAGTGTTTGTCTCCATATTTAAGGCTGGATATAACACTTTTGTTATGATTTCTTTTTAGTTTATATGCCAGCCATCTTCCAGGTTTATCAGCATGTTCAAAATTCTTTTGTTTTATCCAATCCAGTTTTTTCCTCATATCTTCGGTTTCCAATGCATCTCTTTTTAGTCTTAAGAGCGTTATTTGTTTGGCTGTCTTCTTAGACAGATGGGCTTGGTGCTGGATTTCTAATTGTCTGATTGACCAGACAATTTCGTTCAGCTCTTTTTCTTTCTTTTTCCTTTTGGCGGTGTTCAGGCTTATCAATCTTCCTCTTATATACGCTTTACTCGTATCCCAGACCGTGGATAATGGAATCTCTTTTGTGCAGTTAAGTTTGAAAAATTCTTTTAAGTCAGCTTCGCACAGATTCAAATTCTCTTTGTCTTCTAGGATGTATTCATTCATTCTCCATCTTCGCATACCAGCTCTGCAGAAGGAAAATTCTGCCCATATTGGGTTGTGATCTGCAAAGGTGTTGGGGAGAATTTCCATATTTGTCACTTTTGGTAATAACGATTTTGAGCACCAGCATTGGTCTATTCTGGAATATGAGGAGTGTCGAGAGGAATAGAAGGTATACTGTTTGCTTTTGGGGTGGAGTTCTCTCCAGAGATCTATTAATGAATTGAGATGGATATTGCGTTTGGCCGATTTCGGAAAATGTGCTCCCTGTCGGTTATGTGATTTGTCCAACGATGGGTTCATTACCGCATTAAAGTCTCCGATTATGATCCACTGTTCAGTAATAGTTTCTGTGTGCTTCTGAAAGAATTCTTCAAAAAACTTATCCTTCGCATTGTTGGGAGCATATATGTTTGTCAATGTATATTTCTGACCATCTGGTAGTTGTATTTCAAGTGTCAAAAATCGGCCGTCATTATCTTGGATTTTCTGCTCAACCTTAATGTTGGGGTTTGCAATGTAAGTAATCACCCCTCTTTTTTTCACTGTGGCAGAGGCTGCAAATTCTCTTCCTAGTTTTCTTGTTGACAATATATTTAGATTTTTTTTCCTCACATGTGTTTCCTGTATACAGTAGATATCTGCTCTCAATTTTTTCAGTTGATTGAAGAATTTGGTGCGTTTGGCCGGTGAATTCAAGCCATTAGCGTTTACGGATAGCACCTTTAGCTTCTCCATTTTTCCGTGTTGGGGCGGTTGCTCCTTGTTCTGCTTGAGAAGGGGTGGCTTGTGTTCCCGTTGCTTGTGTTAGGTAGGATGATCTATCGTCACAGAGTTGAACTAATCGACGCGTAGTTTCCGCTCTTGTTGGGGAGGTCCTAGGTGATCCTGCCCCTGAAGTGCCTTGAGATAAGCTGTCAGCAAGCTCTTGAGCCTGTTGGAGCGTTCGGATAGTTTTTCTTCCCGATGGTAATATCACTTCCAGGGCGAATGGGATTCTCCAAAAGTATCTTATCTCTTTGGCAATTAGGATCTGTCTCAAAAAATGAAATTGTGCTCTTTTCCGTAGTGTGTCTGCTGGCAGATCTTGAAAGATTTGTATTTCTTGGCCTGCCAATTTCAATGGCGTCTCCCGATGCTTTTGGAACAAGTTATTTCTTACTACTTTGCTATCAAAACTTACAAGAATATCTCTTGGTTGTTTCTTACGTACGGCAGCCTTTGAGTATACTCTATATACTTTGTCAATCCGGATTTCTTCCTCCTCCAGGTACTCTTCAAGGCTTTCGGTAATTTCCTTCCTCAGGTCTGTTTTCCCAAATTCTTCCGATACGCCTTTAAATTTCACGTTCCTGGCTTTAGATTCTACTTCCAGGACTTCAAACTTGTCATCTGCTACTTTTTCCCGCTCCTGCTGATTATCTTCCACGCGTTGGATTCTCGCTTGGTGTGTTACCAGCTGGTTTATGTTTTTGCCTACTACTTTCTCCAGACCATCAATTCTGTCTGAAAGTTCTTTCTTAATGTCTTGCACCTCCTTATCAACCTTTTTAACTGCTTCTAGTATTTCTGAATTAGCCTTACATAATAGGCGGTACATCTGTGCATTGGTTAGGTTTTCAATATCACTTTCCTTCTCTTCTGCTTCTGTTCCCCCAATCTGTTTCTTTTTTTTTTCTGCTTCTGCCTCCTTTCTTGCTTCAGCCATCTCCTTTTTCCTCTTCCAAAAATTGGTTATAGTGACTTCTGATTTAGGGGATCTGATTTGCTTTGGGCGAGGTCTTAATCTGTCTGTCATCAAAAAAAATTTTTGTTTTGTTTTGTTTTGCTCAAAACCAACACTATAGTTTGACTTTATGACCGCTTTCACAATGCCAGTACAGTAATTAGAGTTTTAAATACAGAGTTATAGATTAATATATGTTGCTATTACTTCTTCAACTTTAGGTGCTTGCTTTATCACCTTACAGTAATCATTGAACCAATACTCTAACAGAATAACAACCTGAACATTCACACTCTCTGTTAATCTATTATCTGTGCAATACTAATTTTTTATGTCAATATAATAGGCCTAGATTGTTGATTTCTTCCAACCTGGTTGGTGGGGCTGACTCTCTCTTTAGATCCTGCAGATAACAGAACAAAACAACAAAAAAGCATAGGAGGAAAGGGGGGGGGATAAGGGGGGATAGAAAGATATGTCCTTCCAGAATCAGCTATAGCTCCAAAAATAACTTGTAGAGGGGTGTTGAAATTTTTTTTTTTTTTAAAAAAAAAAAGGAAGAGCCGTTGTAGAAATAATAACCACAAATAAGCAGGAGCTTTGTCTCAGAACAAAAGCCAAAAAGTGTTACAAAAGGTGAGGGGGGGCCAGGGCTATAAAAATATCAATAGGAGTGTATATAGAAAATGTCCCCCCCCCCAAAAAAAAGAAAAAATAAAAAGCCACCAGGAGAGAGAGGAAAAAAAAAGAAAAAAGCAGAATCGGCAAATTATAATCCACTCAGACAGGCGCAGGTTAGACGTCTAAAATGGGTCCTTCCTCCATTGCAATCTTCGTTAACTCCACTGCGTAGATCCACCGCAAATCCCAAACAGGCGTCTCGCGAGAGTTGAGAAGCCTGGTAGTTATCAACCAAGCGATCTCCGTGAATTGTAAACAATCCCTGCCGCTTTCTCTGTCGGTAAGGATTTAAGCTTTTCCTTCTCTCTGTTCTGCCCAGTGAATTTCGCTAATTTCCCTCCCGTCTGTGAAGAGCATTTCCATGCAAATTGATTAGATAAGGGGGGAGGGAGGTGGTGTTGGGCTAATGCCTAGCTTTGAAGTAATAGAGCAGATAGAGAAACTCACAGTCTTTATGCTAATGATTCCGTTCCGTTCCTTTTGTCAGTCGAGAGGTGGAGAGAGTCGGCAGGAGAGATGCAGAGTTTCATACAGCTGGTCGTCTCAAGCTTAAAGATTCACTTTCAGTTTTGGCTAACGGCTGGCTACTGTCCGGGCCTCTGACACAAACTGCGGAGATCCGGAGAAATTGTTCTCCACGGATCTGTAGGACCCTCTGGGTGCCGTTCCCGGCTCCCGGGGCGACCACGAGCAAGGTTTGCGCACCTCGCTCAAGTCTGACAGGAGTTGCTGCCCCTGCCCCTCAGTTAGGTCTGAGAGACCATAAGATATGGTCTGCTACAGTGCCATCTTTCCGAAGCTCCTCGGGTTTGCCTTGTCCCTTGATTGATATTTCTTTGGTGATTGTCACGGATGTTTTTACTATGTATTTATTGAACTATATATAAGCCTCTTCTTTAAAAAAAAGGAAGAGAAATGTACCAAAAAGTTCTGTTGAACAAAAAGGAGAAAACCACCTCAATAATAAAGCACAGAAAACCTGTACTAAAGTCACAGACTCTGACAGTTTAACTGGAACACTGAAAGCCCGTCAAAAGCTCTGATAAAGAATCATTTCCCATCCCCTCCTAAAACGGCACAGGGCTGCCTGAGTCCGTGCTTCCAATGGAAGATCATTCTAGCAGCCTAAAGGAACGAAAGGAAATTCACTTGAATCACAGCCTCTGACTGCTCAGGTCCCCTGCAGCCCAGTGGAAGGGCCACTGCTTGGCTTGCAGAAGGTCCCAGGTTCAATCCCTGGCACCTCCAGTTCAAAGGACCAGGATGTAGCCAATGTGAAAGACCTCTGCCTGAGACCCTGGAGAGCCATGAATGGGGCTGTGGCTCAGTGGGAGAGCATCTGCATGGCATGTAGAGGGTCCCAGGTTCAATCCCCAGCATCTCCAGTTAAAAAGGACCAGGCAGGAGGGGATGTGGAAGGCCTCAGCCTGAGACCCTGGGGAGCGGTTGCCAGTCTGAGTAGACAAGACAGACATGGTGGATCAAAAGATTGTATCATTAATAAAACTTTGTCGGTCTTGAAGGTGCTGTTGGACTTTAATTTTGTTCAACTGGTCAGCCAGTTGTCTTCAACCATAAGGTTGCTTCGTATGTGCTCATGTGTCATCAGGCTGTCATAAAGGTACTCACCTAGGGCTGCTGGGGGAATTTAAGGGTGGCGCCTGGCAAGGTTTGTGGAGGATGCGATATGACTTCAGGGTGGCCTTCTAGGAATTTCTCATAATCTCTGTGGTAAATACCATGGAGACATGAGGAAATTCCTATGGAGGGTATTGTTTTTCCAGGCCTGAGGGCAACTAGGGGACATGTGTTTTCCGAAGTCAGTTTACTAAGCAATGCATTAAACAAACAAACAAACAAACAAACAAATAATTGGCTTGATGTAATATATACCTTAACAGACGAGCTTACTAGGCAAAACCGCTAGGTTATGCCTGATTGTTATATATTACTGCTGTGTTTTATTGATTGATAGTTTTAGGATTTGACTATTTCATCCATCCATCCATAAAATTGAAAGGGTACACAGGAGAGCGATGAAGATGATCTGGGGCCAAGGGACCAAGCCCTATGAAGATAGGTTGAGGGACTTGGGAATGTTCAGCCTGGAGAAAAGGAGGTTGAGAGGGGACATGATAGCCCTCTTTAAGTATTTGAAAGGTTGTCACTTGGAGGAGGGCAGGATGCTGTTTCTGTTGGCTGCAGAGGAGAGGACACGCAGTAATGGGTTTAAACTTCAAGTACAATGATATAGGCTAGATATCAGGAAAACATTTTTCACAGTCAGAGTAGTTCAGCAGTGGAATAGGCTGCCTAGGGAGGTGGTGAGCTCCCCCTCACTGGCAGTCTTCAAGCAAAGGTTGGATGCACACTTTTCTTGGATGCTTTAGGATGCTTTGGGCTGATCCTGCGTTGAGCAGGGGGTTGGACTAGATGGCCTGTATGGCCCCTTCCAACTCTATGATTCTATGATTCTATGATTCTATGATTCTATGATTCTATGATTCTATGATTCTATGATTCTATGATTCATCCATCCATCCATCCATCCATCCATCCATCCATCCATCCATCCATCCATCCATCCATCCATCCATCCATCCATCCATCCATATTTATATATCGCCCTCCCCTGAGGCTCAGGGCAGCTTACATGGAACGCAAGAACAATACATGGACCTTAGTTTCTACACAACATATGGATGAACTAGAACAATAGTGACATTAACATTAGCAGCTGTAACTGAGGGTAACAGTCTATACCGCTTTGAACAGGACCAAGGTTCAGGTCAGGTTTATGGATTCCTGGGAGGGAGGGAGCAGAGGCCCTGCAGATGCTGTTGGTTATGCCTGGCCTCAACCAAATGCCTGGCGGAAGAGCTCCCTTTTGCAGGGCCTGCAGAACTGTTTTATCTCCGTCAGGGCCCTGATCTCCACCGGGAGCTCCTTCCACCAGGTAGGGGCCAGAATGGAGAAGGCTCTGGCACTGGTTGAGGCCAAGCAGGCTTCTTTAGGATCAGGGATCATTAGCCGGTTGACAGTGGTGGCAGAGCATAAAGCTCTGTGAGGGGCATAGGCAGGGAGGTGGTCCCTCAGGTACACTGGGCCCTGACAGCGTATGGCCTTAAAGGAAATTACCAGAACCTTTAGCCTGATCCGGAATTCAACTGGTAGCCACTGCAGTTGATGGAGGATGGGCTGGATGTAGGACATTCATTGTATTTCTGTGAAGACCCTGGCCACTGTGTTTTGGACCAGCTCTAGTTTCCGGGTTCAAGGCTAAGGGCAGGGCTGCATAGAGTGAGTTGCAGACGTCCAGTCTAGAGGTGACCGTCACGTGGATCACTGTGGCTCGTTGGTCTGGGACCAGGTAGGGTGCCAGTAGTTTAGGTTGGCACAGGTGGCAGAATGCCAGCTGTGCTACTTTTGTGACTTGGGCTTTCGCCTCCTCGAAAAGAATGTGACTGAGAGAAGGATTGAAAAGTGTCTAAAACAGAAAACTTTTTTTTTTAATTGAAACTCTTGACTGCAGTTTTGTCTGTTTTTGGTGTTTCTATAGCTGCAAAAACGGCCTCTAAAACTAATTAATGTAATCTGCACATTCCTGCTTTATTTACAGAATGACTTGTCTTGGGCTTAAACCCCCCCCCCCCCCTTGAGCAAAACAAACAAAAACCCCCTCAGAACTACCAAATATAGTAATGCCAGGAATCCCTCTTGGGTCAACCCATTAGAGCCCAGCAGGGGGGTCACTCAGTGGGAAATCAAACTGTAGATGCTGCTTGTGACATTTCACATCTGTTTTGTGGCTCTCGGTTTATGTAGTAGCCGCAGATAATGAACTGGGGTGAACAATGAGCAATGGAGAAGTATTTTGTTCCAGCGAAGAAAAGAAGGGACAGAAGAAGAAGAGTTGGTTCTTATATGCCACTTTTCTCTACTCAAAGGAGTCTCAAAGCGGCTTACATTCACCTTCCCTTTCCTCTCTCCACAACAGACACCCTGTGAGGGAGGGGAGGCTGAGAGAGTCCTGAGATTACTAAAGAAGAAGAAAAAGCAGAAGAGTTGGTTCTTAGATGCCGCTTTTCTCTACCCGAAGGAGTCTCAAAGTGGCTTACAGTCGCTTTCCCTTTCCTCCCCCCACAACAGACACCCTGTGAGGTAGGTGAGGCTGAGAGAGCCCTGATATTACTAAACAAGAAGAGTTGGTTCTTATATGCCGCTTTTCTCTACCCAAAGGAATCTCAAAGTGGCTTATAATTGCCTTCCCTTTCCTCTCCCCACAGCAGACACCCTGTGAGGTGGGTGAGGCTGAGAGAGCCCTGATATTCCTGCTCGGTCAGAACAGCTTTATCAGTGCCATGGCGAGCCCAAAGTCACCCAGCTGGCTGCATGTGGAGGAGGAGCAGGGAATCAAACCCAGTTTCCCAGATTTGAAGTCGGCGCTCCTAACCACTACACCAAGCTGGCAGGAGATCTCCAACCATGACCCAGAGGTGGCCACCCCATTAGGAGATGGTTACCCATGGGAATGTTTGTACGATGGCAGGTTTTCTCTGGCTTTGAGGAAGAGCAAAACCCTGATACATTCAGCAGTGCACGGTGTGTGTGTGTGTGTGTGTATGTGTGAATCCATCCATGTGTTTCAGAGTTAGACTTGTTGGAAAGAGAGCCCTGACTTGACTGGTGTTGGGGGAAGGCAGCAGACGTTCAGGGGGAGGGTGAAGGAACCTGCGGCTGTTAGCAGAAGTGGCAAGCAATGCCTAACCACAGTAAACAGCTCACACATAGACTTATCAAGCGGTTGCTGGCCATATGTCGCAGGCTCCCGTTGGCTTAGATTTCCTTGTGGTACAGCCCCAAGCCAGCTACGAAAACCACACAACTTTTAAAACTATAATCTAAGAAACGGCACCGAAGAATAGATGCTTAACAATAGGAAATGCTTATCAAACAGATGTTTAAAACGACCATTAGACCGAAAATTGATTAGGGTTAATTCACCCGAAGCATGACAAATTTCCAGTTAACACGCTTTGCACGTAAAAGAAATAAAAATGTCAAGATGAGACCCGAGTGGGCAGAGATATTCCCAACTGCGGATGGCTGTGTGAGGCATCAACAGAGAGCCTGTCCCTTTGCTATTCACCGGAATCATACTTTGGTCCCATTATCAGAACACTGGAGTAACTGGAAAAGACAACCAGGCTAGCAAAATATTTAGGCAGAAGGAGAAAAGGAAGACTCAAGAGGTGATGGATGGACTCAATCAAGGAAGCCCTCAATTGACAAGACTAGAGCGAGGCTGTTAATAATAACATTTTTGGAGGATATGAATTCATAAGGTCAACCATGAGTCGAAAGAGATTTGACAGTACTGAAGATTTATACGCAGAGGTGATTACAACGGCTGTTGTGTTTTTTATTATTCCAACATCACAAACATACAGACAGGAGCTAATTCGCACAGATTAATGACCAGGCACCAAACTTTAACATCAAATCACAAGCAATTTTATTTCGGTGGAACGAGCTCTCGTATTCATCTACCAATTGCGAATGTTCGCTGATGTTCGTGAAAAATGCACGCCCCAAGCTCTCCCCACAAGCTCAAAGTTTCCTGCCGGATGAACTTTGCAGGATCCTACGAAGGGAGGGAAATCTTCTGGAGCAAGGAAGCAATTAAAAAAGAAACATATAGAGCGAGAAGCACTAATGAGTTTAAAATACTAGCAAGTTAATTGCCGGAGTACAGCCGTTTTTGGGGAGCTGTTGATGAAAACGAATCTTCTCGGCCGGATTCCAAGTGATTTGCAAAATGTCAGCTGATTCATTCATGACATCGGAGCCGTACGTCTGACCTTCCAAGATGTTGTGCATAATGCAAGGATTTATGTCAGGAGAGGGGTGATACCCCTGAGATAACACAGGCGGAGAGAGGAATCAGTGGCTGGGGAAGGTAGGAAAGAAATCAGAAAGTGAAATCTGACAGTCCTCGCCAGCAGGTAAGAAGATGAAGGAGGCGGATGAGCAGACAAGAAGATCGAGAAGATTCCGGCTGAGATCGCGTCCATTGCTGTCGTCACAAAAGTGTCCGGGGGCGGACCCCTGGCAGTGCCCCCCCAGTGCTCCCGTGGGGCTTTCTGTGTTCCACGATGATAAGTCACTTTTTTGACATTTAAGAAACTGAAATGGAAATGCACGCTTTGCATTTCCGGAGATGCGCTTTGCGAGAGGGCAGGCTTCCTCTTGGAAACGGAGAAATGTTGAGCTGAGATGAATATTTTAAAATTCTGTATTCCCGCCCCCCCCCCACTGATTTCCCCTCCCTCGCCTCCTGGATCACTTACGTCTGACCCATATTTGGGGAGGAAAGGTCAAAGCTGATGGCAGAATAGGAGCCATTTTTAGTTATGTGTTTCCCGCCTGTTCTTTGTATGTTGATTTTTACTACCTGAAGGCATCTCAAAGTGGCTTGCAGTTACCTTCTGTTCCTCTCCCCACAACAAGAAGAAGAGTTGGTTCTTATATGCCACTTTTATCTACCCGAAGGAGTCTCAAAGAGGTTTCCAATCACCTTCCCTTTCCTCTCCCCACAATAGACACCCTGTGAGGGAGGGGAGGCTGACAGAGCCCTGAGATTACCGAAGAAGAAGAGTTGGTTCTTAGATGCTGCTTTTCTCTACCTGAAGGAGTCTCAGAGGCTTACATTCACCTTCCCTTTCCCCTCCCCACAACAGACACCCTGTGAGGGAGGTGAGGCTGAGAGAGTTCTGAGAGAACTGAGACAGGGTCACAGTCACCAAGCTGGCTGCATGTGGAAGAGAAGTGGAGAATCAAACCCAGTTCTCCAGATCAGAGGCTGCCACTCTTAACTTCGACACCAAGCTGGCTCTTGCTTGGCTCTCTAAATATGGAGGGACATGAACATTCTGTCGCCTTCCTTCCCCGTAGCTCACTGCCCCCAACATAACAATGGAAGGTGTGCCCATATTGTTTGGCTTTCTACTGATGAAAGTGGCCAACCATGTGTCACTATGGGTAGGCAGGTAGTTGTGAGTTCCTGCGTTGCGTAGGGGGTTGGACTAGATGACCTTGGGGGTCCCTTCCAACTCTATGATTCTATGATTATCATGTGAAATTTGCTGCCAGAGGATATGGTGATGGATACAGGAATCAGCAGCTTATAAAGGAGATTAGATAGATTCATGGAGAAGTCTATCTGAGGCCACGAGCCAGGGTGGCTGAGGGGAACCTCCACATTCAGAGGCACTGAACGCCTGAATCCCACACCCACGAGGCATCACCAAGAGAACGCCTCAGACCTAGTTGGCCACTGTATGAGATAGGATGCTGAAACAGATGGCCCTCTGGTCTGATCCAGCAGGGCCCTTCTGATGTTCTTATGAAGGCCTTGATCTCTCTGCCCTGTGGTTGGCTCTCCAGAGGAACTGGCTGGCCCCTGGGTGAGACAGGAGGCTGGACTGGATGGACCCTCCCTGGTCTGACCCAGCAGATCTCTTCTGATGTTCTTAGGAAGGCCTCAGCCTCTCTGCCCTGTTGTTGGCCCTTCAAAGGAACTGGTTGGCCACTCTGTGAGGCAGGATGCTGGATTAGATGGACCACTAGACTGATCCAGCAGGGTTCTTCCGGTGTTCTTATCAGAGGAAGTCTTCGGCCTCTCTGCCCTGTGGCTGGCCCTCCCAAGGAACTGATTGGCCACTGTGAGATGTTATGCTGGACCAGATGGACCACTGGTGTGATCTAGCAGGGCTCTTCTGATGGGCTTCAAGGGTTCCCTCCACTGCTGGAGCCTGATGTCCCCCTGGGGAGAAAGGAAGGGTATAAGCAAAGTCAAAAAACAAATAAGTCTAACATGCAAGCTGAGAGGAAGGGCCATGTTACCAGATCCAGATTGGGAAACTTTTGGAGATTTGGGGATGGAGCTGGGGGAGAGCAGGGACTTCAGTGGAGTCCCCCCTCCAAAGCATCGCTTTTCTCCAGGGGAACTAATTTTTGAGGTCTGGAGATGAGCTGCAATTCTGGGAAGTCCCCTGGTCCCACCTGGAGGCCGGCATCCAGAGGAAAGGATAAACATTCCAGATCGTACAAACATAAACAATGTGCCACAAGCAGAATCAGACTGCAGATCTAGGGCTGATCTGAACGTGTGTTCCAGACCTGACGGCACTCCATACATTTTGTCCTCCCTGAAACGTCCACCAGGTGGGCGGGCGGAATATTTCAGCACCTTGCAACTAGTCCAGGTCAGCTGTGACTTGAGTTCTTGCTGCTTCCCCGTGAACACTTTCCTTGCCTGTCAGTTTTATTTGGAAACTTGCAAAGGTTATCTTTCCCTGGGGCTGCCAAAGCACCTGTGTCAGACTTAAACGAAGCTGCCTGCTACTGAATTAGACCACGGGTCCATCAGGGGACACCTTGTCCTTCTCATCACTTCCTGCATGGTACTTTTAAACTGGAGATGCCTTGGATTGAACTTGGGACCTTCTGATTCTCTGCCACTGAGCCATTCCAAGGTCTCAGGCAGAGGTCTTTCCCATCCCCTCCTGCCTGATCCTTTTATCTGGAGGTGCCAGAGATTGAATTTGGGACCTTCTGCAGGCCAAGCAGAGACTCTGCCACTGAGACACAGCCCTTCCCCACGGCTCTCATGCAGAGATCTTTCCCTTTTAACTGGAGACTGAACTTGGGACCTTCTACATGCCAAGCAGAGACTCTTCTATTGAACCACAGACCTCTCCATGACTCTTCAGGGTCTCAGGTAGAGATCTTTTCCATCATCCGCTGCCTGGTCCTTTTAACTGGAGGTGCCAGGTATTGAACCAGGGACCTTCTGCAGGCCAAGCAGAGGCTCTCCCTCTGAGCCTTGACTGCAGTCTGCAGGACAGGAATGGGAAAAAAACCACAATGTTTAGAAAAAGGAAAGCAAGGATGCTGTTTGGTCTTTCCTTTCTCTGTGTTCCTTCCAGTGTTGAATGAAGAAAAACTTTGAAAAATGCAGCACTGATTACTTCAAAGAGCAGCTATGTTCAGTCAGCAAGCAATCTCTCATCAGGCGTGGTGCCTTAGACCAGGGGTAGTCAACCTGTGGTCCTCCAGATGTCCATGGACTACAATTCCCATGAGCCCCTGCCAGCGTGCTGGCAGGGGCTCATGGGAATTGTAGTCCATGGACATCTGGAGGACCACAGGTTGACTACCCTGTCTTACACTCTAATCTGGAGAACCGGATTTGATTCCCCATTCCTTCACATGCAGCCAGTTGATTGACTTTGGGTCAATTGCAGTTCTCTCAGAGTTCTCTCACCTCCCTCAAAGTGTGTCTGCTGTGGAGGGGTGGGGAGAGGAAGGGTGGGCGATTGTAAGCCTCTTTGAGGATCCTTCGGGTAGTGAAAGGCGAGGTATAAAAATCAGCCGTTCTGCTTCAGCATGCAACCAGCTGGGTGACCTTGGGCTAGTCATAGTTCTCTGACAGCTGTTCTGTTCTCACAGAGCAGTTCTCTTCAAGCTCTTTTAGCCTCACCTACCTTGCAGGGTGTCTGTTTTGGGGAATGGAAGGGAACAGTGCTTAGAAGTCACTTTAGGACTCCTTTGGGTAGGGAGACGCATGGTATATATAAAATAATTCTTCTTCAGCAGCCTCCCCTGGCCCGCACAGATAAATACCGCCGGTAAAATCCTGTATCCCATGAGACCATCTCAAAAATATATGAAAAGTTGGTGCTTTTAACAGTGTGTCGCTGAGGACAGAACTAGCAATAAATAGGTGTGAATCAGTCGCAGGCTTTCAAATGGAGTTTCAGGTGAGGTCAGAACAGACGCTTCCTATCCTGAGGCTATAAGAGCCGTCCGTGGAACAGTTTTACACGTTTATGTTGCATTTCAGTGGCTTTTAAAAAATGATTCCACCCCCCCCCCGCAAACATAATGTGACTTGATGATTCAAGAGGTGTGACAGATTATTAGGAATGCCGTCAACACTCATCCTTGTAATATTTTAATCATTTTTAATGCAACCTTAATGAAGAGGTAATAGATAAAGGCTGTCATAGATAAGCCAAGGGTGAGTGAAGGGTTTTTATTTTTTTTTAAGGACATGGGAGGAATTTGTTTGGTGCAAAAGCTACGGAAGAGGACCACCTTTGAAATATTTATCTTGCGGTGGAGAACCCCCTTGAAACATCCTTCAGGCTCTGAGAGACCCCAGAAGTGGCGCATTCATGCAGGATATGGCTGGGAAGCAGAGCTGTGGCCACGCCCACCTGGGGCCCCTCCCCTCCCCATCCCCTCCAGGCCCATCACTGGCCATTTTGGGAGAGGGGGGCAGGTCAACATGACTGTCTATGGTCATATCACCCCAAAAATGTTGAAGAAGTTTAAAAAATATATTTAAAATAATTAAAATAATTCAATAATTTGGGAAAGCCTGGTTGAGAAAGCCCAACCTACATTTTCAATCCACTCAATCACAGCTGGGGAGAGTTGAAAGAGCTCTGTCATGACTCATAGTATCATAGAGTGATGGAATCCTAGAGTGGGAAGAGGCCACACAGGCCATCCAGTCCCACCCCCTGCTCGGTGCAGGATCAGCCTCAAGCATCTAGGAGAAGGATCTGTCCAGCCGCTGCTTGAAGACGGCCAGTGAGGGGGAGCTCCCCACCTCCTGAGGCAGCCCCTTCCACTGCTGAACTAGACTCCTAGAATCCTAGAGTGGGAAGGGGCCATGCAGGCCATCTAGTCCCACCCCCTGCTCAGTGCAGGATCAGCCTCAGGCATCCAGGAGAAGGATCTGCCCAGCCGCTGCTTGAAGACGGCCAGTGAGGGGGAGCTCCCCACCTCCTTAGGCAGCCCCTTCCCCTGCTGAACTAGACTCCTAGAATCCTAGAGTGGGAAGGTGCCACCCAGACCATCCAGTCCCAACCCCTGCTCAGTGCAGGATCAGCCTCAAGCATCCAGGAGAAGGATCTGTCCAGCCGCTGCTTGAAGACTGCCAGTGAGGGGGAGCTCCCCTCCTCCTCTGGCAGCCTATTCCACTGTTGAACAACTCAAACTGTGAATCCCCCCCCCCCCGATATCTGGTACTATTCTACATGTAGTTTAAAGCCATTCCTGCAGGTCCTCTCCTCTGCTGCCAACAGAAACCTTTCTCCACCCTCCTCCTAGTGACAACCTTTCAGCTACTTCAATAGAGCCACTCTCCGCCTCCTCTTCCCAGGCTGGACATTCCCAAACCCCTCACCCTTCTCACCTAGGGCTCGGTCCCCGGGCTCCTGATCATCCTCATGGTTCTTCACTCCCAGGAAAGCACGACACTCACATTTCTGGGACAGATGGAAAAGAGTCTGGCAGGCTGCACCATAATCTCATTTGGGACCTGGTATTTTGCTCTGTTTGCACAAATGGTCTGCACAGCTGCCCAAGCCTGTTTTGTGATCTGTTAGCCATCTTCCCTCCTTTATGTGGCAAGTCAAAATCCAGCATGCCCCTCTGTGTTTTTCAGGGGACAGATATTGAGCGGGACGGATTGCATTTTTGCCACCGTTCGGGCCTTAGTTGAAAAGTCTGTGATTGTAGGGTTTGTGCTGACCTTATGGCTGGGTGTCAGGCCTTTAGCCAACGTGCCTAAAAACAGACTTTCAGCCGGTATGATCTGTGTGTTCAGCTCTTCTTTTAATCCGGTAGTGCTCTGGATGCTTTTTGGGGTTAGAGCCATCAAAGACAGATTTTGCCCATTCATCGCTTCCCGAGCGATCGGCCAGAATGCGGGAAACCGCATTCTGTGCCCAAGGCCAAAGTCTCTTCCCTCCGTGGAACTCTCGGCATCTGGCAGATTTGCATTTTGGGAGGGAAGGTAGACATGCTGGCAACGACAAATGCAAACCATGAGCCAGGATTATCAGAGGCGGTTCAATCTGCGAACAAACAATTGGAAATATCAGGCAAACAGGATTAAGCCGGGGGCCGTCACGGAATGGACAGCCGCTTGAAATTGGAGAAACAATCCTGAAGGCTAAAGAAAGTATGAAATGAAGAAGAAGAAGAAGAGTTGGTTCTTATATGCCGCTTTTCCCTACCCGAAGGAGGCTCAAAGGGGCTTCCAGTCGCCTTCCCTTTCCTCTCCCCACAACAGACACCCTGTGGGGTGGGTGAGGCTGAGAGGGCCCTGATATCACTGCCCAGTCAGAACAGTTTTATCAGTGCCGTGGCGAGCCCAAGGTCACCCAGCTGGCTGCATGTGGGGGAGCGCAGAATCGAACCCGGCATGCCAGATTAGAAGTCTGCACTCCTAACCACTACACCAAACTGGCTCTCATCCCTGCTCATCCCTGTCATTATGCTCATCCCTGTCATTAGCACTTGTTTGTAAAGGTTTGCTTATTATATTGGGAGGGGCGTAAGAGACCACCTAGGTGGGCTGCTCATTATGAGACATCCAAAATGTAGACCATACAGGTGGCTTTCCATGTTCTCTTCTAGCCTTTCTCAACTTTTTTTTTTAATGAGGACCCCCTGATACATTCTTCAGGAAACCCCAGAGGTGGTGGGATCATGTGGAATACGGTTGTGGACACACCCACCTGGAGCCCCTCCCCTTCCCACCCCCTCCAGGCTCAGCATTGGCCATTTGGGGAAGAGGGGGCGGGGTCAGCATGGCCACACATGGTCATATCACCCAATAAATGTTTAACACGTTTTTAAAAATACGTTTAATAATTAATGAACCCAGTCCCTTCCGGGGCCATCAAGAAACACCAGGGTTTCATGAAGCCCTGGCTGAAAAAGACGTCCAGAGAAGGACACCCCTCCCTCATCCCCTTGATTGTTGGTTCCACGGCTGGACTGTTCCCATCATTAGGATGTTTCTCTGAATGTCAAGTGAAATACGTCCCCTCTCTGCATTAGAGTGTGGGTGTGCAATTCAGCACTGTCTTTTTCGGGGAGATTCACAGCCTAAGCCAAGGCGCACGAACATGAAATTGCTTTAGACTCAGATCACAGGTCTTGCCTACTCTGGCTCTCCAGGGTTTCAGGCACGGGCCTTCCCCATCTTCTGCTGCCTGATTTGGAACTGGAGATGCCTGGGATTGAACCCGGGACCTTCTGCATCCCAAGTAGATGCTCTACCACCGGGCCACTGCCCCTCTCCTACAGCCAGTTAGGTACCTGGGCCTGAGTCTGTTTATGCTTAAACTCCAAAGTGTTCTTGAGACACGGATGAGAATGACGCAGAGCAACATGGAGTCCTATGATTGGCAGCCAGCATGGAGCCTGAGGATTGGTCGGGTGGTTTTGGGAACAATGAATTAATATCTCCAGTCAGGTACCTGAGGGCCTCATCAGGTGCTGAGAAACTCCAAAATGGAGGAGATACTTTCCACCTCTGGATTGAAGCACACCTCCTCCCCCTCAGTCCATGTCTGACAGATTTCTCCTCGTAAAATGTCTCAAGAAAACCTGTGATGATATTCTCTTAGAGAATTGTCTGGAGGAATTCGTTATCGGAAAGCTTCGGGACAGCTGAATGAATATGCAAAGCAGCCAATTAAATTCAGCTCCCGGTCCTTAAAACGGCAATAACAATTAAACATCTTTTTTTTTTTTCATCCCGTCTTAGCACGCTTGGTGGGCAAGGTGCATTTTTTTATGACTACACAGGAGTTTGGTGGGAACGTGAAAAATTAAGCTCCAGATCTATCTGCGATGAAATTGTAACCAGATTCGATGATGGAATAATTTTGGAGGTTCTTTCCCCTCCGAAGATCCCAGAGGCTGCAAGCTGTCATTTTTCCTCCCTGTTTTTTTTTAAAACCAGATTGAGCTGTTCACACGTTTACACAGCGTTGCAAAACGACTGAATTTCATAACATTGTAGATCGGCCAAGCGGTTCTCTCCCTTCCCTTCTTTTGCCTCGCAGGCTGCTTGAACGCCGGCAGTTAAACTGTCGCTGAGCTATTTAAATTGGAAAGACGAAAAAGTGCCCGTTAATCTTTTTTTTTTTTGAGGGGGGGGGATAGACGTGTTGAAGGCATGTGCATTTTTGACTGATCTGTCAGTAATGTCCGCCACACACACCTCTTGCACAATGCGGAAAACATCTGGTTCACATCAGGACATGTAATTCCTGCTCTTATATAAGCCCGTGGTTGAAAAATAGAGCATTTTAGCCAGTTCTATAGTTAGAACAGAATAAAGGGGGGGGGGTTGAGATAGTGAATTATGCCATTAGTAGCATGGAGGGAAAATTAGCAGGGTGGACGGACGGCTGTTTCCGCAGATGTGTTTGAAGCCGTAAATGACGGCAGTCAAACGTATTCTGGAAGGTGGGGCAATAAACCGCGAAATTGCAATTTTTGTTTAGGCAGGTCTTCAGGGAAGGAAGGAAAAGTTACCCCCAGAGAGTCCGTAGCATGCAGGCATGGAATTTTTTGAAGTCCAGAAGCAGCTAAGAGACCAACAAGAGTTTGGGGTAAAAGCTTAGATTCTGGTGGTTTGCTGTGTTGGGGCACCTTGAAGACCCACAAAGGTTAATTCTGGGCCTCAGCTTTTGTGTGAGAGTCCAGGCTCCCTTTTGCAGTAGGAATGGAGACCCTGAGGCTTTCTAGCCTGGTCAGAGGGCAGTGGGAGTGTTTTAAGATAAGGTGGCCAGATTTTAACATTGGTAAAGCGGGACACCATTGACCGGCGGGGTTCTTGATTAAAAATTTGGTCTATATGGAGCAACAAAACGTTTCATGGAATGCATAGAATGCAAACATAGTATTGTAATATATAGATTTTTAAAATTTCAACATAAGTACAATTTGCCAGGTGCCCCCAGATGTCCCTCCAAAAGTGGGACAATCTGGTCACCTAAGTTTAAGGGCTCACAAAGGATGCAACATATTGTCGATTAGAGCTGAGGGGAAATGTTTGCAGGCAGATAATTAGCACCTGTAAGGGAGGTAACTCCATCCAGTTCAGAGCAGTCTTTTAAAGCCTTTTGACCATGGAATATTTTTCAGGCTTCAAGGAGCCTCAGAACAGGGCCGGAAGTGATGGTTACTGGCCACACCTCCCTGCCACACCTGAGGGAGACTGAGGGTGGGGAGGGAAAGGTAGGCTGAGAGAGCTCTGAGAAAACTGCTCTACAAGAACAACTGTAAGAGAACTGTGACAAGTAGGTCACCCAGCTGGCTACATGCGGTGCAGAGGGGTTTCAAACCCAGTTCTCTAGATTAGAGGCTGTCACTCTTAACAACGACACTGTGCTGGATATAATAGAAGAACAGCTGGTTGTTTGTACCCCACTTTTTACTACCTGAAGGAGTAGCAAAGAGGCCTACAATCACCTTCCCTTCTTCTCTGTGAGGTAGATAGGGCTGAGAGAACTCTGAGAGAACTGCTCTGTGTCAACAGCTCTAAGAGAACTAGGACTGGCCCAAGGTCACCCAGCTGGCTGCATATGGACGAGTGGGGATTCAAACTGGGTTCACCAGATTAGAGGGTGGCTCTCTACCCAGAGCTGGCAATAATCACCATTCACAATAATCAATAATCGCTGTTCACCAAACTGATAGCAGCTCCAAACTTCCTTGTTCTGGTTCCATTTTTGGCTCCTTTCTATGGTGGGTCGATGTCTTTTGGATACCCCATTCGTTCGTTTGCAGTAAGCAACAGTTGTGTGGTTATCAGATGGTATTCTCTCTCTCTCTCTCTCTCTCTCTCTCTCTCTCTCTCTCTCTCTCTCTCTCTCTCTCTCTCTGCAGTAAGGATATTTGAACGGGTCCCACGGAAAGGAAAGGTGTGAACAGTCCCTTGCAATTTATTGGACTCAACAGCTCTTTATTAAAGCTTGCCATTCCCAGCTCCCCCAATTAAAGTCCTTTAAAAAACATTAAGGGAAAAAGAGAAAATTCGAATAACCCGGCACGGGCTATTAACCAGCTTTGATGGCTAGCAAATTGCCGACTTTTGGATCGAGATGAATGACGTTCAGTATTGAAAGGGGGAGGGGCCAGAGGTGGCTCCTGCCCAGTGTGGCTCTCCCTGCTCTTTTCAGATAACGAAATTGCAGCTCTGTATCCTGCGAGACAAACACAGCTTATGAACTCTAATCTGTTTATATGTTGCTCCCCCCCCCATCCCCTTTCCTCTTACCTCCTTTGACGCAAGTCCCCATCGTTGGCACAAATGTTAACAGAATCTTAATAAGGTCGAAAAAAATATATAATTTATGGCTTTTCCCAGCTTATTGGAACCCTTTGATCGGATGGGGGTGATTGGCCAAGGTCAAGTCTTGTTCCACTGTCTCCAGAAAACAGCTCTTGATCGGAAGGTGGAAATTTGACCCTCGACTGCTCCCAGTGCTGTAAAGACTTTCCCGTTGATTAAGGAATTAAAGATTTTTAAGCTGTCCTTTCACCCAAATGAATCAGTTATTTAATTATAGCTCCGGAGGGTAGGAACAGGAGAACATAAGAGAAGCCATGTTGGATCAGGCCAATGGCCCATCCGGTCCAACACTCTGTGTCTCACAGTGGCCAAAACTGAGGTGCCCTCTGGAGGTCCACCAGTTGGGCCAGAACTCCAGAGGCCCTCCCACGGTTGGCCCCCAAGCATCAGGAAGTCAGTGCTCTTGTTCCTAATAGCCGGACCTAATAGCCGGACCGCTGCTCTGATCCAGTCCCATCATATGAAGATAAGAGAAGCCATGTTGGATCAGGCCAATGACCCATCCAGTCTAGCAGTCAGGGGCCATCAGGAGGTTCCATCAGTTGGGCTAGAACTCCTCCCACTGTGCCCCCCCCCAAGCACCAAGAGGACAGAGCATCACTGCCCCATTGCTAATAGCCATTGGTAGACCTCTGCTCCAGATGTTTCTCCAGCTCCCTCTCAAAGCTGTCTATGCTTGTAGCTGCCACCACTTTCTGCAATAGTGAATTCCATGTGTTAATTGCTTTTTGGGTGAGGGTAGCCATGTTGTTCTGCTGTAGAAGAGCTAGATTTCAGTCCAGTGCCCCCTTAGAAAGCAACATGATTTTCAGGGTAGAAGCTTTCGTGACATCGTTTGCCAGATATGGATCTGACTGAGGAAGGGCGTTTGTACCCTCTCCTGGACTCAAATCTGACTATTTGATTACATTTCTGCATATTCTTGGCCTCCAGGAAAAACACTTCTCACCAATCTTTTGCTACCAACCCCGTAAGGAATTTGAAAAGCTGCAAAAATCAGATTGTTGCATAAGAGGTATGCGAAGACGTCAAACATTAAAACTCCATTTTTTTTTACTGGCTGCATGTGGAGAAAGAGTGGGGAATCAACCCTGGCTCACCAGATTAGAAGTCCACACTCCTAACCACTACCCCAAGCTGGCTCTTGACACCAAGCTGGCATAAAATCTCAGCCAAAGTTGTCCATCAACTGGATGGAGTTACAGATCAAGAGAGGGTTCTGTGGTAGTACGGGGTGGGCCGGACGTGTAGCCTGAGAATTGTGTTCGGCGTGTGAAAACAAGCAAGAACACTTCTTGCCAAAGTCCAATGTACTTTTGTCACTTTTTTTGACAGGCAATTTTCTCAGCAGAGTGAATATCCTGGACCTCAGCGGACCTCGGGGGGAATAAAAGGCCTTATTTATTTTCCAGTGCCCACAACTGTTAAACAGACCAGAAAGTACAGCAGTGGAGAGAGCCTGACCTGGCTGGATTGTTTCAAGCTAAAGACCGCAAACGTGTCCCAGATAGCTAATTTTGTGATTACAGGAGCTCAGACGGCCCATTCATATGATTAATGGGATGAGAGATTCCACCCTGGGATTGTCTGGACGTCATCCTAAAAAAGAAGAAGAAAAGAACTCCCCAATGTTACGAGAAGGGAAATACAGGGGACTGTCCAACATACAAGAGACCCTGGCCCCTCAATGGATCGCCCTCTTTTTTAGGATGCTTTAGGCTGCTTTAGGATGCTTTGGGCTGATCCTGTGTTGAGCAGGGGGTTGGACTAGATGGCCTGTATGGCCCCTTCCAACTCTATGATTCTAGGATTCTAAGAGTTGGATGATGATAAATAAAGATCTTTATCCTTGTAAGGATCTCTGGGTGCAAAAGAGTTTTACCCAAATGCCCAGCCATGCAGTCTTAGATAAACTGTGCAAGAAGATAGACACTGAACATTTCAGTTGTTCCAAAAAAATTGCGGATCTGAATACCAGTATGGTGATCGGATCCGGGATTTTTTGGAAACACCATTTCCCCCCCAGGTCCAATAGATCCAAGAAGAAAATTAAAGAAAGTCAGACCAATCCTGGGGCTGACTTGGCTTTTCTTGCAACAGGTTTTCCTCACCGACTGATATTCGGCCCGATATTCCTCTGTGCTCATCCCAAAACGAGATTGATAAAAGATTCAGGATTGGACTGATGCAATAACAAAAAAAGACTCATTTTTAGATTGGATTAGACAATTATAGAGAGATGTTTAGAGTTTAAAGAAAAATATTCTTAAAATTTTGCAATAATTTTAGAATAAGAAAGTAAGTAGTATCTTAGAAACCAGAACGGATTTGCAGTTGTATCCGCTTTGTCACCGAGAGACTCAAGAAGAAGAAGAGTTGGTTCTTATATGCCGCTTTTCCCTACCCGAAGGAGGCTCAAAGCGGCTCACAGTCGCCTTCCCTTTCCTCTCCCCATAACAGACACCCTGTGGGGTGGGTGAGGCTGAGAGAGCCCTGATATCACTGCTCGGTCAGAACAGTTTTATCAGTGCCATGGAGAGCCCAAGGTCACCCAGCTGGTTGCATGAGGGGGGAGTGCAGAATCGAACCCGGCATGCCAGATTAGAAGTCCGCACTCCTAACCACTACACCAAACTGGCTCTCAAGAGTTTGATTAACCCTTTTGTTTTGTTTTTATCTTTCTTTTAACCTGTTTTCTTTCTCCAAACTTTTTTTTTTTTTGTCTGAAAGTATTCCATAAAAAAAAGAAAGAAATATAAAATACTAGTTTCGGCTCGGCAACCCGTCCCAGCACACTTCTGCATCCTTGAGATGATCGAAGCAGGACAGGCAGCTGCCGGGAAGGAACGCGCTGCTCAATGAATCCGAATATGGAAAATTCCTGTAAAGCTGTCATGAAACAGCCTGTAGGAATATCGTTATCAGCAGCAAACTTCTCTGCCTTAGCCTTGGCTGTCACGGTAGCGCTGAAACAGATGCAAAATTAAAACAGCGCAATTTTCCCAGCCAAGCAGGTCCGAAGTCCTACAACTCAACGGGCACAAATAAATATAAAGCGTCGGATGAAACTCACAGGAAACGGCTGGCAGAGTTTAAACATGCATGAGATGCCAAGCAACAGACTACCTAAAAGAATAAGAGAGTTTTATTGTGATGAGAAACAACATTGTATAGAAAGAGAGAGAGAGAGGAGCGGACTGGAGAGAGACCCAACTAACTGTTCTGTTGTTCGTTTTGTCTGCTGTGGAGGCAAGCAGGGAGGAAGTACACTCAAAGCAACAGGAAGTCTCGTATTCGGCCAATCAGGATGCTGGAGGAGATTATTTGGAAAGCATCAGGAAGTTCCCAGTCTAGCTATGCTAAATACACCTCCAATGGCCCCTGCAATTCAAGGGGGTGGCAGGTGACAGTGGATGAGCAATAGGGTTGTGAGTGTCCTGCATAGTGCAAGGGGTTGGACTAGATGACCCAGGAGGGCCCTTCCAACTCTAGGATTCTAGGATTCTATGCAGGACATGTTTCATATGTTTCTGAAAAATGCACACTACATATTTTGCATACCCCAAGGGAAACTCTATGATTCTATGAAACATGCAGCAATACATGACTGATAGGATCCGTGTTCTTCATAAACACATTCCACTTGGGAAGGTGCCAAAGACAGGGAAAGGTATGGCTCAGCTTTAGGGTTGTCAACTTTGAATTGGAAAATTCATGGAGATTCGGCGGTTGGATCGTGGGGAGGGCAGGGTTCAGAGAAGGAAAGCTGCTTAGCCAGGTGTAATGCTATAAAGTCCGACCTTCAAGAAAGCCATTTTCTTCAGAGGAACAGATCTCTGTCATCTGGAGAGAAGCTGCACCATTCGAAAATGCAAGATCATCAGCATGCATGATTTGACAGCAAAAAGACTGCCCTGCAGGGGGCATTGGGGGAGTTATGCATTTAGCATAGTTAGGTTAGGAACTTCCTGATAGTTTTCAGATTGTTTCCTTCAGGACCCCAATTTGTGTAATTGGAGAGTTTCTGCTCCTCTGAGCATATTTCCTGATTGTCTAACTGGAGACCTCCTGCTCCTGTGAGCATAAATCTTCCCTGCTTGCTTCCAGAACAGCTGTTGAACACATGAATGACTACAGAAAACAGTTAGAACAGTTTGTTCAGTCTCTCTCGCTTTCCTTTCTACCCGAAGTAGTTTCTCTTCATAATAAAACAACTTTATTCTCGTTTCCAGCCTGGCGGTTTGCTTCTCTTTGCCTATTGCCACTCTGCCGACAAATATTTTGCCTTACGGTAATCAAAGGTTTTTGAATGTTGCATGTGTTTCTTTTCCCTTTTCTCTTTGGACCCATCTGCTTTTCTTAACTGCGCGTCAAACCTACGATGCGGTTGTGACCATGACTATTCATGAGGCTGAGCTGGTTCTCCTTCCTGGCTTTGGTCCTCCAGGCAGCGGTAGACCTTTGACCAAGGACTTCCAGACTCTGCGATCGTGGGCGGACACGGGGCAGAGAGACGTTTGTAATTCCTCCCAAAGTCCAGAAGTCTGGCCATCTGTCTTTTCCTTTTGAATCGCGTTGCCAGTGAGGACCAGATATGTTACCGAATTCTCTAACTGTATAAACTTTGGAGAGTTTTTAAAATAGTTTCTCAGTACTCCGGAAGGAACTGGCGTCAAATTTTAATACTGAGGCTCTGATTGAATGTTTGCATGGTTAAGTAGTATCAAAAGGCCAGCAAAAGGGATGTACGTGGCATAAAATGCTCTAAAAGAGCAGTCAGAAGTCAAGCAGTGGGGTTTAGTGGTTAAGAGAGGCAGCCTGTAATCTGGAGAACTGGGTTTGATTCCCTTTGCCTCCTCCATACGAAGCTAGTTTGGTGACCCTCATCACCAGTTCTCTTAGGGCTTTCTGAGTCCCACCTACCTTGGAAGGTGCTTGTTGTGGGAAGAGGAAAAGAAGGTGATTGTAAATGACCCTGAGACACATGAGGGTGGCCGGATGACGTTGGGCTAGTCCCAGTTCTCTCAGAGCTCTCTTAGTATACCCTGCCTCACAGGGTATCTGATGTGGGGAGAGGAAGGGAAGGTGATTGTCAGCCACTTTGAGACACATGAAGCCTGCTGGGTGACCTTGGGCCAGTCACAGTTCTCTCAGAGTTCTCCCAAGCTTCACCAACCTCACATGGTGATGGTTGTGAGGAAGGAAAGGTGATGGCCAACCGTTTTGAGACTTTTGGTACTGAAAAGTGGGGTGTAAAAGCCAACTCCTCCTCTTCCTTCTAAATAAATCAAATGAAATGGTGATAAGCAGCAAAGAAAATAAATGGGGATAATTGCAAAAAATGCGTATGAGCACAAAAAGAAATGAAAAAATGGTACATTTACAAAAATTGGGCTCCGGAAAAGTACAGTCTAAATGCAGAAACTGGATGGGTAAGTGATACACTTAATTAGTTCAATCAGGCTTTCTCAGCCAGAGTTTTGTGAAAGGGGGGGGGTGTTTCTTGATGGCCCAGGAAGGGTTTCCCTAATGGGTGGGAGTTAATTAAAATGCTGGAGGGTGTCACCCCAAGGGTCAGACATGACCCAGTGCTTGCACAGAGGGGATACCTTCACCTTTACCTTTACTTAGTTTGCCGGAAATGTTTAGAAGCTCTTAAAGACCCAACGTGGAGTCTGGGAAGTGTGGAGGACATTCATCGGAGTGCAGCAGGAGACAATCCCGCAACGGGGTCAGAACAGGGAGCAAGACTGAGTCACCCAAGCACAGAAACAGGCTCCTTAGGCTGAACTTCTCGCACCAAAAAAATAACTAGCTATGAAAGCGGAGAGAAAAGCCTCTGGCTTTTTTTCGGCTAATGAAAGGAATTTGAGAGGGAGGGAGGAAGATTTGTCGGCTAAGGAGAAGAAACTCTGCAAACCCCCAAATCTGAGCCCTTTTCTCCAGCTCCTTTGCAACGAAATGCAAATGAGCTGTCTTGTAATGTTAATGAGCAGCGAGTTCTTCTCCAAGGTCTGCAAAGGAGCTCCAAGGTATGGATCCGGTAGAAAGTTCATGGTGATGCACCCAGCGAGACATTTTTTGTCTCGAGGGGCGGAGTTCTTTCATAGAGTCACCAGCCCCCAGGTGTTGGCTGGAGATCTCCCGGGATTACATCTTGTCAGACATGATCAGTTGTACTCCCGGGAGATCTCCATTGCCCTGTTCTACAGCTGGGAATACATCTGCCATTTATCACTAATCTTGACATTTTTATTCCCCCAACTAGGTTTTTCGAACTGGAGTTCATTGCTGTTCCCAATGAAGAAAATCGCCAGTTTGGAAGGTGGCCTCTATGACTTTATACCTCCTTGAAGTCCCCACTTCCCCCAACCCCACTGTCTCAATGCCCACCTTTTTCACAGAATTTTACTTCTGTTATTTGCCTTTGAACAATCGGAGGGGGTGTCTGACAGCCAGCAAATGGAAGAAGTTTGTGTAAAAAAAACACAAAAGTCTAATTTTGCAAAGGATATTTCCAGGATCGGCTTCCTGGTAGCAATCAGGGCTCAGGATGGCAGTGAAACCGATCCCCTTCTTGGCATTACAAAAAAAGGGCAGTTGGCCAGACGGCTTGGCTGGTGAGCCGTGTTTAGATTGATAAGTGACAAGTTATGCTTGTGTGATCTATATCCTTCTGGAAACCTGGAATGCCTGTCTATGCAGGTCTGCAGCTGGCCGGACTGGAGACACAACTAAGCCGTCATGTCTTGTGGTTGAGAGAAAATGCATCCCTATCCGTAGCCCTCAAAGGGAATTCAGGTGCCAAGGTGAGTTTCTCCTGCCAAACACCTCTGTTCGTTCTGTGCCAAAGTGATTATTCTAGGCTTTATTTCCTCGGTCCAAATCCTCTCCCCATATAGGGTAACTTTGCTTTGCAGGTGATGCCTGCCGATAAACCATGCTGACAGGAATCTGTGCTAGGGCTGAGTTCTCGAGAATTCTCCTGCTTTTTTGATCTTTTTTTTAAATGTAAAAACCCAATGAGAGACCAGACATGTCACTTCTGGGGAGTGTGTGTGATGAGGAGGTGTGGCCAGCTGGCATCACTTTAGGGGTACCACAGTGCCTGAAGAATATTTCAGGTTTACCTCCGAGGTCCGAAGGTTGGAAAAGGTGACTTGGTCTGTTGTTCCTCCTCCATTCTGTCCGTTCTGGAGGCAAGCAGGGAGGAAGTGTACTCCAAGGAGCAGGAAGTCTCCAGCTGAGTCAATCAGGACACAGGAGGAGGGAATATGAAAAATATCAGGGCGTTCCTGATCTAACTATGCAATCTGCACTTCTTCTCTGCTGCTGTTCTGCAGGGTCTTCCAGTTTGGTGTAGTGGCCAAAAGTTTGAGTCCATGCTCCTCTAATCAGTTAAGCTGGGCTTGATTCCCCACTCCTCCATGTGCAGCCAGCTGCATGACCTTGGGCTAATGACAGTCCTGTTAGTGGTGTTCTCACAGAGCAGTTCTGTCATGGTCCTATCACACTGGGTGTCTGTTGTGGCGAGAGGAAAGGGAAGGCGAATGGAAGCCGCTTTGCCACTCCTTTGGGAAGAGAAAAGCAGGGTATAAAACCCAACATTTCTTCTTCTTTCTCCCTAGACTTAAAGTCACCATGACTTTTCTTCTTCGTCTCGCATTATTGTCCATACCCCATCACCAAACAAAAGCCCCCCCTGTTAGCTTAAAATATGAAACCCCACAGATAACTGAGTTTTAAACTTCAAATGTTCCAAACCTCCGGGTCCGCTGTGCTGGCTCCGAACCTCCTGGCGTTCCCGAATCATCTGCGGCTAAATTTGCCAGTCTGCTCACTCCCCTCCCTGACGGTGGTGCATTTTCAAGCAGATGCTTGATATAGAAATCTGTTTTATTCATGGATCATCACTGGGAACAGTTGGAGCATTAAGCGCATTTCCCCCCCCCCCCCAGGAAAGGCGATGTCTTACTTTGCACTGATCTTTCAACAACAGCCCTCCTCCCTGCCTTGATACCTTTCTTTAAGCTTCTGCATAGACCTTTTATATTTCTGAATGGGCTTTTGAACACGTTCTGTTCGGCAGTTTTTAACCATGCGCAGGTGGGGGATTAGATTTCTCCTTGGGCCAGCTGAACTTCACGCAAGGCATGAGCTGCAATTATTCTCAGAACATGTCTTGCATGAAGTCACGCTGCTGGCCTGAATTCAAACAGCAGCTCTGCTCTGAGGTTGATGAAGAAGAGTTGGTTAGTTGGTTTTTATGCCCCGCTTTTCGCTACCCAAAGGAGTCTCAAAGCGGCTTACAATCACCTTCCCTTCCTCTCTCTGAGTTAAGTGGCTTACAGTCCTCTCCCTCAAAGCGGCTTACATCACCTTCCCTTCCTCTTCCCTTCCTCTCCCTGAGGAGTTAAGGGGAAGCCGGGAGAGCTCTGTGAGAACTGCTGTGTGAGAACAGCACTGTCAGAGCTGTGATGAGCCTAAAGTCACCCACTTGGCTGCTTGTGGCGAACAGAGAATCAAACCTGGTTGGCCAGATTAGAAGCTGCTGTTCTTAACCACTATGCCAAGCTGGCTGTTCTCCACTACTTACACCAAGCTGTGAAAATATATATAAGCACAATTAAGCATCCATAAACAATCAATATGTAAACATACAAATCTGTGCATACACTCGAGAGCTCTCACCTTGAATCAATCTTTGCTGGTCTTAAAGATGCTATTATACTCTGTGCCTGCACTCAAAAGCTCACACCCTGAATAAATCTTCGTTGGTCTTATAGGTGCTATTGGACTCACTTTTTGTGGTAAAAATAAAATGATTGTAATCACAGAATCACAGAATCATAGAGGAGCCATACAGGCCATCTAGTCCAACCCCCTGCTCAATGCAGGATCAGCCCAGAGCATCCTAAAGCATCCAAGAAAAGTGTGTCTCCAACCTTTGCTTGAAGACTGCCAGTGAGGGGGAGCTCACCACCTCCTTAGGCAGCCTATTCCACTGCTGAACTACTCTCACTGTGAAAAACATTTTCCTGATATCTAACCTATATCATTGTACTTGAAGTTTAAACCCATTACTGCGCATCCTTTCCTCTGCAGCCAACGGGAAGAGCATCCTGCCCTCTTCCAAGTGACAACCTTTCAAATACTTAAAGAGGGCTACCATGTCCCCTCTCAACCCCCTTTTCTCCAGGCTGAACATTCCCAAGTCCCTCAACCTATCTTCATAGGGCTTGGTCCCTTGGCCCCAGATCATCCTCGTCGCTCTCCTCTGTACCCTTTCAATTTTATCTATGTCCTTCTTGAAGTGAGGCCTCCAGAACTGCACACAGTACTCCAGGTGTGGTCTGACCAGTGCCGTATACAATGGGACTACGATCCAGGGAGCTCCCCAGCCACTACCTGAGAACTGGGCTACTCTCATTATTCTGCTTGTGCGAAAAGGGCCAAGATGTTCCCGGAGAGTGTTTGTGAACACGGAGTGACAAAAGTACTTGTTAAGCAAGAGACAGTTCTCAAATTGCGACTCGCAACACAATCACCATTCCTCAAGATGACAAATTATGGAGGTAGCACCCATTCACCTCCCCTCTGAGGCAAGCCACGATAACAAGAACAACAACAACCGAAGACAGGAATGTCAATTGACTGCTTGTGACGGCAGGACGGTCGTGGTTATCCAGTCCCATGCTTTCAATGTTTTAATTACCGAGGGGAAATTGCCTAATGGGCTTCGTTGTCCTCGAAGCAGAGGGGAGATCGATGGGGATGTCGATAGCCCCGTAGAGCTAGAGGGACACGTCGATGTGTTCCATCGCTCTGGGCGGTGATGAACATCGTACCAATCCGGCACTCCTGTCGGGCTTGCTGTTATCCGCAGGGGTGTTTGTTCCCCAGTGAAAACATAACTCACGATGACAAAAGAAGGGCAGGCTCTGTGCATTTTTCTGCAGGGGGAAGACAGCTCCTAAAACAGGGACAATTAAAAAAAATTACAGATGTGTGGAATCCATGAGGCAGACAAAGATCAGGCTTCCTCGGGAGGTGGTGGGTTCTCCGTCTTTGGAGATTTTTAAACAGAGGCTGTATCTCCATCTGACGGAGAGGCTGATTCTGTGAAGGTCCAAGGGGGTGGCAGGTGACAGTGGGTGAGTGATTGGGATGTGAGCGTCTTGCATAGTGCAGGGGGTTGGACTAGATGACCCAGGAGGTCCCATCCAACTCTATGATTCTATGGTTCTATGAACAGTCACGAATCAAATCTACTGGATGTGAATCGGATAGGGCACTCCCAAGCAGTGCTGTGTGTGTTGAACAGCAGAAGGATGATTACAGACAACAGTTAGTAAGACTGTAGATCTCTATCTCATAAATAGTCGTTTCTCAACAAAATTTGCATCCAGTGGCTCCTTGAAGACCAACAGGGTTTTTAAAAGGTGTGAGCTTTCATAAGCTCACATGAGTCAGCGTGGTGTAGTAGATAAGAGCAGTGACTTCTAATCTGGTGAGCCCGGTTTGATTCCGTGCTCCTCCCCCACATGCAGCCAGATGGGTGACCTTGGGCTTGTCACAGTCTTGATAGAGCTGTTCTGACCGAGCAGGAATATCAGGGCTCTCTCAGCCCCACCTCCCTCACAGGGTGTCTGTTGTGGGGAGAGGAAAGGGAAGGTGATTGGAAGCCTCTTTGATACTCCTTTGGGTAGAGAAAAGTGGCATATAAGAACCAACTTTTCTTCTTCAGTAATCTCAGGGCTCTCTCAGCCTCACCTCCCTCACAGGGTGTCTGTTGTGGGGAGAGGAAAGGGAAGGCGACTGAAAGCTGCTTTAAGACTCCTTTGGCCAGTGAAAAGTGGGGTATATAAAAAAAAACTCCTCTTGTTTCTGACAATGAAATGGAAAACACCAGACTACATATATAAGGAGAGAGTATAATAGTAGTAAATTGGTAAACAGCATCATGAAAATATCCAACATAATATATCCAATATAAAATATGCAGTATAATGGTGATGTTTAACAGATTCAAGAGCCCAGCTAGTATAGCATTAAGTTTTATCAGGTTATCAGTCTTTTGAGTTCAACCTCAGTTCAAAAAACACGGAATAAAAATGTCAAGATTAGTGAGAAATGGCAGATGCATTTCCAGTTGCGGAACAGAGTAATTCAAAGAGATCTGTGACTAGCCACTGTTGTTTCTCTCCTGAATAAAAACCATTTTATTCTTTAAGCAGCCTCGTGCTCCATTCTCTGCATATTCAAACTGTGCCAACACTAGCAAAGGAGGATGCATTGGTGGAGGGAGGGTGTGGGGGCTGGTTTTTGGGCTTACTGATTCTGGGCCCAAACATGTTAAGTTGCTTTGTAAAAATCGCATCCACCTGCTTCTTCCTGGAATCTCTTTGAAATTCTTCTGTGGAACTGGTGTAACCTTTAAGTCTGCTACTGAATGTCAGTGGAACCTCCCCCCTCCCCACCTGCTTCCATTTGATTTTTAAATTTACTAACCCCCCCCCATGTGTTTCTTGTTTTACTATATGCGTATTCCAAGCTCTCTGTTTTCATGTCTTTCTCCTGACCTTTTAAAAAAAGAAAAAAAACCACACACAGACTCAAACTTTCTCAGAGTATGTCTTCTTTGACTCATTGCTTCTGGGATGGCATGCGCTGTGCCTTGGGGCCAGTCCTCAGCTTGTTGAACAGGTTGGTATTTGTGAGCAGTCCCTGACGCTGCGTGTGAATCCTTTTTTTGAAGGATGGAGTTGCCTATAGATGTGACAGGACGTCAGAAGGCATCGATCGCCCTGTCAAATTATAATAAGCTTCCTGCGAAAATGATTCTCAGACACTTTTTATTAATAAGCATCTTTAACCTCTGGGAGGAAAGAAAACAATTCTTTTATCCTTCTCGGGTTCACATTTCTGTAGGGGAGGGATCAACGCCTGATAATTTCTTCTTTTCTTTCCCTTTCTTTTCTCTCTCTCTCTCTCTCCCCCCCCTTTCTCTTTGATACAGGTGATTTCCATGTCTTAATTCAAGTCATTTATCAAAAGTCATCGAGAACCCTAATGAGGTTGGCAGAAGAGGGGTGTAATGAAATTCAAAAGGAAAGATCGTAGATTGGCGGTTTTATGCACATTAAATTACGGTGTGTGGTTGAAGCGGCAAGCAAAACAAGAAACCTCAAACGTTGCATGCCTAGGGTTTATTTCAAGACAAATATCCACGCTAGGCTGGGGGAATTCGATTTCCATTCTGATTTTGGGTGCTTTAAATTTCCCCTCTGCATCATACATGATTGATTCGTGGTGACCCTACTTCCCCCCGTGATATCCAGGAGGGGATAAAAGCCTCATTATTTCAAAAACCGCCATGAATAAATGTGCAGGTCTCTGCTTTTTGTGAATTAACTTGCTGCCTCATGCCTCCAACGCTGACATAGCAAAGCAGTCTTCCCTGATTGGCCAGGGCATCAGTTCAGTGACTTTCTGGTTCCCAGTTGTGAGGCTTCCCTTAAAGTGACTCCGCTTCAGAAGCCCTAACTTCTCTCAGCAGAGATTTGCCTCTTGGTTTTATTCTCCCCCCTTCCCCCTTTGCTGTCTCCAATCCTCCCCCCCCCCCCGAGGAAGCCTATGTTTAGATCATGCTTTGTATTGTTCTTGTACTGGTTTTAATTTCCTGTTAATGTTTACCTACCATGTACACTACCCTGAGCCACAGTGGGAGGGCAGTATAGAAATAACAACAACAACAACAACAATAAATAATTTAGAGACATTGATGGTAAACTTATACTTAGTTTGTTATTCTTACTTAGTCCTTGAGCTGGTTAAACGTCTTTATGCTGTACGCTGATTTACTACTCCCCCTCTACAATAGCTTACCCCCCCAATATAAATTTGGTGGCCTTAATGGTGCTACATGACTTGAACTTTGATCTTCTCTTTAAGAAAGTTCCTTGCAGCCTTGAACGTCCAGTGTGACTCCCAATTTCACAGAGATGACCGCAGAAAGGATGTCTGGCTTTGTTTCTGCAGAAAACGCAACCCAAAACTCCTCTCCGTGAGAGCTGTGCCAGAAAGCTCATTTCAGGGTAAGTGACTGCTGTTTAGCGACTCCCTGCGAAATCTTTCAAAGGCCGTCGGTGTTCTGTCTGTGCAGAGCGGGCGTTTCGGTTCTCCTCGACAGGTGATATGGAGACAAATGAACAGAAACAGTCTTTGAGCCAATGGCACAGAGCTGAGCTTAGAGGCGAATGAACTTCTCGACAGGTCTGATGCCCACAATGGGGGCAGTGCCCGCCAGGAGCCAGGGATGCTTCAGAGGGCTTCATCAAACATGAAGCCTGAAATTGAAGTAAGCAAAGTGCTGCAGTGCAGGCTGGAAGAAAGAGAGGGGGAGCCCTTGCTTGTACACACAATAAATAATGCAGTTTCAATCCACTTCAATGACCATTTAGAATCACAGAATCCTAGAGTGTGAAGGGGACCTAGAGGCCATCTAGTCCAACCCCCTCGCAATGCAGGATCAACACAAAGTTTCTATCACAGAATCACAGAGTTGGAAGGGGCCATCCAGGCCATCTAGTCCAACCCCCTGCTCAACGCAGGATCAGCCCAAAGCATCCTAAAGCATCCAAGAAAAGTGTGTATCCAACCTTTGCTTGAGGACTGCCAGTGAAGACCCTGCTTGAAGCCCACCAGTGAGGGGGAGCTCCTGACCCCCTTAGGCAGCCCCTTCCTCTGCTGAACTAGACTCCTAGAATGCTAGAGTGGGAAGGGGCCATGCAGGCCATCTAGTCCCACCCCCTGCTCAGTGCAGGATCAGCCTCAAGCATCCAGGAGAAGGATCTGTCCAGCCGCTGCTTGAAGACCACCAGAGCTCCCCACCTCCTGAGGTAGCCCATTCCACGGCTGAACTATTTGGACTGTGAAATCGCTCCTCAAAGCCTGAGAAATTAGTTCAGGGGATTGCTGCACAGTCAAAAGGTTGAAAAAGGCTGCCTTAGTGTGACAGCCTATCCCTGCTGTCTCCAGGCTCCACCTCCAAATCAACAAGAACCTTTTGACCCATAGTTAGCACCTGGAGATCCAACCCAGTGTCAGGGAACAGGATCCTCAGAAGATAAGCAGGGGGGCTAATCTCTCCAGCAGCAGGGCGAGGAGACTTATAAATTGCTTTTCAGGAAGGAAAAGGGCAAGCAATCTTTTTTAATCATTTGGAGAACGAAAGGAGAGAGGTCTCCTTGTTAACCTCTACAAGGCCTTGATCATGTTTGATGGGATTTATAATGTCACACAAGCCCCTCTACGCTCTTTATACTAAAAGCATCGATTTGAAGATCATGCCAGATGCATCTGGATGGTGTTTTGGGGCCAGATGTGAGCTGTGAATGGAGAGGTGTTCAAATATTTGGCTTATTTTAAAGGAAGGTTTGGGACTCAGGCTTCAAGCACCCAGAGGAGAAGAGTTATGGAAGATAAATCAGACTCCCATACTGTATTGATAAAACAACCTTACAACTTCTGGGGTCACCACAGACCCCAAAGGCGTGGTGGATATATCTACAGTCTATTTTTTGTTGTTGAAAAAAAGGTTAACCTTTCCTTGGTTTTCCTACAATCCTTGACTGAATTGAAGAAGAAATTGTATTTTGTTGCTCGCTTTTTACCACCCAACGGAGTCTCAAGGATTTATTTTGTTTTTAGTTATTAATTTGATTTATTTCCCACCACTCCCAGACTAGCTGGCTCATGGCAGGTTACAGAATAAAACCCCCACAATAAAACTCCGATTAAAAACACACCCAACCTTACAATCCGTAGCAGCAAAATAACTAAAACTCCAAACACTTTTGCATCAGCTGTATGAGACACCCAGACTATGCCTTGGGGGGCTGTTATTATGGGGTGAGCTTGATGGACTGTCTAGGCCGAGGAGGGGCCCGCAGATCTTCTCTGCTCTGGCCTCAACCCAAAGTCTGGTGGAAGACTTTTTGCAGGCCCTGCAGAGCACTTAGCTGTCCCGAGAGCTCATTCCACCAGTTCGGGACCAGGACCCAAAAGGCCAAAAGTGGCTTACAATCACCTTCCCTCCCTCTACTCACAACAGAGATTGGTGAGGCTGAGAAAGCTCTGGGAGAACTGTGAACAGTCCAAGGTCACCCAGCTGGCTGCATGTGGAGGAGGAGTGGGGAATCAAACCCTGTTCTCTAGATTAGAGACTGACGTTCTTAACCACAAACCACGCTGGCTCTCAATTGGCTTGTTTCTCCTCCATCGCTGGAAATCTGCTAATAATAATAAACCAGTATTGCTGTGGTCCCCTTTCGGAGCCACTGGGTATGTCAGGGCTCCCTCAGCCTCACCCACCTCACAGGGTGTCTGTTGTGGGGAGAGGAAAGGGAAGGTGAATGAAAGGCACTTTGAGACTCCTTTGGGTAGAGAAAAGCGGCATAGAAGAACCAACTCTTCTTCTTCTTCAGTAATATCAGAGCTCTCTCAGCCTCCCCTCCCTCACAGGGTGTCTGTTGTGGGGAGAGGAAGGGAAGGTGATAGGAAACCGCTATGAGACTCCTTTGGGTAGAGAAAAGCGGCATATAAGAACCAGCTCTTCTTCTCCTTCTTCTCCATTCTGTCCTCACAACAACTCTGTGAGGCGGGGTTGTCTGAGAGGATGCGAATGGCCCAAGGTCCCCACCATCAACCTGCTGTGGCAGAGGAGGGATTCAAAAACTAGTCTTCCATATCCCAATCTGGTGATCTGGATGCTTTGGGCTGAACCTGCGTCGAGCAGGGGGTTGGACTAGATGGCCTGTGTGGCCCCTTCCAGCTCTATGATTCTATGAAACCACTGCACCATACTGGCTCATGGGTAATTCAAGGTACACTGATTTTGAACCCCCATTTAAATCCTCATGGTAGCCATCCATGGCTCTCCCCTGCCTGATTGCCCCCCAATCCATCCAGTCCCAAAGAGTTAAAGGGTCTCAACATTATCGGTTCTAAAAGGAGTCAAAATATTCACCTTTGGTTTGGTACTGAGGGCTGTAGATGCCCCAACCTGAAAAGGGTTAATCGTTCTGTGCTTTTCCAAGCTACCATGACATTATTTTTTTATGAGAGGGCTTTGCTAAAAAGACATTGTGGTCAATTAGATCTCCATTACAGTGAATTATGGCAGGATGAAACAGCTTTAAATGCCAGTTAGCATCACGGTTAACTAATTTATATGGTTGACACAGCACTTAATATAATGAGGTGTTGCCCATTTAAGTTTTCCAGTTGTTCAGGCTGCCTGGAGACCTTCCTTAAAAAGGACCAAGAGTCCAGCAGCACCTTGAAGACTATAAAAACTTGTAGGACCGACTCATGAAAGCTTCACTTCCTCCTACAAATGTTATTAGATGTAGAAGAGTTGGTTTTTATACCCTGATTTTCTCTACCCAAAGGAGTCTCAAAGTGGCTTACATTCACCTTCCCTTTCCTCTCCCCACAACAGACACCCTGTGACGGAGGGGAGGCTGAGAGAGCCCTGAGATTACTGAGGAAGAAGAGTTGGTTCTTCTATGCCGCTTTTCTCTACCCGAAGGAGGCTCAAAGCGGCTTACAATCCGCTTCCTTTTCCTCTCCCCACACCCTGTGAGGTGGGTGAGGCTGAGAGAGCCCTGATATTACTGAAGAAAGAGTTGGTTCTTATAAGCCATTTTTCTGTATCTGAAGGAGTCTCAAAGTGGCTTATATTCGCCTTCCTCTCCCCACAACAGACACCCTGTGAGGCAGGTGGGAACAGCTTTATCAGGGCTGTAACTAGCCCAAGGTCACCCAGCTGGCTGCATGAGGAGCTCTTAGTTTTTAAAGTGCTCCTGGACTCTTGCCTTTTTCTCCTTCTACAGAAAAACACCATCTTGATCTATCATCACAGAGGTTTTCCGTCAAAGGAACAGTTGCATGAGTAAGATGCTGAGTTCTGCCACAAAGGCGGTATCACTGGGAACGTACGTCTGCTTTTGTCTGTGGCTGCTGTTTTTCTAAGGCTGCTGATTATGGCTGTGGGGGAATCAGCACTGCAGGACGACTGGAGTGGCTGGAAGAGAGGGGGAAAGGCCATCAACCCTCAACAGATCCTTCATAGCGACAGTGGTTGACACATCCTTCATTCACAAGAATTTTCAGCTTAACCTCTGGAAGAGGTTCCTGACCAATTCATTCATTCATTCATTCATTCATTCATTCATTCATTCATGCAATTTACATACCGCCCTCCCCTAAGGCTTGGTTTACATAAAACAGGAAACAATACAGATACCTTTGTAGTTGTAACAATAATAATACAGTGGTAACAAGCGACAATATAATAGAACAGTAGAACAAGTTGGAACGCTTCCTCAGTGGAACAGGCTTCCTCGCGAGGTGGAGGGTTCTCCATCCTTGGAAGTTTTTAAGAATTGGCTAGAGAGCCATCTGACAGAAATGCTGGTTCTGTGGACTTAGGCAGAATTGGTCACATGCAGTCAGCTGGGTGACCTTGGGCTAGTCACAGTCATGTTAGAGCCGTTCTCACAGAGCAGTCCTGTTGGAGCTCATTCATGTTCGTTTCAGTCATTTTGCCCGTGAGGAAATCTTATTGCAAGCATGTAATTAAGCAGCCCACATTTTGGCTTTGACTCTACCCTGCATGGAATCCAGAAGAATATTGTTCCAGTGTTATAATGTTCAATGCCCGGCTGCCTGTTTCTTCTAGATTTTCTGCTTTCCGCAGTCGCTGACAGGCCGCCTTCTCCGTTGCCCCACCCTGGAGAGCGGCAGCTCCGAACCTGCAGCTGGTGATTATGAATCCCAACCTCCTGCCAGGTGAGAGCAGAAAGCCCCAGGGTCCTAAAGGGCATCTCAGTCTGTGAGGCTTTGCTCATTTCTCCGGTATTCTTCTGTAAAGTGGGAGTAGAATCCTAGAATCCTAGAGTTGGAAGGGACCTCCTGGGTCATCTAGTCCAACCCCTTGAACCTTGGGTACTCACATCCCAATTGCTCATCTACTGTCACCTGCCACCCCCTTGAACCTTCACAGAATCAGCCTCTCCATCAGGTGGCTATCCAGTCTCTGTTTAAAAATCTCTAAAGATGGAGAACCCACCGCCTCCCGAGGAAGCCTGTTCCACTGAGAAACCGCTCTGACTGTTAGGAACTTCTTAGACGGAATTTATTTGAATTAATTTCATCCTACTGGTTCTGTTCTGTCCCTCCGGGGCAAGAGAGAACAACTCTGCTCCATCCTCTCCATGGCAGCCTTTTAAATACTTGAAGATCCCCTCTCAGTCGTCTCCTCTCCAGGCTAAACAGACAGTACTACTGAGAGAGGTGGCATATAAATCTCCAAATGCACAAAATAAAATTTCTTCAGATACATTGAAACTCACAATCGCCTTCCCTTCCTCTCCCCACAACAGACAACCTGTGAGGTAGATGGGGCTGAGAGAGCTCCGGAGCGGGGGGAGGTTGATTTGCACAGGGTTGCCAACCTCCAGGTGGAGTGGGGTGATCTCTCAGTCTACAAGGATCAGCTCCCTAGGTAAAAAGGGCTGCTTGGGAGGGCAGACCCCCCTTTCAAAGCCATGCCTTCCAAGTAGGCATGCGGTCCTGCAGGTGAGACCTGGAGATTCCCTGGAATTACAGCTCATCTCCAAACAACAGAGATGTTTTCCCGGAGGAAGCGGATGCTTCGGAGGGGGTACTCTGTGGCATTGTACCCCACTGAGCTTCAGGGATGCCACCCTCCAGGGGGGACCTGGAGAGCCCCCGGAATACCAGCTCACTTCCTGCCAGTGGCCAGGAGAGACCTTCCCAGCTGAGAGTTAACAACTGGAAGGAAAGGGTTGCTCCAAATGTTACTCGCTTTCCCCTTTCTTAAAGCCATAGGTGACCCCCATCCCGAATGTCTCATTGCACATGTGGTCGGGCCCTCCCTTGGCTCAGTGGGGAGCCATAGGTTGTGCCACCCCATTGTGCGACTCAGCATTGATTCGTCAGCTGGCGCTGAAGCTCATGCCTCGTTCCTCGGCCGCTGGCATATGGAGCCAATTTGCCAGGACGCCAGGCTTGGGCCCGGGTTGTGGCCGCCGGGAATGCAGGCTGCAAGCAGACGGGGCAAGCCGACATGTGCTGTAGCACGCTCCTGTGGCTCCGGCCAAGGCTGTGTGGAGCCCCTGCTGAGGACGGCTGGGGACGCCCTGCTGAAAAGTGGTCAAGGCGCGGGACTCGGATTTCATGGCAAAACCCCACATAGTTTGACCAATTAAAGTCACTGCGAAAAGAGCCGGGAAAGAGGACGCTGCCTCATCCCCATGGGCTCTGCTTACAATTTGCCCCCTCTCGGCTGTCGCTCAACAGTCCTAATGCAAACCAGAGCTGGGAATATCTGCAGCGGCCTCGCTCAGTGCGTGGAGAGCCAGAGAGCATTTATTTCTCCTACGGCGCGTGTGTCGCCGAGCCCGGAGACCCGAAGATTATCTGGCAGCTTGGGGAGGGTGGGTTTGGGGAGAGGGGCCTCAGTAGGGTATCCTACCATCCTACCATGGGATCCATTCTCCCCAGCAGAAGAAGAAGAGTTGAAGAAGAGTTGGTTCTTATATGCCGCTTTTCCCTACCCGAAGGAGGCTCAAAGCGGCTTACAGTCGCCTTCCCATTCCTCTCCCCACAACAGACACCCTGTGAGGTGGGTGAGGCTGAGAGAGCCCTGAGATTACTGAAGAAGAAGAAGAGTTGGTTCTTAGATGCCGCTTTTCCCTACCCGAAGGAGGCTCAAAGCGGCTTACAGTCGCCTTCCCTTTCCTCTCCCCACAACAGACACCCTGTGGGGTGGGTGAGGCTGAGAGAGCCCTGATATCACTGCTCAGTCAGAACAGTTTTATCAGTGCCGTGGGGAGCCCAAGGTCACCCAGCTGGCTGCATGTGGGGGAGTGCAGAATTGGCATGTCAGATTAGAAGTCCACACTCCTAACCACTACACCAAACTGGCAGCCATTTTTCTCCAGGAGAACGGGAGAACTGGCCTCTGTAGGCTGGGGATCAGTTGTAAATTGGGGTTGCCAACCTCCCGTCCAACTGATAGCTGGAGATCCCCCAGAACCACCACTGTCCTGCAGGTGGTCGTGATCAGTCGGCCTGGAGAAAAAGCTCTTTTGGAGAGCTGCCCTTGGGACCTTGTACTCTTGGCCCTCCTCAAACCCCTCTTTCCCCCAAATCGCCAGGCACTCCCCGAGCAAACTCCTGCCACTCCCTAGAGGTTGACAACCCTATCGATTGTGGAGCATCTTGTAAAAAAAGAGAACATTTTCCCATTTGCTTTCTTAGTGTTTTTGGAGCAAGAGAGCTAGGGGTCGGCCCCCAAGTTCTCTGGCAGCCCTGAAGAAAGAGTGGGGTTGAAAGAAGCAGCCCCCCAAGATGTACATGGATCGGAATAGGCTGCCTAAGGAGATGGACCAATTAAACCCCCAAGATGTACATGGATAGGCTGCCTAAGGAGGTGGAATAGGCTGCCTAAGGAGGTGGTGAACTCCCCCTCACTGGCAGTCTTCAAGCAAAGGTTGGATGCACACTTTTCTTGGATGCTTTAGGATGCTTTGGGCTGATCCTGCATTGAGCAGGGGGTTGGACTAGATGGCCTCTATGGCCCCTTCCAACTCTATGATTCTATGAGTCTAGTTCAGCAGTGGAATAGGCTGCCTAAGGAGGTGGTGAGCTCCCCCTCACTGGCAGTCTTCAAGCAAAGGTTGGATACACACTTTTCTTGGATGCTTTAGGATGCTCTGGGCTGATCCTGCGTTGAGCAGGGGGTTGGACTAGATGGCCTGTATGGCCCCTTCCAACTCTGTGATTCTGTGATTCTGTGATTCTAATAAAAGCCATTCGGGACCTTGAATTCCTCATCAGGCACCTTTCTGCGAAAAGGTCCAATCAAGAGCCGTTTCATAGCAAAGGAAGGAACGATCTGGGACCGAAGAGCCCTGCACAATAGCCACCCACCTAATAGTGGGTCTTACGACAATTGTCATTTGTGAGGAAAAGTGCCCTTTCTTCCTCTCCGGCTCAAGGGACGAGTTCAGATGGGGTCTAATGGCTTTATTAATGTCCATTAGACGGGGCGATTGCTCCTAAGACAGGCTCTGGTTTTCTCCATTCTTCGAGGGGTTATTATCTGAATATATGTTATTGCTGGGGAGGCCAGTGCCGGGAGGGAGGCTGGGAGGGGTGGGGGGAGGGGGCTGGAGCGGTAACGTTTGGCCTTTTCAGAGGTGTTCAAAACTCCTTTCGTTTTTCCCTCCCTTCCGTCGCTGGCTGCAGAATGCATGACCAGCCCAAATTTCAGAGCTAGGCCCAGGATAGAAGCCAGGACTGACTTGGAAGGAGAGTTCAAACCCACCTGTTGCTATGGGACTAAACAGCACTAAGCCTTGCTTCCCATCAAGGTCCACGTTAAGGGCTTTGCATAGAATCACAGATTCATAGAGATGGAAGGGTCTGCAGAGTCCATCTAGTCCCAACCCCTGCTCAGTGCAGGATCAGCCTCAAGCATCCAGGAGAAGGATCTGTCCAGCCTCTGCTTGAAAAGTGAGGGGGAGTTCCCCACCTCCTTAGGCAGCCCATTCCACGGCTGAACTGGACTCATGGAATCCTAGAGTGGGAAGGGGCCATGCAGGCCATCTAGTCCCACCCCCTGCTCAGGGCTCTCTCAGCCTCACCCACCTCACAGGGTGTCTGTTGTGGGGTGAGGAAAGGGAAGGTGAATGTAAGCCACGCTGAGACTCCTTTGGGTAGAGAAAAGCAGCATATAAGAACTAGTTCTTCTTCTTCTTCTTCTTCTTCTTCTTCTTCTTCTTCTTCTTCTTCTTCTTCTTCTTCTTCTTCTTCTTCTTCTGCCTGCATCTGTGGCACTCTGAAGTGGGCACACCTTTCCCCTTTTTCATTCCGGGGAGCAGTATACTCAGCCTCGCCTTGCTCACTAGATGGGGCTGCCTTATTTCCGTGTGTGTCTTTCAAAAACCTGAATGGAAAACCTGCGATTTCCGTGCGGGAAATGCCGACCTTCTGCTCAGCTCTCAGTAAGCCCCCTTTGTGTATTTTAGTCTCTATGAATTATTAACTTCAGCAATGAATCAGCGGAACAAAGATGATGATTTTCTGACTTCAGAAGCTTTTACCTGTTTAGAACGACTGCTTTTCATCTGCAGAGCATAACTCCCTCCTGGCTCCCCTGGGGGCTCCCTGCCAGGCGCACGATCTGAGAAACTCATGCGAGCCCCCCCCCCCCACTCTGGGCAATAACTTAAACAGAGGTGGGTGGAAGGGCTTGTGATCTTTCAGAATCTACCTTGGGCCAAAGATAATTTTGGGGATGTGATTATGGCTGTGAGCCCTACTAGAATAACAGAATCATAGAATCATAGAGTTGGAAGGGACCTCCTGGGTCATCTAGTCCAACCCCCTGCACTATGCAGGACACTCACAACCCTGTCGCTCATCTACCGTAACCTGCTTAATCCTTGAATTACTTTGAGGGTGGGGTGGAATTAGCAGATTCATAATTCTGGGGCCAGTTCTGTTTTTAGCTTGTTTCCCTCTCTACCCCCAAATGCAGAAACAAGTGTGATTAATTTAGATTTTTTTTGGGGGGGGGGGGAAGACTGTGCCTGGGGAGGATGGAATTATTTATTGTATTTCTAGAGCTCCCCTCTGTGCAAACAGCCTTGGGGCAGTTTACATTAAAATCTAGTTAAAATACAACAAAAACAGTAAAAAAAAATAGATACCCATAATGCTCCATTGTCCTACTTTTCACCTATAAGTTCAGTGATGGGATATTCTGGAGAGGGAAGGAAGAAGGCCCATATGATTTAATTTGTTCTGGCCTCAATCATAGGCCTGGTAGAAGAGCGCCATTTTAGAAGCTCTGCAGAATATTAGAAGAGTTGGTTTTCATGCCCCACTTTTCACTGTCCAAAGGAGTCTCAAAGCAGCTGACAATCGCCTTCCCTTCCTCTCCCCACAACAGACACCCTGTGAGGGAGGGGAGGCTGAGAGAGTTCTGACAGGACTGCTCTGTGAGAACAACACTATCAGGGCTGTAACTAGCCCAAGGTCACCCAGCTGGCTGCAGGTGGAGGATCAGAGAATCCAACCCGGCTCACCAGATAAGAAGCTACCGGTCCTAACCACTACACAATATATATTTATTTAACTCCCAGCCATTTGGGATACCTTTCCAGGGCTGCCAAGAAACCCTCGTTGAGAAACCCTACCCAAAGGAGCCTCAAAATTACTTCCAAAGATCTTTCCTTTTGCTTCCCCAAACACCCTGTGAAGTAGGTGGGGCGGAGAGAGTTCTAAGAGAACTGTTCTCTGGGAATGGCCTTAAGAGAACTGGGACTGGCCTAAGGTCAACTAGGTCACCTGCGGAGCAGGTGTGAGGAATCAAACCTGGTTCTCCAGATTAGAGTCCACTGCTTTTAACCACCGCACCATGCTGGCTCTCATAATAAACAGACCTGGGAGAAAAATAATGTTGCATACGACAGGCAGATATCTGAAGTCAATCTTAAAGGCTTGACAGCTCAGATCCTCTACAGAGAGCTGCATGTGAGTAAAAGGTCGGGAAGAGAGTTTTTGATGAGGTCTTAAACAGACGGACGAAAAGAATGCAGGCTGGATGATGAGAGAACTGCATGGCATTGCGAGATAAAAAGAAGCAAGCTAAAAAATAGCACCCAGGGAGAGAAGGAGGTGTAAGAAGAAGATTGGGATCAGAATAGCAAGGTTTCCAGGAAGGAATCAGAAACCAGAGAGGGCAAAGGGCTGCGACCAGAAACATGTGCCGGAATGAATAGAAATCTGGCAAGGACAGGGGAACTGAAGGGATAACCCCTCCCCTCCCCGACAAAATACATCTATGCCGTGCAAAAGGAGAGAGAGCACATTTCTTCTCCACTGCAAGAGGGAGAGCAAAAAAGAACAACTCTTTCTCTCCTTTTCTCTGCAGCCAGAGTTGATAGCTAGGGGCGGGGAGAGGAGAAGGGAGATTAGCTCAGCTTCTGACACCCCCTCTCCCTGCTGCTAAATTTGCTCCAAGTGCTACCAGGCAGTGCTTGGGAAGGTTGGGGGGGGGGGGAGAAGTGTCCCATGAGAAAAATTTAAAAGAAAAATAAGGCCAACTCGGTGGCCCTACTCCATTCAAACACTGCTTTGTGAGTGATACACTTGAAGAGAACATGAATGACACCCCTGAAAAAAGGGGATTTTTTAAAATCACAATTTCTTATTTGGGGTGGGGTGGGGTGAAGGAGTCATTGGTGTGAGGGGTGCAGGATAAAGACAACCGATAAAGAAGCATGATGCTCAAGGGAAACATTGTCTCCCAGAAGAACATTGAACATACACACTTTTCTTGGATGCTTTAGGATGCTTAGGGCTGATCCTGCGTTGAGCAGGGGGTGGGACTAGATGGCCTGTACAGCCCCTTCCAACTCTATGATTCTGTGATTCTGTGAACATCACTTCCCCAGACAGAGTATTCCATCTATACCTTGTGGCTAGTAGTCGCTGATAGACCAGATGTTCATACAACCCCCTCTTGAAATATCACTGCTTGTAACCACCACAGCTTCCTGCGGCAGTGAATTCCATGAGTTAACAACTATTTGGGTAAAGAAGGCCTTTGTTTTTTCTGTTCTAAGCCTCCTGCTGATTCATTTCCTTCAGTGCCCACGAGTTTTTTTCCTGTGAGAAAGGGCAAAGAAGGGCTTCTTTCTCTGCCTTCTCTATCCCAAGCACAATTTTGTAAACCTCTATCTCATTGGCCATGGCCTTTAGCCTCCTTAACTTTTATTCTGTAATTAAATTTATAGAATGCCTCACCCCAAGGATGGGCTTCGGGTGGTTTTCAACAATAATATACATTGAAAACTCTAAAAACATAATAGAATTCAGTTTGTTCTATAGCTACTGTTGGGGCACATCTGCAACATGTACGACTTCACGCTGTCTTTCGTAAAAGGCTGCCATGTAGAGGATGGAGCAGAGTTCTCTCTAGCCCCAGAGGGACAGACCAGATCCAATGGGATGAAATTAATTCAAAAGAAATTCTGTCTAAACATCAGGAAGAAGTTCCTCACAGTGAGAGCGGTTTCTCAGTGGAACAGGCTTCCTCGGGAGGTGGGGGGTTCTCCATCTTTGGAGATGTTTAAGCAGAGGCTGGAGAGCCATCTGATGAAGAGGCTGATTCTGTGAAGGCTCAAGGGGCTGGCAGGTGACAGTGGAGGAGCGAGAGGGTTGTGAGTGTCCTGCATAGTGCAGGGGGTTAGACTAGATGACCCAGGAGGTCCCTTCCAACTCTATTATTCTATGATTCTATGCACATGGTCTTCGCCGGCATTAAAGACAGCATTCATATGTCCCCCAAAAAATGACCTCCACTGGATCACTGTTTCCAGGAAGCTTATTTATGTGTTGATTCATTTTGGCATTAAATACGACAGGTGAGCCCATCGCTCCACCGCCTGTCCTTCCTTATGATCTCGTATTGATTTCGGAAGCCCTCCAAGAGCGAGTCACATTGAAAGCTGGTAGCGCCTCGACCCTAAATCTTTTCACTGGAACATAAGTTGGCTTTAATACCGTCTTTGGAAGTGCTTTCTTGGCCCAGCCACCTGTTTCTCTCATCTTGGCATCGGACACATCTTGAATCCAACAAAGAAAAAAGGGAAGGGGGGGATAACCCCCCCCAAGACTTGAACAAAGAATTCCGCACATGTTCCGTACACACTTTCAGTGTAAAGCCCAAGATGCCCTCCTGCTAGTCAATGACGCCAGAAAGCGGAACACTAATTCAATAATTTCTAAATCATGGACCAGTGAAGGGCATCTCGCCAGACAACCCCGGTGGTTCCCCTTCCATAACTTGTCTAGTAGGATCCATAATCACATCTCAGATTCCAGGGTGTAATTGTGGGCAGCAGCTGTGCAAGATCCTGGATCGTGGTCCCAGAAGCAAGCGTGGGGGAGAAGTGGTCCATACGGTGGAGAGTATGAGAGGAGCAACAGAGGACAGGCCAAATCTCAGATATCACAGACCTGGAAAAAGTAGAGGAGGGCAAGCAAGTTCATTGGGGGTTGGACTTCTTCAAGCAGCGGCTGGACAGATACTTATCGTGGATGCTATACAGTCCACAGGTGGCTTAATTGTGGCACTCCAGATGTCCATGGATTAATCATAGAATCATAGAGTTGGAAGGGGCCATACAGGCCATCTAGTCCAACCCCCTGCTCTACGCAGGATCAGCCCAAAGCATCCTAAAGCATCCAAGAAAAGTGTGTATCCAACCTTTGCTTGAAGACTGCCAGTGAGGGGGAGCTCACCACCTCCTTAGGCAGCCTATTCCACTGCTGAACTACTCTGACTGTGAAATTGTTTTTCCTGATATCTAGCCTATATCGTTGTACTTGTAGTTTAAACCCATTACTGCGTGTCCTCTCCTCTGCAGCCAGCAGAAACAGCATCCTGCCCTCCTCCAAGTGACAACCTTTCAAATACTTAAAGAGGGCTATCATGTCCCCTCAATTCCCATGAGCTCCTGCCAATTGGCCATGCTGGCAGGGGCTCATGGGAATTGTAGTCCATGGACATCTAGAGAGCCACGTTTTGGCCACCCCTACCTAGACTGATCTTGTATTGAGCAGTGGGTTGGACTAGATGGCCTGTATGGCTCTTTAAAAGGCCAGATCCTGAAGATGAAACTCAAATACTTTGGCCACCTCATGAGCAGGAAGGACTCCCTGGAGAAGAGCCTGATGCTGGGAGCAATCGAGGGCAAATGAAGAAGGGGACGACAGAGAATGAGGTGGCTGGATGGAGTCACTGAAGCAGTCGGTGCAAACTTAAATGGACTCCAGGGAATGGTAGAGGACAGGAAGGCCTGGAGGATCATTGTCTCTGGGGTCGCGACGGGTCGGACACGACTTCGCAACTAACAACACCATGGCCACTTCTGGGATTTCTTAAAGCCTGACGAATGTTTCAGGGTTTTTTTAATGGTAAAAAAAATGGGAAAAGGCTTGTCTCATCATATATATGTAAATAGCTTAATTTGTTTGGACATATCCAAACAGCGTAGCGAGCTGTCACCTCCGCGGTCACGGCCAGCGAGCAGGATATCAAATGAACTGTCGGATGATCAAGTATTACCAGAAGGGTCACGATGTCTCTGTGGGAAACCCTGCGAGGAGGCCACAAAAACGCACAACCCTCCATCTGAAGTGTGTCGGTTGAACTTCAGCCTGCTTTTCATGCTGGGAAGAGTGAAATCTGAGCTCCAGTTGAATATGGAGTCAGTCATTTCAGTAAACAAATCTTTATCCCTGTAAATTTATAGCATGGATTCCGTCTGCCTCCCAGGGGAAGGAAGGGTGAGAGCTGTTTACTCTCCTTCAAGTAAAATGTGCTGTCAGGGAAGGCTGCGAACGCAAAGTGATGGCGGAAAAATGAATGATGCATCGCTTTTCGTAAAACGGTAGGCATGGAAATTGGAGTAATTGCGCTCCCAGTGGATGAGGCTAGATGGACCCAAGAGCCAAGCATGTTCGGTCAAGTGTCCAGGCTATGACAGGCGTGCTGTTACCTGGACAGGGGGACTTTGACTTTGGCCAGCTGCATGACCTTGGTCTAGTCACAGTTCTCTGAGATCTATTCTCGCAGGGTAGTTCTCCCAAAGCTCTCTTGACCACACATACCTCACAGGACATTAGTGGTGGGGAGGGAAAGGTCTTTGTAAGCTGCCTTGGAGCTCCATGAGTGCAGGTCACATTATGCAGAATTTCCATTAGCAACACTGGCATGAATGCAGAGGAATTTTAATTTTTTTAAACATCTCCTAAGGTTTGAAAAGGGTCAGGTACTTTGCTGGAGCCAGCTTGGTGTCGTGGTTCAAAGCAAAGAGCTTGTAATCTGAAGAGCCAGATATGATTCCCCACTCCTTCACATGCAGCCAGCTGGGTGACCTTGGACTAGTCACAGTCTTGTGAGAACTGTTCTCACAGAGCAATTCTGTCAGAGCTCTCTCAGCCCTTCCTACCTCACAGGGTCTTTTGTGGGGAGAGGAAGGGAAGGCAATTGTAAGCTGCTTTGAGACTCCTTTGGGTAGTGAAAAGCAGGGTATAAAACCCAACTCTTCTTCTTCTAGTTCTAGATGCAGAAACCTATCTAGACGTTTTCTATGCCTTCTTGAAATCCATGAAGTTTAGAAGTTGGGCTTATTTTAGAATGCCTCGATCCTTCCCACGTTGCTTGCCAGTGATTGACATGTCATCAAATATAATAATAATAATTAATAACGCTGATAGATATAGAGCGGGAAAATCTGATTATTAATACAGAGCAGCTGTCATCTTTGATGTTAATGTGGGGGGGGGGAAGTGGGAACATGTGGGATTTTTTAAAAAAGGGGCCCTTCTTGAAAAAGGGTTTCTAAAAAATGGAATTTAAGTTCTCAGATTAAATTTCTTCTTATTAACTGATGCCGCTTTGTTCTCATACTGGCCTCAACTGTAAACCTGGTGGAAGAATGCCCTCTTGCAGGCCCTTCAGAATTTGTCAGCTCTGACGGGGCCCAGATTTCGGCTGGCGACTCATTCCCATGGGCCAAGAATGCTAAGAGCATGGTTAAGAGCAGCGTTCTCTAATCTGGAGAACCGAGTTTGATTCCCCACTCCTCCCCCTCCACGTGCTGCCAGCTGGGTGACCTCGTGCTAGTCACAGTTCTCTTAGGAACTGTTCTTGGAGAACAGTTTTCTTATAGCTTTCTCAGCCCCACCTGCCTCACAGGACATCTGCTGTGGGGGAAGGAAGGGAAAGGCATTTGTAAGCCGCTTTAGGAATCCTTTGGGCAGTGGAAAGCAGAGTATAAAACAATTCAGCTCTTTTCTTTAGAGTTGGGTGCCAGGTGTACACGGACGCTAAAGACATTTGCCTTCAACATGCTGAGGTGCTCGCTTCAGATTCATTTGGTTGCTTTAACTTGAAGAGAAGTTTTTTTCACTTGCCTCCTGGCTCTAGGACTCAGAGCATTAATGTCTCATCCACCATGGCCAGCAAAGGCAACTTGATGTGCATCCTGAGCAGATCCTTAGAAACCTTGTGCTTAAATTAGTTGTGCTTGGACTGAACCTTTCTTAGTTTTGCTTCACATGCACAGAGGCTGGTAGGAGGCAGCAGCTTAACGCCAAATCCCACAGAAGAGAAAAGAATCCAAAGTGTTATTGCTTGCAAAGAGTCACTGAGAAACTGCTAAATATTCCAGCGCTGCCAGCTGCCAGCACTTTCGGCAAGCATAAAGAGACACCAGAAAGTGAACCCTGAAAGCTGTGGAATATCCTACCTGCCCTCAGGAAGGTTTAGGAATCCTGTGAGGTTCGTGAAAAGTTTAGGTCAGCTTTTCTCAGTGTTTTTACCCTTGAGAAACCCCCTGAAACATTCTTCAGGTTTCGAGAAACCCCAGAAGTGGTGCAATGGTGCAGAATATGGTTGGGAAGCAGAGCTGTGGACACGCCCACCTGGGACCCCTCCCCTCCCCACCCCCTCCAGGTCCTTATCCATGTCTCAAACGTCCTGCTTTTTTGCATGCAGGGGTAGTCAAACTGCGGCCCTCCAGATGTCCATGGACTACAATTCCCAGGAGCCCTTGCCAGCATTCACTGGCGAATGCTGGCAAGGTCTCCTGGGAATTGTAGTCCATGGACATCTGGAGGGCCGCAGTTTGACTACCCCTGTATGCCCTGAACAGTTGGGCATGCTCCTTCAAGTTCTCATTGGTGCAGGCTGGGCTACATACGGGCACATGTTGAAAGTGGAAGTTTGTCTTTACTTTGAGTTGTTCACAGGGCTCCCCCCGCCACCCCCATGATGACGGGCTCTCTGCCACTCTCCCCCCCCCTCCCGCTTTGTATTGGCTGAGCAAAACATGATCCGAAATATATAAAAATGAAAACAGGCAGACGCAGCGTGGCGTCTCCTCAGTGATATCCCATAATCGCAGCCTTCTGCCTCATCCCCGATCCTTGCCAGCACTGAAATGAGGCGGGTATTGCTCCTGATTGCTTAAAGATGGATAAAGCAATAATGCTAATGAGCGGAATCTCTCCAGGACAGGCAGAGCTCTGTGCGCATAGAATAATTGGATGGGGCTCAGTGGAGCATGAGTAATTCAGGGGGAGGAAGAGGAGGAGGCCAGGTGGGGAATTGTGGGCGGGGGAAGGGAGGGGCAGGGAAACATGAGCCTGGTGCCAATCACCCGCCGCCCAGGGTGGTGCCCAGATCGGGGAAGAGCTGTCACTTTGGGCCACAGTTTATTGGTGGAATTTGGGTGGCCACCTATAATCCTAGCGCTGGAAGGGTCCATGGAGGCCATCTAGTCCAACCTGCTCAATGCAGGATCAGCCTCAAGCATCCAGGAGAAGGATCTGTCCACCCACTGCTTGATGACCGTCAGTGAGGGGGAGCTCCCCACCTCCTGAGGCAGCACATTCCACGGCTGAACTAGACTCACAGAATCCTAGAATTGGAAGGGGCCATGCAGGCCATCTAGTCCCACCCCCTGCTCAATGCAGGATCAGCCTCAAGCCTCCAGGAGAAGGATCTGTCCAGCCGCTGCTTGAAGACCCCCAGTGAGGGGGAGCTCCCCACCTCCTTAGGTAGCACATTCCACGGCTGAACTAGACTCACAGAATCCTAGGGTGGGAAGGGGCCATCCAGGCCATCTAGTCTGACCCCTTGTTCAAGGCAGGATCAGCCTCAAGCAGTCTTTCTCAACATTTTTACCACTACAAACCCCCTATAACATTTTTAGCCATTATGGCTGGGATGTATAGCTGTGTGCACACCCACCCAGGACCCCTTCCTTTCTCACCCCCTCCATGCCCCTGATTGGCCATTTTGGGAGGGGGAGGGACAGTCAACATGACCATAAATGGTCATGCCACCCAATAAATGTTGAACACATCTTAAAAATATATTAAAAATCAATTAACTCCTACGTATTTTGGATACTCTTCCAGGGCTGTCCAGGAACCCTAGGGTTTTGCAAAGACCTGGTTGAGAAAGGATATCTTAATTTTTCTACAGAGGTTACATAAAAGGTCACACAGTCAATTCTGTAAGCCTTCTCTGCATTTTCCACCCAGCTCTCCTGTTGTGGTGGTAACCTTTTACTGATGTATCTCCCAGGAAAACCTCTGGAGGATTAACTGAGTACCATTTGCTGGTCTTGGAAACCAGTCGGATGGACTCTTTTCCCTCCTTGAGGCGAAAAGAATCTTTTATAGGTTTTTGAAGTGCCAGACATTCTGGGCCTCGATCCAGAGGAGAACATCTGTTGCCACGTCGGTACCAGGTTTCCTTTTGCGACTGTGAACGGGCGTCTCTGAAATTTCGCCCTGTGCTGCGTTCCCCTCCTCTGTAACTCCTGTTTATTTAACTAGGAGGATTTCTAAAATTAACTCTGGAAGCCAAACACGTGGCTTGACATGGCTTGTAGCTCCTTCGGTTTGGTTGCCTCTCCTCTTCCTGCAAGCAGGCAAGTGTGCAAAATGATAAAACCTTGCAAAATAAAATAGCATCCCTGGCAAGTCATATATAACATTGCATCAAGATTCTTTCAGTTCAGGGCTTTGCTGATGTACACATATGCTCCCGTGCGTCGGGAAAATGCAACACAAAAGACATCTTGGCTCAATGTAGCTGCTCTGTCCCCCAGTTCCCACCCCCAGGGTGTTTGTTGTGGGGAAAGGGAAGGAGTTTGTGAGCCACTCTGAGATTCCTTCGGGTAGAGAAAAGCAGCATATAAGAATCAACTCTTCTTCTTCTTCTTCTTCTTCTTCTTCTTCTTCTTCTTCTTCTTCTTCTTCTTCTTCTTCTTCTTCTTCTCAGACACAGATGAATGGCATGTATCAGAGAGCTGAAATGAGGGAGTGGAGAAGGGTAGAATTGCCCCTTCTTCTCCCATTTATATATTCTTGGCAAAGAGGAAGGAAAGTTACTTCACTGTCTTGTCTCCCACATTACACCCACTGGACTTATGCATCTGTTTGCACATGTGGCTCCCACAGCTGTGTGTTAACCTGCCTCAAGATACCTTTTGAACAGTGCTTGCCTAATGCGCACATGTGCCAATAATTGGGCTGAGAGGAAGAAAGGTGCAGATGAACTGAATAAACTGCAGGTGTACAACGGTAATGCACAACAGATGCAAGTGCATGGATGAAATGGCGTGCACAACAGTGCTGCGCATGAGATGCAAGTGCAAAGAAGAAACGGCATTTGCACAGCAGTTAGTGTAACAGATACAAGTACGTTGGAGAAACTGCACATGCTCAACTCTCATGTGGAACAGATACAGATGCACTGAAAAAGCCATGTATACAACAGTAATGTGCAGCAGATGCAGGTGCTCCAAAGAGACCACAGGTGCATACAATAAAGTTGAGTGGATGTAAGTGAACTGAAGCAATGGCACATGTGCAACGCTAATGTGCAACAGATGCAAGTGCATAGAAGAAATAGAAGAAATGTCACATTGACAACAGTGAAGGCAACAGAGGCAGGTGAGCTGAAACTGCACGTGTGCAACAGAAGAGACAAACAGCTCTGGGCAGAAAGAGACCTAACTAGCTATTCTGTTGCTTTCTGCAGTCCCTGTTCAAATGTTCTGGAGGCAAGCAGGGAGGAAGTGTCCTCCAAAGAGCAGGAAGTCTCTTGTAGAGCCAATCAGGACACATGAGGACACTTTTTTGGGAAAATATCAGGACATTCCTAATCTAACTATGCTAAATATACATCTCCTCTGATGCCCCCTGCAGGACCTCCTTCATATTCCGCTCAGTTATGCACACTGCAGAGCTTGCATATCCTAACACACATATCAGACAGGAGCTCTGCTTGAAGGGGTGCCTTTTTAAACAAACTTATTACTTAAAAATATTTTCTTGCATGCACCCAGCTTGCTTTCAGTCATGCAGGGATGATCCTTACGTCGTGTTGGCAGTTGCCGTCAAAGCTGCATTAAAAATCTACACAACCCACCATCTCTCCAATGGCCAATCAGAAGCTCTGCTGGACAGAAGCCCCACCCATCTCCACCCATTTTCTCCAATATTTTGTGAGCATTAGTGGCACCCATGTTGGGGACCTCAGCTCTAGCACCTTGGCTGCCCACTGGATTATTCCCAATATTTGTCACAAATGCTTCTCTTTATAACTAAGCATGATTTGCCGTTACTCTTTTTGGGGGGGAAAGAGCTTCAAAGGAGCATCCGAAAGCATTCAAAATTCAGCCAGCGTGGTCTTGTGGTTAAGAGCTGCGAGTTTTAATCAGGAGAATTGGGTTTCAGTCTCCATTCCTCTTCTACATGCAGCCAGCAGGGTAACCTTGGGCTACTTGCAGTTCTCTTAGAACTGTTCTTGCAGACCAGTTTTGTCAGAGCTCTCTCCACCTCATCTACCTCAATAGGGTGACGGTTATGGGGAGAAGAAGGGGAAGGATTCCTTTTGGGCAGTGGAAAGCGGGGTGTAAAAACCTACTCTTGTAACAGCAAACTTTTTTTTCCAGGAAAAGAAACACATTTATGGTGTTTGTATCTCTTGATTGCATTTGTGGTTTTCAGCTTGGAAGTGCTTACAAAGCAGATCACAACCGGTCTCAAACAACGACAGAAGTAAGTTCTCCCATTGGCTTAGGGGGGAAAAAACACAGGGCAGTTTTGCTTGATTATTTCTGGGGAAGGTTTGGCTTGCTCCCGGCACACAAAGAAACCACCTCGTTCACAACAGCAAGACTGCCAAGAAGAAGTTGAACAGCAGCAGCTGTGGAGAAAATCCCAAAGAATTCTGGGCTATTTGAAAAGGGAGGTAAAGGAAAGGTGGCTGTTGATCCAAGTTAAGCAGTGTGCATGACTGACCAGAATATAAACAGTATCCTGTAGGGGGCACTGGAGGAGATGTATATTTAGCATAGTTAGTACAGGATCTTCCTGATGGTTTTCAAATTCTCCAGCATCCTGACTGGCTCAACAGGGGATTTACTGCTTGTTTGAGCATGCAGCTTGCCTCCAGAACAGCAGCTGAAATGAAGAATGACTGCAGACAACAGCTAGCTAGGTAGTTAGATCTCTCTCTCTCTCTCTCTCTCTCTCTCTCTGCATCCTCATTTCTCTTCTCAATAAACACTATTTTATGCTTTTAGCAGCCAGGTGCTCCTCTCTCTCTGCATTTTCTAACTCTGCCAACAAAAACACAGAGGAAACAGACTTCTAACAAAATGACAAATAAATCTAAAGTACCAAACTGCAGGGATTGTGGTCATTCTGGAAGATATGGCTTCACCTTTTCGTGAAATCTCTCCCCCCCGCCCCTCCCAAGAGGTTTAGAGATGAGCCGGTGTTGAACTATGGCTTTCCGAGGGAGTGATCTGGATCGAAAACTATTTTGAGTTGCCTGTAACAAGGCTCGTTCACAACACAGCTGTTGCAAGAGATTATCAATGAACGCCATGCCGTATTAATACGTCTTATTTTGACTATTTCTCTCCAGGAGATGACTGTGTGGCAGCTAAAATAAACCTTCGCACAATCGCCTTTGATTACAGGGACGTTTCGGCACGTTCTGCTCCTCGTCATTTCATCGACCCGGCCACGCAGCTGGTGCGAACTGCAAGATGGAACGCTATGTCTTTTTGGGGACTTTTGACCCCCAACGCATGACCGGAGTGTTCCAACACAGTGGGAAGCGAACAGACAAATTAAAGAAGCTTGTCAGTTTTGGAGAAGTCTGCGGAAGGAAGACGAGCATTCTTGAGATGTCCGAGAATTTGGCAGCAGTTTTAGTAGTGCAGTGGTTAAGAGCGGTGGCTTCTAATCTGGCTAGCAGGGGTTGATTTCGCACTCCTCCACATGCAGCCAGCTGGGGGACCTTGGGCTAGTCACAGTCCTGATAGCACTGTTCTGACCGAGCAGTAATCTCAGGGCTCTCTCAGCATCACCTCCCTCACAGGGTGACTGTTGTGGGGAGAGGAAAGGGAAGGTGAATGCAAGCCACTTTGAGACTCCTTTGGGTAGAGAAAAGCAGCATCTAAGAACCAGCTATTCTTCTTCTTCTTCTTCAGTAATCTCAGGGCTCTCTCAGCCTCACCCACCCCACAGGGTGTCTGTTGGGAGAGGAGAGGAAAGGCAATTGGAAGCCGTTTTGAGACTCCTTTGGGTAGAGGAAAGCGGCCTATAAGAACCAGCAGTGTGCAAATAACAACAATAAGTACAAAAGTAGATATTATGGAGCAATTTTGGTGCAAGGAAGCAGAACATGATAAGAAAAACATAGGCTCAGGGGCTGAGTGGAGACGAGGGAGTCGAAACAAACACAGTGAAGGGGTTTGGAATCGCCCTTAGAGGACTACCAGACATTTCTCACCAGGAGGTTTATTGGAGAAGAATTCCAGTCGTATCACAAGCATTACATCAGTAGCACTGCTTAGATCTGAAAAAAGTAATTAGAGACTTGGCAATATGGCCAAGGGAGGGTTTCATTGCCCTGGGCCTATTATGGGTGTTAATTGGGCAGGATATTAAAACCGTTCTACATACAGATACCAGGTTCCGTGGATTTCCGATCTGCAGGCCTCGGCCGGTGTGAGACAAGACTGCAATTTCCGAATTCCAACTCGGTATCGATGGCAGGGATCTCCGCCCGAAGCCCCCATGACTCCTTCCGGGCATGTCCTGTTCCTTTGTCTGGGCATCGGCAAAGGTTTTCCGGCACGGAAGGGTTCTGGGGACTCATTACAAAGACTCTGGTCCTGGCTAGGGAAGATGGGAAACTCCTCGTCATGTCGGAAGTCAAACCCAGGACCCCTTGAGGATTGTCTAGCCAAAATGAACGTCCACAATCCTGTGGAAGGAACAAAATGAACATAGGCACGTCTGAGCTGCAGACCCCCCCCCTCCTTTCCCCCCTTGCAGGCTCTGCAAACAGGTATCAGGGGAAGAATTCATGGTGGTCACCATGTTTTCTTCTGGTGCTCAATCTCCCATTTCCTGGACATAGCCCAGGTGAGAGCAGGAAACAATACCTTCTCTCTCATTTTCCTCACATGGATAGTATGGCTGAAAGCACTGTAGATGGCCCACAGCTGAAAGCTTACTTGCTTATTTTATTTCTTTCTTGCTTGCTTGTTTGCTTTATTTATTTATTTCCCGATGTGCGGACCTTGGCGGGTTACAAAATCGATGCCCAATTACAATACCCCCCCCCAATAAAATCCCAATGAAACAACATGCTACAATACATAAATCATGGTGGTAAGAAATCAACCCTCACCCCACCACGGCTGACTGCCAGCCGAGCGCCAAGGGGGACAACATCCGCTGTTCACCAGTATGGTAGCAGATCTTCCTTATTCATTTAACTTCCTCTCCAAGGTGGAAAGTGGACATCAAGATCATCTAGTCCAACCCCCTGTCAATGCAGCAATGACAGCTATTAAATCCCAAACAAGTATGTGGCTAATCCATATTTAAAAACCTCCAAGGACAAAGACTCCACCCCCTCATTCTGTCCATAGGGTGGAGACGGAGGGCTCTCTCAGCCTCACCCACCTCACAGGGTGTCTGTTGTGGGGAGAGGAAAGGGAAGGCAACCATAAGCCACTTTGAGCCTCCTTCGGGTAGAGAGAAGCGGCATATAAGAACCAACTCTTGTTCTTGTTCTTGTTCTTGTTCTTGTTCTTGTTCTTGTTCTTGTCCTTGTCCTTGTCCTTGTCCTTGTCCTTGTCCTTGTCCTTGTCCTTGTCCTTGTCCTTGTCCTTGTCCTTGTCCTTGTCCTTGTCCTTGTCCTTCTTGTTCTTGTTCTTGTTCTTGTTCTTGTTCTTGTTCTTGTTCTTGTTCTTGTTCTTGTTCTTCTTCTTGTTCTTGTTCTTCTTCTTCTTCTTCTTCTTCTTCTTCTTCTTGCGCCAAGTGGATCAGGGTGGATTTTAGAATCATGGAGTTGGAAGGGGCCATACAGGCCATCTAGTCCAACCCCCTGCTCATTCACCTTCTGGAAATTCAAGAGCCTCCTTTCCTTCAGGAGCCCCAACAACACTATCAGCTTCCAGTCTAAACCACCCGTTAGCCGCAATTATTTCTTTGTTTATTTATCTCCCCCTCCCCATCAGACTCCCCTAGAGGGTCCCAACTAATCCCGTAAGCAACCGCCTCCCCACCATGCGCTGCAGAATCAAAAACTGGGGCCCGCACCGGCCTCCCAATCCTTTACAGACCCTGAAAGCCGACAGGCTGCAATTTGTAATTTTATGTTTACCATCCATTATGATTTTAACATCCATTAGCGGCAGCCGACATCAAAGCGCTGCAGGTCGGTGGGAAATCTTCAGGACTTCCGAATGGAAAGGGCCTGTTGAAAAAGATTAAAAGATTGAGCATCAGCCGGCTTAATGGCCGATGAATGTTTCCCACTTCTATAACTCAAGAGGTAGATTCAAGGGGGGGGGATAGCACAACAAAGTTGGAGTTTGGTAGCTCCTTGAAGACCAAGAAAGCTTTTAGAGGACCTCAGCAGGAGACAAGGCCTTAGAGCTCAACCACTAAAGATGCCATTTGCTTCAGGACAATTATAATTTTTAAAATTGATCATTAGATTTCTCTCGGTACAGCCGTCTTGGGGCAGTTTGCAGCAAAAAATCATAGAATCACAGAGTTGGAAGGGATACTTAGGGTCCTCTAGTCCAACCCCTTGCAGAACTACCTGCCCACCCACAGTGGCCCCAATGTCATGCCCAAGTGATTCCCCCACCCCCCAAAAATCTCCAGAACCCAGCCTGGTTTAGAGGAAATTCACTTACTGTCCCACAGTGTTGATCAGAATTTCCCTGGGTATAATACGACCTCTCTTTATTTCTCACTTTGATAACCCTGTAGGGTCACCATCTGTGATTGACAGCAGTTTCCACCACTCCCTTTCCCCGCTCCCAAGCCGAAGCCCTAACTGCTATACTACACTCTCTCTCTTTATTTACAAGGAGCTAAGGGGGTTGGACTAGATGACCCATGCGGTCCCTTCCAACTCTTATTATTCGGATAGTTTTTCAAAGCTCAGCCCCCTGTAGATGTATCCTGCAATGGTTCCTCTGAGTTCCTTTTATCGGTGAATCGTACCAAACGTGACCAAAAGTTCCATAAAATGACGTCCTCGCCGGATGGCTGAACATGACAACGTCCTCCCACGCGGCCTCGCCTCCTCGCCTCGCCTCGGAGTCACGTCCTGTGTCATAAAACGAGAGGCGGAGGAGCCTCCCCGGAGGGATTTTTGCAAAAGACACCAGAAGGAATATTGCTCCCCTAATCCTGCTGGTAACTGATGATCACTGGCACTGAGTGAGGGGGGGAAAAACCCAACCGAGACATCCCAGGACTACAAAACTTGGAATTTAATCTCTCTCCATCATCCTTGCCAAATGGTTGGTGGCGGGGAACTCCCCGCGGTCGGGGCTTGTTTGTTCCGACTCCAGAGTTGCCGGCTGATTCCATCTTCCTTCAGTCTTTATCATCCCTACCTTTGTCTACAGCAAAGGAGAAATCCCTGGGCCGAATTTGTCAAGGAGAATGAAGGAAGCTCAAAGATAAGGGCTCTGGTTTCTGGAGCGCGTCGAGGAGAACAATGCGGGGAGTGAGACAAAGAGATATTCGGCGGGGCTAGCTAATGAGAGAAGACAGTTTCCCAAATGAGAAACAGATTGCTTGTTTGTGCAACACTTTCACACAACTTTCTTTGTCGGGAGGCTATAAAAAGCAAGTCCACCTCCTCGCCTCAACAAAAGCCTGTCAAGATCTTGCTAGCTTCTGGAAGGGCCCGGGGCTCAGAGGAGGATCACCTTGGTTGCATGCAGTAGGTCTCTGTTTCAAGCCCTGGCATCTTGTGTCTGAAAAATAAATAGCTCCATAGAAGGTGGTGCGAAAGCTGACTCCGGAAGACTCAGGAGAAGACAAGATTATTAGTGTGGCTACAGTTCAGTGGAAGAAGAAAAAGAAGAGCTGTTTTTTGTATCACTCTTTTTACAACCCGAAGGAGCCTCAAAATGGCTTCTGATCACCTCCCCTTTCTCTCGCTATAACAGATACCCTTTGGGACTGAGAGAGCTCTAAGAGAACTGTGACCAGACCAAGGTGACCCTATTGACCGCATGTGGTTCCCCAGATAAGAAGCAGCTGCTCCACACCAAGTTGGCTCTCAAAGAAGTAAAAAAAGAATCTGTCCAATGGCTTAATCATAGTTTAAGAGTCTCTGTTCTCTCTTTATTATTAGAATTTCCACCTGGATGATTGAACAGGACCCAGAGAACATTCCTTCCTCCTATAAAATTAGAAATCAGAGGCGCCCAGCTAAACTGACTGGCAATAGATTAGCATTGATACAGGGGACAGAATTTATTTCTTCCACATCCAGCGGTGTGTGTTTTTAAAGATATAGCCACCCATTCATCTTCTTTTCATTCTCTGTTATTTCCCAAAAGCTTCTCTTCCTTTTCTTTTTGATTTTTTTTTTTGAGACGGGGTAGGTTTCGCTGATTGTCGTGTGACCGGCCAAAATTCCGATTACTGCCCAAATACTCTCCTTCCTGGGACTCTAGGGACTATTCTGCACTCAATATATAATGCACTTTCAATGCACTTTTGAAGTAGATTTTCCTGTTCTGCACAGGAAATCCCAGCTGCCAAAGCACATTGAAAGTGCATTATCCTATGTGTGCAGAATGGGCCTAGGCAACTGGGGTGTTCCTCATGTGAGGAGGACTCCGGAAGGTTTCATTAGCCAGTGGCAGTGTGGACTGCAAAGGCCCTGAAAAGAGATCTTTGCAGTGGTTTGCCTTCAGTACATCCATGAAGCGCATCAGCTGCTGGGGACAAATTATCAGCCTCCTTCCAGTCTTCCCCCTGGGGTATCTTACCGTCCACCATTGATTAAAAAAAGGAAGCCGAAAAATGCAGGGATCCTGAATCTCATTCAGGAGGGCAGTTCTTGACTTTGATGCACACTATGCCACACCAGATGAGCCTCTTGTGGCGCAGAGTGGTAAGGCAGCAGACATGCAGTCTGAAGCTGTCTGCCCATGAGGCTGGGAGTTCAATCCCAGCAGCCGGCTTAGGGTTGACTCAGCCTTCCATCCTTCCGAGGTTGGTAAAATGAGTACCCAGCTTGCTTGCTGGGGGATAAATGGTAATGACTGGGGAAGGCACTGGCAAACCACCCCGTATTGACTCAGCCATGAAAACGCTGGAGGGCGTCACCCCAAGGGTCAGACATGACCCGGTGCTTGCACAGGGGATACCTTTACCTTTTATACCACACCAGCTTGGTTAAGAGTGGTGGCCTCAAATCTGGGTTTGATTCCCCCCTCCTCTTCCACATGCAGCCAGCTGGGTGACCCTGGGCCAGTCACAGTCCTGTTAGAGTTGTTCTCACAGAGCAGTTCTCTCACAGCTCCCTCAGCCCCACGGGGTGTCTGTTGTGGGGAGAGGAAGGGAAAAGTGTTTTTAAGTTGCCCTCCATCCCCCTTGAAAACAATGCCTTTTGCTTCCAGTTTCCCCCCCCTCCACCAAGTTCCCGTCCCATGGGTCCTTCTCCAGGGCCTCCAGACCTGCCTGTTCCGCCTGCTCCTTCTGCCTCCCGATCCCCATGTGCCCCTCAATCCCATCTTTGAGTAGAATGGCCATCCCACAAAATTCCTGCATTTCTATGTTTTAAACTTGGATATGACCTGGTTGTGTGTGTGTGTGTGTGTGTGGGGGGGGGGTTATAATCAGCAAAAAAAAGAGCAGGATATTGATTCTAGGGGTTAATCAAATGACGGTGACCACGACCACCACTTCCTCCCCTGTTCCCAGAAAAAGTAGCTGACTTCTCCGGAAAAAGGCAACATCTAATTATGGGGTCGCCTGTGGGTAATAGAAACCATTTTGGTTTGCTGGCTGGATTTACGGGCTGCAAGTTTTGCGGCCAATCAGATAACACTCGTCTCATAAGTGAGAAGAAGAACTTTTTTTTTTTTTTGGTACCTTGCTTGTTACTTCCTGGAGGAGTCTCAAAGCAGCTTACAAACGCTTTCCCCTTCCTCTCCCCACAACGGACACCCTGCGAGGGAGGTATAGCTGAGAGAGCGCTAACAAAACTGGCCTATGAGAACAGCTCTGAGAGAACAGTGACTGGCCCAAGTTCACCCAGCGGGCTGCATGTGGAGAAGGGCTGGGACTCAAACCTAGTTCTCCAGATCAGAGGCCATAACTCTTAGCCATGCACTGGCTAAAATGTTAAAAGCTTCTTACGAACAACTTTTTTTTGGAACTCTGTTAGCCAATCCATATTGTAATATCCTGCAGTTACTATAAATATATGTAATCTTGGCGTCATCAGGGCCTGTTTCGATTGAGCTGAAGGACCTGGTATTAAAAAACAGATAATCAGCCAGCACCGGGAACTGGAGGAGGAGAGAAGGAATCAGAAGACACAAAACCAAAAGAAAGGAGGCAAAGATGGGGGGGGGGGGGAGAAAGCAAACAGATTGTCGGATGCAGGAAAGAGCAATTTCGCTTACCAGAAATAGCCAGGTTGGGTGAAGGCAGTCATTTGCAGAGATTTCTGTTGGGCAGGGGGAGAGGAGAAATGAAATTAGGTGCACAAACAAGGAGCAAGAGGGATGGAGACAGAATCTAGTTACTGGGATGAATGTACGGTAATGAATTCTGAGGCCATTCCTCTTTTGATTTGTTTTTCTTTGTATGGACGGAAGCGTTTTGCTAAAAGTTGGTTGCACAGTTGCCCAAGCTGGATTTCTCTGCCAGAAGTTGTCTTTCTGTGAATCACAATATGTGAGATACTGAAGGAGCCACAAAAGGATCCTCTTAAAGTCTTTTTGGAGTTTAATCCCAGTCCCAATTTGAATAAATCTACATTGGGTAGAGAGATGTTCAGAATTGGATAGTTGCCCCCCTCTCTCTTTTTCTTCTTTGTGTGCTAAGTGCCACCAAGTTATGGCAAACTGATGATTTATGATTTTACATTCTCTAAAACAGGGGTAGTCAAACTGCGGCCCTCCAGATGTCCATGGACTACAATTCCCAGGAGCCCCCTGCCAGCATTCGCTGGCAGGGGCTCCTGGGAATTGTAGTCCATGGACATCTGGAGGGCAGCAGTTTGACTACCCCTGCTCTAAAACATCCTCTAGTTAGCAATCATTCTCAGGTCTTCAGTGGTGTTAGAATTGCAATCAGCAAGTAATTTGGTGGTCAACCTTGAACGGTTGTTGTTAAGCTGCTAAATTGAACCTGTGAGCTCACTAGGTCAATGGTGGGATTGTAGCCATGAGGGGTGGAAATTTCCCAGCACATGACTTCAGGTCCCTATGTTTAAGTCAGGTAACCACCCACTTCTTCTTTCTTCAGGAAGAGGCTGCTCTCTGCTAACTAGAATCATAGAATCATAGAGTTGGAAGGGGCCATGCAGGCCATCTAGTCCAGCCCCCTGGTCAACGCAGGATCAGCCCAAAGCATCCTAAAGCATCCAAGAAAAGTGTGTATCCAACCTTTGCTTGAAGAATGCCAGTGAGGGGGAGCTCACCATCTCCTTATGCAGCCTAAGGAGGAAGGTGTCCTCCATCAAGCTTTCAGTAGTTCTCTCTATCTGCTGATGCGTAGGCATGTAGTCTTTCCTGTAGCACAGCCATATAGGCTTGCAATGTGTTTTTTTTGTAACTACTTCTAAGCTTTTGTGTACTGCTACAGCAAAGCAGATTGAAGCAGATGAATATGATATATTTTCATGTATAGTCCTTCCAGTAAAGGTACCCATCTCATTGAGCTATCATCCACTGCTGCCCTTTCTCTCTGTACCTCTAGGCCAGAGATGGCCAAAATTCAGCTCTCCAGATGTTCCTGGGCTATAATGCTGGCAGGGGCTCCCGTCTGGGAGTAGCAGGTAATAAATCGCAGAATAATAGAGCTGCAGTTTGGCCACCTCTGCTCTAGGTGATATTCCTGCTGTTATGATACCATTTTGCTATCTGCCCCAAGCCAGGGAGAAAAGGTGGAGGTACATTTTCAAGGAGGTCAGTAAACAGTGGGGGAGTATATTCATGGTTATAGCAGAACAGAGCCCTATGGGTCAATAGGAAAATTGGGGTGGTACATTATTTTCAGCCTACAGCATCCATTCATGCAGGAATTCCTGATTAAACAGATTCTTGTCCCAGCTTGGTGTCATGGTTAAAAGCAGTGACCTCTAATCTGGCAAGTCACATTTGATTTCCGGCTACTCTGCATGCAGCCAGTTAGGTGACCTCGGGATAATCACAGTCGTGTTAGAGCTGTTCTCACAGAGAAGTTCTTTCAGAGCTGCCTCCGCCCCACAGGGGTGTCTGTTGTGGAAGAGGAAGGGAAGGTGATTGTCTGCTGCTTGGAGAGTTGAGACTCCTTCGGGTAGTGACAAGCAGGGTATAAAACCCAACTCTTCTAGTTCAGTAAAGTTCTAAGCTTGAAATGCCTTTTAGCAATGTTTCAATATTCTCATTGTTCCACCACAGTAGGCAGCTGAAAGACTCCCGACCTTTTAAAGAAGAAATAAGAGATGCTATTGATATAGATTTGTTGAGCCTGCACAGCAGGGTCGCCGCCAGGTAGAACGGCCCTAAAACACAGCGTGGAGCATTTAAATAGAAACTTGATGCCTCATATCCCACGAGACCATATGTTTTATGCATCCCGGAGAATACATTAACGTCTTTGTATGAGGCTGCGGCGCTGCGAAGCCATTTGTCAAGGCCCTTGAAGGCTTAATAATTAGGGAGCGGATCAACTGAGCGTCTGTGCAGGCGTTACATCCAACGGGAACCATGGCGTTGGGTTGAATTACTCTACAAGCCTAGACAAGGTAAAGGGGGGGGGGGGGTTTAGGGATTTAAATTCTCATGTTCTCTTGGACAATATTGCCCAGCGTCCACATAGCCTTGCAACAAGTGAAAGGAACATGCCATCAAGTTCCCTTCCACTCACGACAGCCCTTTTCAAACTCTTGAGCACGGAGGAGCCCCTGGAACAAGTGTTCAGGGTTCGAGGAGCCCAGGAAGTGATGTCAGCTGGCCACGCCTCCCTGCCACGCCCCCCAGAGTGCCATGTCACCAGAAGTGGCACCACCACCCGTGTTAAGGAGGAACGAGAGGGAGAGAGGCAGGAGGTAGTTCAAGCTGGGGGTCCCAGTGATGGAAGCAGCTGGTCCCTTAGCTTGTGGCTGAGTCCATTAAGGCAGGAGGCGAAAGGCCATGGACCCCCTCCACAGCTTCTGTGGACCCTGGAGGTCCACGGACCCCTGGTTGGCAATCCCTGACTTATGGTGCCCCTGTAGGGTTTTCCAGGCAAGAGACAAACATAGGTGGTTTTCCCATGGCCTGCCTCTGTGTCGTGACCCTGGATTTTAGTCCCATCCATAGACTAACCAAGGCTGGCCCCACATAGCTTCTGAGATCTGACAAAGGCTAGTCTAGCCTGTGTTGTCATGCACAAAAATCCATGCACGTGCAGGAACTTAAAGCACCCTGCGTAATATTTCATTTCTGATTTAGAAAAACAATGTCCAGTCTCAGCGTCCCTGACACCTCCCTCCCCCCCCCCCGTTGTCTTCAAAGAAGACTCGAGGACACGGACTTTTGCTTTCGCAGCAGTGGGTGATATTTTAGGCCATTTCACCTCCTAGAGAGAGCTCATGCTGCGGTTGGAACAGCTGTGGCATTTGAGAATTATGAAAAGGCCTGTCTGAGTCATGAGCCGTCATAATGGAACCATCTGCCATAAAAGAAAGAGAAAAATGTATTTTCAATAACATCGCCGCACAACAAGTGACGGCTGTCTTTCAGGAGGTCCTCTAAGGGCAACGTGATGGGGGAATCTAAGAACACATGCTTATGTCACCTCCTGTTTGTAAACACTCTTCTCTGTGGTGGCCAAACTACTGAAAGAGGAGTCCTACCAAGATATTTCAGGGTGCAGGGTAGCCGTCCCTTCATTTCTGCAGATGTCCCGGCCTTCCTGCCTGAAAGAAAAAAAATCCCAGAACGCTAATCAGCAAGAAAACTGCATGTACTTGCACATGCGCAGCGGTCTAGCTCTGTAATTGGACATGTTTGAGGTATTCAGACATAGATGCGGCCCTTGAGTGTTCAGCTCCCTGATTGCTGTCAGCAGGATGGGAGCATGACGGGGAGGGAGCTAATCAAGCATCCCTGCTTAGGAGCGTAACCAGTTTTTGATGGTGAAGAAAGGATCATAGAATCATAGAATCATAGAGTTGGAAGGGGCCATACAGGCCATCTAGTCCAACCCCCTGCTCAACGCAGGATCAGCCAAAAGCATCCTAAAGAAAGAGAATGAAAGAGAAAGAGAAAGAGAAAGAGAGGGACAAGGAAGGAAGGAAGGAAGGAAGGAAGGAAGGAAGGGTCAGTGTAGGTAGACAGGTAGTTGTGAATTCCTGCATTCTGCAGGGGGTTGGACTAGATGACCCTGAATTGCCTTCCAACTCTATTATTCCATGATTCTATGAAGGAAGGAAGGAAGGAAGGAAGGAAGGAAGGAAGATGTGTCCAGGATGAAGGAAGGAAGGAGAATAGGACTCAGGGCTAAGGGAGAAAAGGAAGGAAGGAAGGAAGGAAGGAAGGAAGGAAGGAAGGAAGGAAGGAAGGAAGGAAGGAAGGAAGGAAGGAAGGAAGGAAGGAAGGTAGGTTCAAGGGTTGTGTTAGAGTCCATTGGACTATGTTCTTCAGAAAGGGCAGACCGACCTTCCACGCAGACATTGTTCCCCTAGCCAGCATTGCTTCTCCGGAATGCAAAAGCATTGCGTCTGTGGAATGCAAAAGGGTTACGGCTGCTGTCTGCAGAGACCCATGCTAATGCAGCCGCATCCTCGCAAAGCGTTCTGATACTGGGGGGATCCAACGAGAGCAGCCCATTTGCAAGCTGAGTTAGACAGACTCACAGTCTTCGGCATTCGGCTTCAGATGAATAATTGAGCATGCTGTTGGGAGAAGAACCTTGGGGTCAGTTGACCTCCCGTAGGTGGAGGAGACCTATGAGGATAATAATAGACTCCAGTGGCAAAAACAACGGAACACACCGATGGAGTCAATCGCCTTAGCCTAGAGCCAAGTCAAGGGGCAAGGGGTGACGGATGGGCTGCGCTGGATACAAATTGGACCACTAAAGTTTGGAGATTCTCCTCTGCAACTGTGGCATCCACCCAACTCTCCCCCCCACTGCAAATGAGTTGTACAAATTCAATGCTCATCAGATATTAGAAATTAATGAGTAAATGATGCTTCCACTGCGTCCAGGAGAAAGGCAGGACTATAAATATAAGTAGAAGTAGAAGCAGAGCCAACTTGGTGTCGTGGTTAAGAGCGGCAGCTTCTAATCTGGCAATCCAGGTTTGATTCCCCACTTCTCTGCATGCGGCCAGCTGGGGGATCTTTTGCTAGTCCCAGTCCTAAAATTGGGTCCAGTGGCACCTTTAAGACCAACAAAGTTTTATTCAAGGTGTTGGCTTTCGTGAGCAGACACACTCCCTCCAACATAATGAAAATGATGAACAGACTGATGAGATAAATAGGAAAAATCAGCAATTTGCATTTGTTTGCATTCACTTGAGATGGAATTGCATAGGAAACATCTTGGCTCCAATAAGGATGTACATAAGAGATTAATGAACAAATATACAATCTATTTCGGACAACAATTAGCTGAGATCTTGACCTTATGCCCCCTTCCTCTCCATTCAAGCATGGAAACATCTCAGGGCATCATCTTTGAGGGGGAACATTTGGCTGTCCCCTCTGGGTGGAGACCAGAGGAAAAAAAATATTTCAATCTACCATTCCAAACTACATTGCATTATTCTATTTATTGCTACATTACAATTTACTTGTTCAGTTCAATTATTCCAAATAAGAGATAAAATAAAATGCAGAGGACTTTGGCCTTTCTGGGGGGTTGTTAAGAATGCAGGTTAGCATATGTAGTGAGATAAGAAACCAATATCCCTGTTGGGTCCTGGAGGTTCCATTGTTCTGAGTGTTTCCCTTGCTTAATTTCCCTAGCTGAAATGCAAGATGTTACAACACCTGGGGCTTGTGCCCATTGCTCTAAAAGGTTGGGGGAGGGCCTGTTATGGATATTTCACCATTCTAAATATTCCAGAGGGGTTTATGTTGTGATGGAGCTTGGCCGTCATTTTTTCTGAAAACTCTCTATGGTTTTCCCCACGGTTCCAATAAGCTTTTAGCAAATGCACAGACTGATGAGTGTCGACATTTCCTTTGCCTACTCCTGCATTGTATCAGCTATCAGGGTGGTCTCGTAATATTCATAATTATATGGTTGGTGTGAACCACTTTTGAGGGCTTTTATAGCGACCTATTGAAGAAAAATGGGATAAGAATGCTTTTAAACACGTAAATGCATTTGCCCTTGAAGCTCTTGTGGTATCAAAAGGTTCCCGTTTCAATCAGAGTCCTAAATGTAGAGTCCTAAATGTAGAGAATACAGGGATATATTTAGGACTAGGGGTGGGCACGAACCAGAAAATTCTGGTTATGTTATGGGTCCGGTGTGTTCCCAAACTGAACACCCAAATCCAGATGACCCAACCCCCCCTGAAATGAAGCAGTGTGATTCGGGCCACTTAGAACATTTTTTTTTTTGGGTGGTGGTGGGGGGGGAATGAAAAGGGAGGGCCGAATTGTCTTGCAGCTGTTTCAGACTAAAAATCTGAGAGGTCCATGAGCCCCACAGTCAGGCTGAAGGGGAACCGGATCGTTCTCCCCCTCCCCTCCAAAGGGAGAGAAGTGATGGGGTGCTCTGAATTCACTTGCAGCCATTTTGAGCTGACAGCAGGACACAAACAACCATCTGTTGCCAACCTAGAAAATGGCTGCCAGCCAAACCTCTGAACCAGAAAAAGATCAGTGCAATTTTCATGGGAGGTGCCTTCCCTGAACCTGGGTTTGGGCGGCATGATCCAAGGCATTTTCATGAGAACATCTAGTTCGTGTCCCATTAGTGCCCAATCCTTATTTAGGATTGAGGAAAGGTTTTTCAGAAAATAGCTTTTTTACCAGCAGCTATTCAAAGCTCATTTTGGAAGGTTCCACTGGGAACCAGCATGGTGTGGTACTTAAGAACAGCTGCTCCTAATCTGGTGAGCTGGGCTTGATTTCCCGCTCCTCCATGTGCAGCCAGCTGAGTGACCTTAGGCTCGTCTCAGTTCTGATAGTGCTGTTCTCATAGAGCAGTCCTGTCAGAAGCTCTCTCAGCCTCACCTCGCTCACAGGGTGTCTGTTGTGGGGAGAGGAAAGGGAAGGCGACTGGAAGCCGCTTTGAGACTCCTTCAGGGAGAGAAAAACAGCATATAAGAACCAATTCTTCTTCTTCAGTAAAATCTCAGGGCTCTCTCAGCCTCACCCACCTCACAGGTGTCTGTTGTGGGGAGAGGAAAGGGAAGGAGATTGGAAGCCACTTTGAGACTCCTTTGGGTAGAGAAAAGCGGCATATAAGAGCCAACTCTTCTTCTTCTTTGGTAATTTCAGGGCTCTCTCAGCCTCACCCACCTCACAGGTGTCTGTTGTGGGGAGAAGAAAGGGAAGGTGACTGGAAGCCACTTTGAGACCCCTTTGGGCACTGAAAAGCAGGGTATTGCTTTTCTTCTTCTTAACATATTTCAGAGTTGCTTTTTGCAAAGGCAGAATAAATTTCGTTACAATCATCCTTTTTTCCTGGCATTGCCTCTCATGGCATTATCTCAAGCTCTATCACCATGCAGCCAATCCCTTTATCCTAATCCCCAAGTAGTGTCCGGGGATCTCTTGGGATGATCTCCAGGCGACAGAGATCCGCTCCCCTGGAGAAAACAGCTGCTTTGGAAGGTAGGCTGCACGGCATGATGCCCCGTTGACGTCTCCTCAGAGTTTACCCCAAGATCTCTAACAATTCCCAATCTGCAGCTGGCTGCCCTAGGAGTAAACCTCATTTTCCCTCCCAGTAGGGTAGAGTTCTCAAGTTCTCCCTGGCTACCAGCAGGGGAGGGGAGTAGGGTTCTTAGGAAACTGGGAAACTTCTGGGGATTTGGGTATGAAGATTGGGTTTAAACTTCAAGTACAATGATATAGGCTAGATATCAGGAAAAAAATGTTCACAGTCAGAGTAGTTCAGCAGTGGAATAGGCTGCCTAAGGAGGTGGTGAGCTCCCCCTCACTGGCAGTCTTCAAGCAAAGGTTGGATACACACTTTTCTTGGATGCTTTAGGATGCTTAGGGCTGATCCTGCGTTGAGCAGGGGGTTGGACTAGATGGCCTGTATGGTCCCTTCCAACTCTAGGATTCTATGATTGGGGAGGGAAGGTATCTCAGTGGGGCTCATGGGAATTGTAGTCCATGGACATCTGGAGGACCACAGGTTGACTACCCCTGCTATAGAGTTCACCCTCCAAAGCATCCCTTTTCCCCAGAGCAACAGACCTCTATAGTCTAGGGATGAGCTGGAATGCCAGGTATCTCCAGGTCCCACCTGGAGGCTGGCATCTTTGAACCTCAGTGGGGTCCAAGGCCACAGAGTCCATCCCCCCTCCAAAGCAGCCCTTTTCTCCAAGGGAAGCGATCTCTGTAGTCTGGAGAGGAGCTGTAATTCTGAGGGATCCCGAAGGCAGCCCAACCTGGAAGCTGGGATCTCTACAGTCAGGTTACCAGCACAGAGGTGGCTTTGAGCTACCTTTTTATACCTGAAAGGCTCCCTCAGCAAGTCTGGTTAAGATCAGAAAGCTCTGAGCAGCCTCCTGTTCTCCCTGCCTTCGAAACTGCTCTTGAATGGCTGTTTTTAATCTTCTCCCCCCCCCCCCACCCGAGAGGTTTCCTCTCCCTTACCAGCAATAAACCCATCCTGGGAAGCCCCAAGAGAGATCATCTGGCCCAGAAATTCCTGGCTCGCTTGTGAGCCGCTATTCTGCTTGCGTGTGGGAATAGCTTCCAAAGGACAATGTGTTGGGTCACTTTCCCCTGGAAGTAAACAAAGGAAATAGATAATTTATTTCAGGGTCGATAGACAGTCTGCAGCCCAAGAAGCACCTCTCATTGTGGCCTGGTCAATGTTTCCTGGGGAGTTATACGGGATGTGTCAAAGCATTGAGAAAATACCAACCATATCAAGTTAGTCACAATGGCAGAGTTTAAAGACAGGGCAAAGCACCAGTAGCTTCAAGAATGAAATAGTTTTATTTGAGAAGCGAAACAACTTTGCACGTGAGGCCCTCTGAATGTTGCTCAGGATGCCAGTCTAAGTCCTTTGCGAGGAAGTCCATTGAGAGGAAATTGGTGGAAGACAAAGAGGAGTAGTAGGATTCTATACTCCACTTTTACTAGCAGCTTTGACTGGCCAGACTTTGTGATTGGCCTAAGGGCACTCAACAAGCCTCATGTGTCTCAAAGTGACTTGCAAACACCTTTCCTTTCTTCTCCCCACAACAGACACCCTGTGAGGTAGGTGAGGCTGAGAGAGCTTTGAAAGAACTGCTCTGTGAGAATAGCTCCAAGAGAACTGGGACTGGGCAAAGGTCACCTGGTTGGCAGCATTTGGAGGAGTGGGGAATCAAACCTAGTTCTCCCAATTAGAAGCTGCCACTCATAACCACTACACATACTGGAGGAGTGAGTTGTGTTTTGATGGGAATATGTACATAATTTCCATTAAAAACTGGAAGTGACATGGTGGACACTCTAGCATTTTACAGAAACTCTATGGTCAGACACTCAACTTCTGGGTTTGACTGGAAGTGATGTCAGCCCCAGTTCCCCCCCCCCCGGGGGGGATCTGACTGAGGTCTGGCAACCCTGCTACGAATGCTTGCTTACTGAAGCAATATTGCTTTAACGGCAAACTGACCACAAGCCGTATCACGCTGGAACAATCCTATTGAATTACTGCCCGCGAGGTTTTTTTGCTACTAATAGCAAAATCGTATAATCTGAATCCAATAGTAACATCTGAATTAGACCCTGCGATGAAGGATAACATTTATAAGAAGAAAGTGCCCCCAATTTTCTTCCTCTAACCCTCCCAAAAACAACAGAACATTAAAATATGCCCCAACTTCTCATTGTGACAATCTACACACTCATGACTTCTATCAAAATAAGAAATAGCTGTATAATAGCCGCCAGTAACCATGGATGGGAAGGCATTTTGCCTAGCAGGAATATTCTTAGCCAGTGCTAGCTCTCTTTGAGCTCTCTCAACCCCACTACCTCACAGGATGTAGGGAGAGGAAAGGAAAGGTGTTTGTCAGCTGCTCTGAGATGCGTGAAGCCTTCTGGGTGCTCTCGGGCCAGCAACAGTTCTCTATGAGCTCTCTCAGCCCCAACTACTTCACAGGGTGTCTGTTGTGGGGAGAGGAAGGGAAGGTGATTGTCAGCCGTTCTGAGACACATGAAGCCTGCTGGGTGCCCTTGGGCCAGTCACAGTTCTCTCTGAGCTCTCCCAGCTCCAACTACCTCACAGGGTGTCTGTTGTGGGGAGAGGAAAGGGAAAGCAGTTTTAAGCAGAGAACTTATTAGAATATGTCTTTTTAAAAGAAACATGACCCACCAGAAGCAGGAAGGTGGCTGGCTGGCTCTCCCCCTCCTCTTCCTGTCTCCCCCTCCTCTTGATTCATCCAAATGAGGAGCCATCAGATGCAACAGAACTTAAACAGTCTAAGAAGCCTGCGAAAGATGTTGGCAGATGTCCCAAGAATCGTTGGCATGCAGGAGCAGTAGGGAAATAAGAAAGCCACAATAATTCAGCGGACGAAGACCAAAACAAGAGTCAGCTCTCCCAACCGATTCCCCCCCTTTAAAGAACGGGGAAGGGGAGAGATATCCATTTTCCTTTTTGCATACTTAACTCTGCTTCTAATGTCTCAGATTTTTCTACAAACTTGAAGGGTTTCTCAGGCCGCGGTCGGAGAAGGAAAAAGGAGGCGAGGAAATAGCAAAGCGTGCAATCTCTGTGTGAATTGCGCACGCCGAAACAAAATGTTGCAGGAAGTTAAGGGGAGTGCCAATGGACATTTTGGACCAAGTGGGCCATGCTGTGTGCAGTTTGGGTGCAGGGGGTCACAACTCACCTGGCTGCACTAATTCATGAAAGGGAAGGCACTACTTGGGGTCCCTGAAAGCATGGGGTGTGGAGCACGTGCTACATGTGGTACGTTTGCTACATGGATAAACCACTACTGCCTCCAGGTTGAAGAATCCCCTGGTCTGCTTATCCCCTGGTCTGCTTATCTCCAGACCACATGGGTGCTTTGGGGGGGGGGGTGGACTTTACGACATTGTACCCCACTGAAGTCCCTGTCCCCCCCAGCCAACATCCCCAGGAGTTTCCGAGCCACAATCTTGTGGCGACTAGGAGGGGTCTGGAGAGCCTCTCCCCCACACTGGCCCTGCGCATCCTTCTTTGCGTCTTGTGGGCCTGGTTGGTCGATCTGTTTCTGCATGTGGCTGGATACTGTTTCTGGTGTGTACGGGACTTGGTTGTTCCCGGCAGCCACGTCAGCCTGCCAGTAGGCTGGTTTTGGCAGGATCAAGGTTTTATTACAAAGACAACAGAATAGTAACGGTTCAGCCCTTTACCCCCTGGAGCAGAGTCCTTTTGCTGCTGTGAATCATGCGGACAAAGTCTTCTCTCCCCAGATCGATTTGGGTTGATCTTCAAACAGATGCAAAAATATGGCCGGGATATCTCCCGGTCTCGACATCATAATGGTGCTGGGCTTTCCTAAATTGTTCCTTCGCAATAGCCTCAATTCTGTTGGAATGTGTTCAAGATCTGTCGATAGCATAATTCAGCAGGATATAAAGGGTGTCCTGCAGGGGGCGCTGGAGGAGATGTATATTTAGCAAATATACCAAATCAAAATCAAATTCAAGGTTCTGGTTATACCTTTAAAGCAGTCGTTCTTCTAATCAGCAGATGCTCCTGCGTAAGAAAGATGAGGAGTTGATTTTTTGTGTCCCAATTTTTACTAACCTGAAGGACTCTCGATGTAGTTGCCAATTGCCTGCCCTTGATCTCCCAACAACAGCTACCCTATGAGGTAGGCGAGGCTGAGAGAGCTCTGAGAGAACAGCTCTGAGAGGGCTGGGAACAGCCTAAGGTCAGCCAGCTCGCTCCATATGGAGGGGGAGTGGGGAATTCAACCCAACTCTCCAGATTAGAGGCTGCCACTCTTCACCACAACACCAATCTGTTTCTCAGAGAGGAAACAGTTAGGAGCATCTCTCTCCTCTCTCTTTACAATGTTTCTCTTCTCACGTAATGTTCCGTCTATACATTGTGATTAATAGCTTCTCTTCTCAGTAAAGCTATTTAGTCTTTAAGCAGCCTGTGCTTTACTTTACTCCTCCTTTGCATATTTAAAATCTGCCAGCATATTTCATAAAGCCCTGGATTTGTACAAGTAGTGCCTGGCAGAAAGAAACAAACACTCATGAGGACATAAGAGAAGCCATGTTGGATCAGGCCAATGACCCATCTAGGCCAACACTCTGTGGCACACAGTGGCCAGAACCTAAGTCCCATGAGAAGGTCCACAACTCAGGGAGCCCTCCCACTGTTGCCCTCCACCCCGACCAAGAATACAGAGCATCACTGCCCCAGGAATCAGATTGTAGGAGAAGCCATGTTGGATCAGGCCGATGACCCCTCCAGTCCAACACTTTTTGTCACACAGTGGCCAGAACCCAGGGGCCATCAGGAGGTCTACCAGTGGGGCCAGAACTCTAGGAGCTCTCCCACTGCTGAGCCTCAAGCACCAAGAAGACAGAGCATCACTGCCCCAGAGAGAGGTTTTCATCTATAACTCATGACCGTCAACCGTCCTTGTCTTGGGGCTGCGCTGCTGTTCAATGAACGTATAGTGAGAACAGTACTGCTAACACCTACACAACACGAACGCATCCTTGGGGTTTCTGCCCCACTGCGGTGCACAATTTTTTTGGGTCAGAAAAATGAAAAGCATGCCTACTGGATGGGGGATACGCTTCTAGGTAGGACTGTGTGTGTGAACGAGACCTTGGGGTACTTGTGGATTGTAAACTAAACATGAGCAGGCAGTGTGATGCAGCGGTAAAAAAGGCGAATGCCATTTTGGGCTGTATCAACAGGGGCATCACATCAAAATCACAAGATGTCGTAGTCCCATTGTATACGGCACTGGTCCGACCACACCTGGAGTACTGTGTGCAGTTCTGGAGGCCTCACTTCAAGAAGGACGTAGATAAAATTGAAAGGGTACAGAGGAGAGCGACGAAGATGATCTGGGGCCAAGGGACCAAGCCCTGTGAAGATAGGTTGAGGGACTTGGGAATGTTCAGCCTGGAGAAAAGGAGGTTGAGAGGGGACATGATAGCCCTCTTTAAGTATTTGAAAGGTTGTCACTTGGAGGAGGGCAGGATGCTGTTCCCGTTGGCTGCAGACGAAAGGACATGCAGTAATGGGTTTAAACTTCAAGTACAACGATATAGGCTAGATATCAGGGAAAAAAATTTCACAGTGAGAGTAGTTCAGCAGTGGAATAGGCTGCCTAAGGAGGTGGTGAGCTCCCCCTCACTGGCAGTCTTCAAGCAAAGGTTGGATACACACTTTTCTTGGATGCTTTAGGATGCTTAGGGCTAATCCTGCGTTGAGCAGGGGGTTGGACTAGATGGCCTGTATGGCCCCTTCCAACTCTATGATTCTGTGATTCTATGACTAATAGCCACTCATGGACCTCTTCTCCTTCTGTTTATCCAATTCCTCCCTCCCCCCATGCTGCCCGTGCTTGTAGCCGCCACGGTTTCCTGCGGCCATGAATCCCAAGTGCTAATCACAGCAGCAATTCCCGTGTATCAATGACCACTCTTCCCACTAGTGACTTTTCAGTTTTTGCCCAATTTATATATCCCTCCAGGCGGTTTCCCTTGCTCCGGCTGGCAACAATCAGCTGCCCTTCCACCGTCCTCTGTCATCGTCTTCCAAGTGGCCGTCCGCTGTTTGTTGCCATCTCATCCGTGTGGCCTCCCCCCGTTCTCTCTTCCTGCAAGCCCTTGAGAGAGGAGCCGGTTGATGAAGAGACCCTCTCCTGACACAGGCGCCCTCTGATGAAATCACAGCCAGCCCCCCAGGTTGTTAGCTCCCAATCTGCCTAGCAGTGCCATGGGCAGGCTGCCACTGTTCTTGCAATATTTAACACTTATCAGGGACCTGCAAGGACTCTAGTGCCTGCCAGTGTATAGCCAGAGGGTACGTGTGTGTTTGGAGTGGGACAGAACTGGCGCCCTGCTTACATGCGCTTTGGCGGCCAAGGAGAGCAGCCGACTGCGACGTGGGCATCCCTCACAACTGACAGAAAGCGTCTGCCTTTGACACTCAGCCATCTGTCGCCGAGCAGAAAACATGTCTTCAGAAACGCACTCCTCACTCCCCCGCTGCCAAATCGCTCCTGGTGTTTGGTGACAACAAAATGACATCCGTATTTCAATCCGGGGCCATGCGCTAGTCCTTGAATGTGTCACCAATGGTCCCTGTGGGCCAGCGTCCTGGAGGGTTGTGGATGGCAGGAGGCAATTGAACCTTGGGCCCTGCAGCTTGGACAGGGATGTGGTTCAGTGGGAGAGCATCTACTTGGCATGCAGAAGGTCCCGAGTTCAATCCCTGGTGCCTCCAGGTAAATTGGGGATAGGGTGTAGCCTGCAGTTAGATTCAGGATGGTTGCCATGTTGGTCTGAAGCGGCAGAGACAAAGTTTGAGTCTGGAGGCCCCTTGAGGACTAACAAAATTGTATTCAAGGTGTAAGTTTTTGTGTGCACTCAGACTTTCAGATACAATGAAATGAGAATGATCAGTTCATACATACAGGTAGAGGGTGAGCAAGAAATTAGCACACAGCATAATGAAGATGTTTAACAGATCTTTAACAAAGGACCAAACAAAAGCTTTGTTTTTCTACTCCATTTATAATTTTATAAACTTAATCTAATTAGGCCAGACCTTGACTAATGTACTTTCTAATGAAAGACTCAGGTGAAGAAGTCCTAATGGACTTGCTAATGAACCCCACTCAGACACAGAGAAAACATTTCCTAATGGACTTGCTAATGAACTACACTCAGACATAGGAAAAGTGCTTCCTAGTTTCAGTCAATCCCTTGGGAGACTCCCAGATAGGATAAGAATGTGATGCATTACACACACCAAGAAATAAAATCCCCAGAAACTGTTTATATGCTCCCCACTTTGGCATGAAGAGATTTCCATCTTGACATGTCCTTCCTCTGAAGAGGCCAACCCCAGTTACTGGTGAAACATCCAGGAATAAAGCTACCAGACCATAGCCACACAGCCTGGAAAACCCCACAACAACCAGTCCCTCTACTTTCTCCCAGCCCCTGATCTGTCCACCTCTGACTTCCAGTCTGGTCATGGAGAAATGGAATCCCCAAGAAAGGGTAAAATGAAAAGGGGATTTGCAACTTCCTCGCTTAGCTCGGAGATGGAGGCACTGTGGAGTGTCCTAATTCCACCTTTCGGCTCACATTCCGCAACCGTGTCCTGCTCATTCTTGTTATTTGCAGTGTGCTCCTCCAACCCACACAGCTATGCATAAATAAGAGAGACAACATCTCCCTACGAGGAACCCTGGCAGTGGAAAGCAACGTGATTTATGGCCTTTCCACTTTCACAGTGTACGTCCTTGCCGTTTTTACATCTGCCCAGGCTCTCTGCTTATAATCGGCCTCCTTTATTGCATACAGATATACATGCATATCCCCAGTCATGCTTGCAGATGACTGTTGTTTTTTTTCTTTTTAACAAAATATCCAATTCGGAAGAATAATGGTCAAGGGAGTCAGGAAACGTTAATCGCTTTTGGCGCAATTAGAGGCAGTCGAGCAGCGTGGGTTTCCAGCCCAGAATAACCCAGACAATCTGAAATCATGAAAGCTTCGATGAGTCCCAAGACTCAAGAGTGCCTTTAAAAGGAGGGTGTGTTTGTGTGTGTGTTCCCTGCTCTTTCCCGGTTTTTCAAGATTTACCTGGACTCATTAAAAGAAAGATATTACACTACCTTCCTCGTTTAAAAAGGGAATACGATCTACATAGTATGGTTTCTAGGGGAAGAGGTGTTATCAGCGGAACTGTATCCCTGCCTGATAGATTTCGGATGGCACATGTCCCTGGAAAGGTGTTACCCAGAGGTCTAGGTTCTACAACTTCCTATTATTATTGTTACTAGCAGTAAAGTTCATTGTACCGAAAATACAACAGGCCCTAGGAGGCCATCTGTGCTCCCTTTCAATTCTCCCTCCAGCCTGCCAAGGTAGGGGAGGGGAAGTGTTGAAAGGGACCGCAGGTCAACATACAGGTGATCATGACCGCTACAGAGCGGTCATGATCAGCTGTAATGGGGGTGCAGTCCTTTTAAATGTCCCTGACCTTAGCCAGGAGCATTTAAAGGCAGCCAGATCACCCCCTCTCCCCCCCCACACACATTACAACTGATTTTGATAGCCCTGTGGGGCTGTCAGAATCAGCTGCAATGTGAGAGTGAGTGGTTCCTTTAAAGGCTCCCATCCTTGTCCGAGTGCCTTTAAAAGCAGCCAGATCAGGCCCCCCCTCCCACATTTGTAATGGGACAGCATGCTTCCTTTAAATACCCCTGCACATTTGCAAGCAAAGATCTACTTGTGAAGTGTGTGTGTGTGTGTGTGTGGTTGCGTCTTGAACGTTCCAAAGCTTCCTGGCATGGGCGGGGCTCTGCCTGGAGGCTTTGGAATGCTCAATACATTGTTGGATGCTTTAGGATGCTTAGGGCTAATCCTGCGTTGAGCAGGGGGTTGGACTAGATGGCCTCTATGGCCCCTTCCAACTCTATGATTCTATGATTCTAAGTGCATGCACTTAATTACAGTATTTGCTGGTGTATAAGACTACTTTCCCCCCCTGAAAAACATGCCTCCAAGTGGGGGGGGGGGTCGTCCTATACGCCGGGTGCACTTCAGTTAGGATAGACATAGCTGCCCATAGTGGCCCATAGTACTGTAATGTAATGTAACAAACTCTGTATTTTGAGTGGAAATGTTGGGGGGTCGTCTTATACGCCCAGCCGTCTTATACGCCGGCAAATGCGGTATATAACCAGATTATTGGCTAAAGTTATCATCTGGTCACGAAAAACACCAATGTCCTGTCTGCGCATCCCTATAATGGCTACTGTAATGGCAAGTCCTTGGATGGGAGACCACCAAGGAATTGCTATGCAGTTCTCTCTCTCCAGCTCATCAGCTCTCATAAGCTAAGTAGGGTAAGCCCTGGTTAGTGCTTGGATGGGAGACCACCAAGGCAGCCCAGGATGGTTCCACCTAGGCAGGAATGGCAAACCAGCATTGCTTCTCTCTTGCCTTGATTAGTGCAAGTGCAGCAGGAGCCTCTTTCTTTTCTTCAATGGAGGGTGGGTGGGAGGATTGGAGACAGCAGAGGAGAGGGAAAAGTCAAGAGCCAAATCTCTGCCCAGAGAAGTTAGGGTTTCTGGAGCTTCTGTGAAGAGAAGTCAGGGAACGAGGAAGTCTTTGAACTGACAACAGCATTGGAGGCTCGAGGCAGCAAGAGCTGCACCTTTACTCATGCCGATTTTTCAAATATCGAGGCTTATATCCACTCCAAGATATCGTGGAAGGAAGGTGGTTGTTGCAGATGGAAAATTTAAATCGCCCCAAATCAAAATGGAAATGGCATTCAGTGTAGACGGAAGGGATTGAATCGACCCGGGATTGGAATAAAAGCTCTGTGCAGATTCAGCCCTGGATGCTTTAGGCTGATTCTGCACTGAGCAGGGGGTTGGGCTAGATGGCCCCTTCCAACTCTATGATTCTAAGGTGGATTACAGAGAAGAAAGAAAGAAAGAAAGAAAGAAAGAAAGAAAGAAAGAAAGAAAGAAAGAAAGAAAGAAAGAAAGAAAGAAAGAAAGAAAGAAAGAAAGAAATCATACAGTACAGGACACTGAAATAGGCCTAAAATTACAAAACTGAACAAAACAAACCAACATGTGACCAGACAGTATAGAATAAACAGTGCAAATTAATGACATGGCAGGAATGCAAAATTGAATGACAATATGAACAGTGAGCTACCCGGGATGGCATAGCATTCGAAACCCATACAGAATGTGGGATTTCAAAGGTACGAGGGAAGGTAGGGCCCGCTCCTGGTCGCCTATGAAGGTGCCCTTCTGGATCATTCTGTTCCCACACAGATCTAATTCCATTACAAGAGAGCCCTACTGATCTTTTCCGTTTGGCGCAATTTGCAGAATGATGCTCCTTTTAAATTCTGGTGCTTGAGTGAACTTGAGAGCTGAAAGAGATTACAACCTTGAGTTCTCCATCTACAGTATTGTCCGCTGGGGATTGTGCATCCCTCATTGGTCAGTTCTCACTTCAAAAAGGACGTGGGCAAAATTGGGAGGGTGCAGAGGTGAGCGATGAGGATGATCCGGGGCCTGGGGACCAAGCCCTAGGAGGAAAGGCGGAGGGACTTGGGAATGTTCAGCCTGGTGAAGAGGAGGTGGAGAGGGGTCATCTCCTGAAATATCTGGAAAGTTTCCTTTGGAGGAAGGCAGGGAAAGGTTCATGTTGGCAGCAGAGCAGAGGACCTGCAGCAATGGTGTTAAACTGCTGGTAGAAGGGTACCGGCTAGTTATCAGGAAAAATTTGTTCATAGACCGAGTAGTTTGGCAGTGGAAGGGGCTGCCTAAGGAGGTGGGGAGCTCCCCCTCACTGGCCGTCTTCAAGCAGCGGCTGGACGGATACTTTAGGCTGATCCTTCACTGAGCAGGGGGTGAGCTGAGCAGGGGGTGAGCTAGATGGCCTCTATGGACCCTTCCAACTCCATGTTTCCATGATTCTATTCTCATGCAGGTTGGGAATGGAGTGCCTTGAACCCATGAACACACAAAGCTGCCTTCTACTGAACCAGTACAAAACCAAAAAGGGAACCAGCCCCCAACCTAACCAAAGGGTTGAGCTGCAAGAATAATTTTAAAATGTAAATATTTGTTACAGTAAAAAACTGCACAAGTTAAATATGAAAATCATCAATCATTCGCAACTTTATGACCTTATGTCATTTCACACCTATGCTTGAAACTGAGACCAAATGCGCTTCACAGCTACTGAATCAGACCATGTTTCCACTGAGGTCAGGATCGCCTACTCAGACCGGCAGCTGCTCTCCAGGGTCTCAGGCAGAGCTCCTTCCCATCATGTGCTACTTAGTCCTTCAACGGGAGATGCTGGGGATTGAACCAGGGACCTTCTGCATTCCAAGCAGAGGCTCTCCCAGTGAACCATGGCCCCTACCCCTTGCAGACTCCATTGAGAATGCCTTTGTCATAATGTTGCCAGTGTGGTAGCTTATTAGGGCCGTCAGCTCTAGGTTGACAAATCCTTGTGGGTGAAGCTTGGGAAGGAACCTAAGCAAGGTATAAGGCCACAAGCAACCATAAACAACATCTCCAAGCTTATCAAGAAGAGAGAGAAGAGCTGGGTTTCGTATCCTGCTTTCTACTACCCTCAATTGCCTTCCCTTCCTCTCCCCACAACAGAGACCTTGTGAGGAAGGTGGGGCTGAGAGAGCTCAGAGAGAACTGTGCCAGCCCAAGGTCACCCAACTGGCTGCATGTGGAAGAAGAATGGGGAATTGAACCTGGTTCTCCAAGTTAAAGGCCATGACTCTTAACCACTACACCAAGCTGGTTCTCCTTTCCAGCATTTCAAGGCCAATAATGTGTTACAACAATGGGGCCTCATCATCCAATAAGGAGCAGGACAACAAAATGAACCTCCCTGGAGGTGTGGCTCAGACAAACCTCCCTGGAGGTGTGGCCCACAAAGGATGGATTTAAACTACAAGTTTAAACTACAAGTACAACGATATAGGCTAGATATCAAGAAAAAAATTGTCACAGAGTAGTTCAGCAGTGGAATAGGCTGCCTAAGGAGGTGGTGAGCTCCCCCTCACTGGCCGTCTTCAAGCAAAGGTTGGATACACACTTTTCTTGGATGCTTTAGGATGCTTTGGGCTGATCCTGCGTTGAACAGGGGGTTGGACTAGATGGCCTCTATGGCCCCTTCCAACTCTATGATTCTAGGATTCTAGGATTCTAGGATTTTATGATTCTATGCTTTGCAGAGGGCTGTCATTAGACTCTCCTTTTAATTGCAGCAATTGCCTCTGATAGTTTCCGTGGCTTTTCGTGGGGAACAGGCGTTTGGCAAATCTCTCCCTCGGCCCGTCGGGCAGAAGCAGCGAGCCTGCCGCTTCAAATTGCCCTCCGATTCTAGCCACCGTTCTGGGCAAGATTAAGTTAACGAATAAGCTCGTCTTGCCCCATTTGTCTTCATAAACTTGCGTCCCTCCTCCCCACCCATCGAGTGGCGAGAGACAGATATTCATGCTCTGCCATTAGCCAAATGGGAAATTAATTTCGCAATCCGTTCAAAGCCCTTTCTCGCGGTTCCAGAAAGCAAGAGCAAAATCGCCTGTCGCGATGACAGATGTGGTGTTTGCAGGCAAAGGGTTTGTACATGGCAAGAACGTTGCGTCTATGCACAGTTGCTCTACAAATGGAAATGCACACGTGCCTCCTTGCAGCTTTGAGGGAGCATGTGGATGAAGAAGAAGAAGGAGAAGGAGAAGGAGAAGGAGAAGGAGAAGGAGAAGGAGAAGGAGAAGGAGAAGGAGAAGGAGAAGGAGAAGGAGAAGGAGAAGGAGAAAAGAAGAAGAAGAAGAGTTGTTTTTTATACCCTGCTTTTCACTGCCATAAGGAATCTCAAAGTGGCTGACAATCTCCTTCCCTTGCTCTCCCTGTGAGGGAGGTGAGGCTGAGAGAGCTCTGATAGAATTGCTCTGTGAGAACAGCTCTATGAGGGCTGTGACGAAGCCCAAGGTCACCCAGCAGGCTGCATGTGGAGGAGCAGGGAATCAAACCTGACTCGCCAGATTAGAATTCGCCATACTCCACCATGCTTGCTCTGGTGAGGCCCAGAATCTCACGTTAGCAGCTGGAGTGCCTTATTAATTCTCTCAGAAAGACTCGTAAAGCACACTGTCCAAAGGGAGAGATAAATTGCCTCGTGCCGCCTCATATAAATATATTTTTATTTCCCTGGAAGGATTCCCACAGAGTCAGACCCATCAAGAAAAGGGAAACCGGGTTCCCATAAAGAGCTCGAGGGCAAGGACAGAAGAGGATACTACAGCGCAGGGATGTAGTAAATTCAGTTTTAAGTTGATGTGGTGGTGGGGGGGGACAGACACTCATTTTGTGTTTAGCGATTCATTTTAGGATTTTAAAACCTAATATTGAGTGTTTATGTATTTTAGTCCTTTGTAAGGTGACCTGAGCTGCAATTTACGATATTTATAAATGTAATAAATAACAACAACAACAGTAATAATTAAACCCCAGCCAATACGGTGAGAAGATTGGGGATTGAACCGGGGAACTTCTTCCTCCCTAGCAGATCTTCTGCCCCTCTTCCCTATGAAACGTCCTTCATCATTTTGAACCGGTTTTATGGGCCAATGAAGCAAGATGGAATTTCCATTTGCTGTAGGTTTGACTCGAACGTTTAGGACTACTCCTAACTAATCTAAACACCCCCCATGTTAACAGATATCTTTTATGGCATCGCATGTATGTTCCTAAATGTGGACCGCACATCGAGAATCAAAGACCTCCTAGGTAAGGAGTACGTGGAGAAGAGACAACCATCGAGGCTGCCAAAAATCCTTCTTCACTGTGGGCACAAGCCAACTGAATCAAAGAGCACTTTGAACTGATTTGGATTTAGTCATGGCCCTTGGGAGAGTTTGATACATAGTAGGTCCTGTGCCACTGGGAATCCAAATCAAGCTAATTCAGGACTTAGTATCTTCCATTATTATGCCGGGGTGTGAATGCTGGACCATGGAGAAAGCTGACAGCGAGAACGTTGATTCATTTCAAATGTAAAGTTGGAGGAGAGTCTTATGGACACCGTAGACCTGCCAAGAAGACGAATCAGCAGGTTCTAGATCCAAGCAAGCCTGAGACGAAGGAGACAACTGAGAGGGGATCTGATAACTACCTTCAAGTATTTAAAAGGCTGCCAAGTAGAGGATGGAGCAGAGTTGTTCTCTCTTGCCCCGGAAGGACGGACCAGAACCAAAGGGATGAAATTAATGCAAAAGAAATTCCACCTAAACTTCCAGAAGAAGTTCCTGACAGTAAGAGCAGTTCCTCAGTGGAAGAGGCTTCCTCGGGAGGTGGTGGGTTCTCCATCTTTGGAGATTTTTAAACAGAGGCTGGATAGACATCTGACAGAGAGGCTGATTCTGTGAAGTTTCAAGGGTGTGGCAGGTTATAGTGGGTGAGCGATTGGGATGTGAGTGTCCTTCATAGTTCGGGGGTTGGACTAGATGACCCATGAGGTCCCTTCCAACTCTATGATTCTATGATTCTATGAGCTCTCCCTTTCTCAGCCTTTTTACTGTTGAGAAACCCCTGAAATATTCTTCAGGCTTCAAGAAGCCCCAGAAGTGTCTTGGCTTCAAGAAACCCCAGAAGATGGTGCAGAATCTGGTTGGAAAGCAGAGCTGTGGACGTATCCTCAGAATCTCATTATCTTCTAACCCAGATGAGGCAACCTCAAATTCTATCCTCCAACGCACCCATTTTCTCCCCAGGAACTGATCTTTGTACCGTGGACATCGGTTGTAATTCAAGGATGTCTCCTGGCCCCACCTGGATCCTGACACCCCTACCTAACTAGTGAGGGCTGAAGAGGGCATGTGAAGCTGGAAGAACTGGTTGGTGTTACTCCATGGCTTTTTCAGATGGATTTGCAGGCTGTAATTAAATGCCAAGGGAGTGAGTTTTGCAGTCGGCATGCTCTGTCTTCTAACTTTTAAAACACGTTGTGTTCTTCCTGCAGGCTACATACCATGGCCAAATCCTTTAGGATAAATACACTGCACTTTCGGTTCTCTATCCTGTGGAGGAAAATACTACAATAGTAACAGAGTCCTTTGGATTCCTGTGTGGGCTCTGCAACAGCTTACGTTGACATATCCTGTGACTTTGCTGTAAATATTTGATTCGGCTCCCATTAAAATAATCCCAAGGAAAGACGAAGCGTGGAAACTTCTTTACGAGAAGAAAACCTCTCTCTGTCTTTGCCTCTCTGTCTCTCCGTCTCTCTGTACGTGTGAGGGTGTACGTGTGTTTGTGACACACAGACCTGACGCACGCAGAGAACTCACTCCCGTGTCGACTTCCCTCGGCCCAGCTCCTCTGGCCAAAATCAATACAAGAAATGTCTTCCTTCCCGTTCTCATAGAATCATAGAATCATAGAGTTGGAAGGGGCCATACAGGCTATAGAATCATAGAATCATAGAATCATAGAGTTGGAAGGGGCCATGCAGGCCATCTAGTCCAACCCCCCGCTCAACGCAGGATCAGCCCTAAGCATCTCCTCACAAAATCATTTTGAACAAAGGTGTCCCTCAAAGTCACGGTCTGAAAGAAACCAGAGAGAGGGAGACCTGTGCTGCTGAAGTCTTTGCCCATGGGTGGCTCTGCCCCATGGTATCACCAGGCACAGAGACCCAACACGCATGTGGATTAAGGTTACCCGGTCGATGTTGCTTACCTAGACTTCCAGAAATCTTTTGATAGCCCCTCATCAGAGGCTCTTTAGTTAGCTCAGCAGTCATGGGATAAAAGGACAAGTCCTCTTGTGGATTAAAAACTGGTTCATTAGCAGGAAACAGAGTGGGCATTTTCAAAGTGGAAGCTGGTAAATTGTGGTGGACCGCAGGGATTACTCCTAGGTGTGGTACTTTTAAACTTGTTTCTTATTGATTTGGAGTAGGCAGTGGAGTGACTCAGTTTACAGGTGACACCCAGAAACTGGCCAAAAGTTACCAATCATCAGCACCACATCAGCACCACGTACAGTTAGTTCTAAACCATTAATCACAAGGTATAGATGGAACTCAATGTCTAGGGCAATCATGCTCTGTATTCTTGGCACTTGGGGAGGCCAAAAGTGGGAGGGCTTCGAGATGGTACCGTGGGTGGACCTCCTGATGGCACCTGGGTTGGGGCCACTGTGTGATACAGAGTGTAGGACTGGATGGGACACTGGCCTGATCCAACAGGGCTTCTCTTATATTCTTATATGGAGCAAAGGTCCAATCAGTAACTATAAGTCACAGGGTAGAGACTGTCTGGGGCAGTGATGCTCTGAATTCTTGGTGCTTGGAGGGGGCCACAGTGGAAGGGCTCCTGGAGTTCTGGCCCCACTGATGGTCCTCCTGATGTCCCCTGGATTTTGGCCATTTTATGACCCAGAGCACTTGAGTGGGCTCTGCAACAGCTTACGTTGACATATCCTGTGACTTTGCTGTAAATATGGATGGGCTATTGGCATGCTCCAACACGGCGTCCCATAACTGATTCAACATACCTTATGTTCTTTTCCTATTTCAATAAAGGTGTACCATTGGCTTATGTTCTTATGATCTTCTGAAGGGCTTCTGGAGTTCTGGCCCTGCTGGTGGACCTCCTGATGGCCCCTGAGTTTGGGCCACTCTGTGACACAGAGAGTTGGACTGCTTGATCCAACACGGGTTGGGCCTTTGAAAAACAAAGGCCCACAGCTTCACCCGCTAAGAATAAGAGGCAGAACATCAACTAGTCAGAAGGACAATGTACAGCTTGGTTCGGCTGAGACTTTGGGGTCTCATTGGAATGCCTGGAAAAGATAGCGTTTCTGACAAATGTAAATAGGTGGAAAATAGCATTGGGAGATGCTGGAGGAAATGCTAATTTGATGTATACAGCTGTAATTCTGTTAATTGCATTATGCAAATCTAAGAAGGGTAATGCATATATAACCAGACATCCTAGCCGGGGACGGATTAGCCTCTCCTTTCAATTTTTTAGGAATGGAAAATACACTGAGGTTTTATTTTCATGTATTCTCTTTTTCTGCTCTCTCTTCTCCTTCTTCCCCTGAGAGGTACAATTTGTTTCTTTTCAGATTAACCCAGACAATTGGATCCACTGTGTGACTGTGTGTTTGTGTGTGTGTGGTGTTCTTCTTCTTCTTCTTCTTCTTCTTCTTCTTCTTCTTCTTCTTCTTCTTCTTCTTCTTCTTCTTCTTCTTCTTCTTCTTCTTCTTCTTCTTCTTCTTCTTCTTCTTCTTCTTCTTCTTCTTCCAAATGCAACCAGTTATTCAAAGAAAAATGTCTACCGACACATTTGGCAAATGTTGACAATTTCCAGAAATGTTTAAGATGCTCTGGAAACCTGAAATGCTTCTTTTTGAGCTGTGTAAACATCAGAGTTTATTCTTTTACTTATTTGGGATTATCTTGCCATAGAAATCTTCTTGACCTGACCTGGATGGCCCAGGCTAGCCTGATCCTTTCAGATATCAGGAAAAAAGTGGGATTAGCATTTGGAGGGAGCCCACCAGGGAATACTCAGAGACAGGCCATGGCAAACTAGCTCTGAATGCTGGCTGGGGAAATATGAGGCACTAAAACGACCAAGCTGTGGCCATCCACCCCTGAATGGAATCACAGAATCATAGAGTTGGAAGGAGGGCACAGAGGCCATCCCCCTGCTCAATGCAGGATCAGCCTCAGGCATCCAGTAGAAGTATCTGTCCAGCCGCTGCTTGAAGGTGGCCAGTGAGGGGGAGCTCCCCACCTCCTGAGGCAGCCCCTTCCGCTGCTGAATTAGACTCCTAGAATCCTAGAGTGGGAAGGGGCCAGGAAGGCCATCTAGTCCCACCCCCTGCTCAATGCAGGATCAGCCTCCAGCATCCAGGAGAAGGATCTGTCCAGCTGCTGCTTGAAGACCACCAGTGAGGGGGAGCTCCCCACCTGCTTAGGCAGCCCATTCCACTGCTGAACAACTCAAGACTGTGAATCCCCCCCCTTGATATCTAGCTGGTACTATTCTACATGTAGTTTAAAGCCATTCCTGCAGGTCCCCTCCTCTGCTGCCAACAGGAACCTTTCCTTGCCCTTCTCCAAGAGAAACCTTGCAGATACTTCAGGAGAGCCCTCATGTCCCCTCTCCACCTCCTCTTCTCCAGGCTGAACATTCCCAAGTCCCTCAGCCTTTCCTCCTAGGGCTTGGTTCCCAGGCCCTGGATCGTCCTTATATCTCTCCTTTGAACCCTCCCAATTTGGTCCACATCCTTTTTGAAGTGAGACCTCCAGAACTGCACACAGGACTCCAGGTAGGGTCTGACCAATGTGGTACACAGTGAGTCTGTGACATCTCGCTATTTCAGTGTAGGGCCTCTCTTGATATATCCCTAGATGGCATTCTTTGGAGTCGATGGAGATTCCAACAATATATATTTGTCTCCCAGGTCCTCAGGCAGAGGCGGACGGAGCATGGTGACAGGGCCTTCTTTGTTTACATCAGCCCTTCCATCCCTTATTTTGACAGATTTATTTCCTCCGCTATGGTTTTGCCCCGAATTGAACCCAAACAAATGACAGCCATATCCACTAAAATCCATATTCCTGTCCTGTCTCTGAACCTGTTAAATATCTTCATTGTGCTGTTTATTTATTTACTACTAATTTACTACTAATTTACATTCTACCTATAAGTATGGATTGTTACAAAAGCTTACTCATTGAAGAAAAGTTCATTGGTCTTAAATGTCTTAAATGTGCCCCTGGACTCAGATTCCATACCAGGCAACCTCTTCGGGGAGGGCATCCCAGAGCCCTGGTACTGCCACAGAGGAGGCGCTGTCCTTGGTGCTGGTCTCATCTCACCTGTGAAAATGGGAGGCACAGAGAACAGAGTCTTGGTATTGGGGGAGAGAACCTGTCAAGTACCCCAGTCAAAGTCAAAGGGTTCAAAACAGCGTAGCCTGTCTGTCCGTCTTGTGTTTTCTTCACCTGGGTTATTTTGCTTTAGCTGGGCTGCTTTTTGACCCCTTGATCATCGTCCGTGCTATGAACGCTCATATATATGCCTTGTAGCAATATATAGGTAAACATTTCAAGGGAAAGCGAGATGGAGAAATTATCTATCCCGACTTTATTTGCGCCGTTCCCGGTTTTTCCTTGTCTGATGCGCTGCCTTTAAACAAGAGTGATGGGTGGGGGAGGGGGGGGGGGAGAAAAAGCCAAAATTGAGTGCCCTCCTATGAGCGAACGCAATGAATGCCCTGGAACTGTGTTTTATACCGACATGACCCTCCCAATTGCCCTGGGAAATAAAACCACCGGTTACATGAAGGTTATGTTTCCGCTGAGCCATAATTTCACCAGAGGAAGCTTAGTCAGAGGTAGGCAAGCCGTGGGAAGGAGTGAGCTGGCTTAGAATCTTGTGTCCGTAATTGCGAGATAATCCTCTCAGGGAGTCTTAAAAATGGCCACCAGCTATCGCTGAAAGTCTCTGTGGACTGACGGACGTGGATCAGAGCTTGTGCAGCGGCTTAAATGTTCTTTCTGGTCGCATGAAGTGGCCTGATCCTGAGTCAGACCGTTGATCCTTCTAGCCCGGCATTTCTGCTATGACTGTCGGTAACTCACTGAGGCCTCCAGTGGAGGAAAACTCTCCCACCTGTTCTGCAGGAGAAAGGGAAAAGAGGGAGGCTGCTTTATATCCCACCTGCCAACCCCAAACGGGATCTGAAGTCGCTCACACCTGTGAGGTAGGATAGGCTGAGATTATGGACTGGCCCAAGATCACCCAAGAAGCTTCCATGGGGATTTGAACCTGGATTTCTTCATTCTCAAGCGGTGTTACAATAGATATTCTCTGGTATTGCTAGGCCTGCCAACCTCCTGGTGGTGTCTGGAGATCTCCCAATGTTAGCAGTGATTTGTAAATCGCACAGATCATTTTCCCTGAGGAGAACTGCTGCTTTGCATGGTGGGCTTTATGACAGCTGAGATGAATGCTTCCTTGTTTTGCTCAGGCAAGGTATTGCACACACAAAAACAAAACTAACTTCTTATTTCAGAAGCATTTTATTTTATGAGCTATGCCAGGCACACTGTGAACATATGATTTCCAGAGGAGTGGCATGGAGGCGTGGCCTGTTGGCATTACTTCTGGGGTGAGTCAAAGCCTGAAGAACATTTCACGGCCAACTCCATGGTTGAAAAGCTGAAAAAGGCTGCATAGAGTTTGCTTTCCAAAGCAGCCATTTTAAGCAGGAGAAGTGGAGTATCCAGGTCCCCCATGCCCACCAGCAGGGGCTGTAGAGGCAGGGTTTCTGGATCCAGGATGGGAAATGGCTGGAGATTTACAGATGGATCTTGGGACCGACACAGACATCAGTGGGGTAGAATGTCATACTGTCCACACTCCAAAGCATCCCTTTTCTCCAGTGGAACTGACTTCTATCATCTGGAGATGAGCTATAATTCTGGAGATCCCCATGTCCAAATTGGGGGCTGAGGGGTCGGGTCCGCTTTGGGAGTCGAATGACCCTTTCACAGGGGTCACGGCAGGGCAAGCAGCTTGGCCGGGGGGGTGGAGCCATCTATACGACCGCCTTGCGGGGTAGATCGAGATAGAGCGTTCATCTGTCTGGAGCAGCGGAAAAGAATGAGATTGGCAGGGTGGGACAAGAGGCAGAACTGAACTGAGAAACCCTGGATAAAAAAATAATTTATATACAATCATGAACAATGGATATTCATGCTATGGGTCAGTTTCGGTTTAATTTCTGTGAAAGAACACTTGCCTAATTTTGTGGTTGGGGGTCCCCACCACATGAGGAACTGTATTAAAGGGTCGTGGTGTTAGGAAGCATTTTCCACAGTCAGAGTAGTTCAGCAGTGGAATCGGCTGCCTAAGGAGGTGGTGAGCTCCCCCTCACTGGCAGTCTTCAAGCAAAGGCTGGATACACACTTTTCTTGGATGCTTTAGGATGCTGTGGGCTGATCCTGCGTTGAGCAGGGGGTTGGACTAGATGGCCTCTATGGCCCCTTCCAACTCTAGGATTCTAGGATTCTATAAGCATCTGCTCCCCTTTTTCATCCCCTGCAAAAGAGTTTTCTTTCTCTGCAGGCAAAGTTTCGCTGCTGCGGGAAAACCAGTGCAAGCTGCCTCCCCCACTCCAGCCTTGTAAAAGCCACTTCAGAGTTTCTTTCCTTGCCCTTTTCCCCTCGCGATCCAGCAGAAGCCGGGGTGAAACACCTGCGAGCAATTACCCAAATGAGACATGATGGTGTGACTCCCCTTTGTATAATTAACACATCTGATCTGCATAATGAGCCAATTTAGATGCTTGGATGTGGAGCCCTTGGGGGGCGCCATAGTCCCCGGAGCTGTGGCCTGGCCCAGGGGGATGGCAAAGGGGGCTCAGGGTGAAGGGGGGAGACAAGAAGGGAGGCCAAAGGGGCATTGAAGCCCCTTTGCTCTTTCAAAATGGAGAGGGACAATTTTAAGCTTCTCTTCTCCGGCTGGTGAGAAGAAATCCAAGAAGACCATGGGAATATATTGCATTGTATAAAACCTGGCCACTCTGCATATTCCCAGTTGACCATCTACAAGTATTTGAAGGGCTGTCATATATTTTGAAATACACACCCATCTATAGTGGGCATGATTCAACAACATTAGAAGAATATGTTACAGGGAGGGGGATCAGAGGAGATATGTAGCTAACATATGCAGATAAGGAACAGCCTGTTATTTTCAAAATCATTTTGTTTCCTGACCGGCTCCATTGGAGAAGTCCAGCTCCTTGAAGCACACTTCCTCCCTGAGTCATAGAATCATGGAATAATAGAGTCAGAAGGGACCTCATGGGTCATCTAGTCCAACCCCCTGCAAAATGTAGGACACTCCCCTGAGATTCCCTCCAGAACAGTTAGTCAGTTAGATGGTTAGGACTTTCTCTCTCTCTCTCTCTCTCTTCTCAATAAAAACCTATATTATTCTATAAGATGCTGGCGCTTTGCCCCTCCTTTGCATTTTTAAACTCTGCCAACAACACAGAGGAAAGAATGGAGTTGTTTTCTGTTGCCCCAGATGTTTGGACCAGAACCAATGGGGTGCAATTAAATCCAAAGAATTTTGAGCCAAACTCTTTGGAAGAACTTCCAGACAGAGCAGTTCCTCAGTGGACTAGGCTTCCTCGGAAAGGCTTCTTTTGGAGGCCTTTCGGCAGAGCCTGGATGGCCCCTGGACAGCCATGCTGATTCTGTGAACTTAGGCAGTTGCGAGAGGGAGGGTAGGAAGAGGGGAAGTAGCCCTTTCTTACATGTCCGGGGGAAAGCCGATGGGGATCAGGAAGGAATTGCACTGAGGCCCCCAGATCTGTACACGGCACTTCAGGTGCGCTCTGGCCAATGCGGTGATCCAGGCGACACAGCCTCGCCTCTCTGCCTCCTTTTTCCCACTTCTTTCAGGCCAAGACTGAGAGATGCCACCATCACCTCAGACCCTTGATTTCAGGCAATGACATTTCAGTTATTAACTTTCCCATCGTTTCCTCTGAGGAAACGCCGTGAGGGTCTCCACGGCCGGTGCCGAAAATGGATGAGGCTGTCTTGGCGCATGGCTTCCCACAAGGGGATGAGATGTGTGACCAGCATGGAGAATTCGCCTAGAGGAACCCCTGGCTGCGACATCAAAATACAATTCACAGGAGAGCTGACGGGAAAGAGCCAAGGATTCAGCTTGAGTTGCAAGCGGAGAGCTGATGTTTTCAAGCCTGGTTCCTAGAGCATTTTATTATTATTATTTTTAAGTTATTTTTTAAAAGAAAAAAAGAACAAGATGGGTAAAAAAAAACCCTTTAAACTCAGTAATTAATTTTAAAAGTAAATAATAAAAGGGGGGGGGGGGAAGACTGCACGCATAGCTAGTCATAGCCCTGATAGTATTGTTCTCACAGAGCAGTTTCTCTTAGAGCTCTCTCAGCCTCACCTATCTCACTCTCGCAGCTTGGCCTGCCTCACAGGGTTATGGCAATAGATCAAGATGGAGAGCCGTGTTCATTGGTCTGTAGCAGCAGAAAATAGCAAGAATCCAGGAGCACCTTAAAGGCAGAGGAGGAATTTTCATGAATCACGGCTCACTTCTTCAGATACAAGTAAACTGAGAGTCCCCCTGTCCTTATAACACAAAGTTGATGGATTCCCATTCTGTATGGAGTCACCTGATTTCTCCGTGCTTAAGACCCCCAGCATCATACCTCTAATCACACCAGTTATTGTCGTTCACCTGCTATTGCCATTTGGCATCTGAAATCACTCCACCCTCCAAGATGTCAGGCCAGAGGGACTCACGTTCTCGCTGTATCTGAAGAAGTGAGCAGGGACCCCCAAAAGCTCCTCCCCTACCACAGATTTTGTGAGTCTTTCAAGTGCTCTTGCTTTTTTCTACTCCGACAAACAGACAAACATGGCTGCCATCTTGATCTACCACCATGGAAGGCACCCCATTAAGCCCCACAGAATGGGAACGCATCAACCTTGTGATATAAGGACAGAGGGACTCTTTCTAGCTATATCTGAAGAAGTGAGCAGGGACTCCTGAAAGCTCCTCCCCGGCCACAAATTTGGTTGGTCTTTCAGGTGCTCCTGGACTCTTGCCCTTCTCTACTTATAGACAATCAGGCCTACCCATCTTGATCTCTCTCCCTGGAAGGTGCTGCATTTTTATTTTTATTTTTCCTCATCTACGTTGTATTGCAAAAACTCAAAAGTTTTATAAGTATTAAAAAACCATTCTGCTTGACTATTTCTCAGCCTGTGGAGGAGCTATCGTCAGATTTCTGAGGCAATTTGAACCTCAAGTCAAACCGCGGGACGCTTCTTGGAACGCCTCAGGCTGGACGGACTGCTCTTTGCGAGCTGCCGCTGGTCAGAAGCAATTCCGCTTTCCCGCAAACGTTCTTGGTCGTGCCGAAGTGAGAATGAACAAGAACATTTCCTGGGATGTTCCAGGAACCTGAACGGGGACTCTGAGCAGCAGGAAGGAGCAGGTGTCTTGGCAGAAACGGCAAGGTGGAAGAACAACCAGTGAAAGGCAAACATCCCTCAGGGCTGAGAGGACTCAGCACGCCGGCCTTTGTGAAGTCTGGGAGCAGATGGAGGAAGGCCTAATGTTAGTTGTCAAAAATATCTCATGACAATACGAATTTGCTCTCTTGTTTACAACTCGCCAGTCCTCTGGTCCCAACTGAAAGTACCAGTGCCTGGAACTCAAAGTACTTTTGAAGGTCAAGAGATAGACCGATGGAGGAAAGGTCAACTTGGACCAATGGAGATAAAGTGGCATGGAAATTCACCAGAGCTTGCTTTGCTTGCTGGGGGGCCATCAGAAGGAGATGAGGACATAGGCCTGTGAGATCTGGGTTAAGACTGTTGGGGATTTGGATGTATCAGGATGGAGCCTAGAGAAGAAGGGATGTCAGTGGGGTGCAATGTCTCAAAAGGATCTGTTTTCTTCAGAATAACTGATCTTTGTGGTCTGGAGATGAGCTGTTATTCCAGGGGATCCTCAGATCCCATCTGAAGAACAGCAGGCACTCCTAGAACTTGGTAGTTAAGCAGGGTAGGTGCTTGGGTGGGTGGCAATGGCCAACCCCTTCTGCTTATCACTTGTCTTGAAAGCCCTTGCTGGAGCAGTCGTAAGTCTTGGATGGGAAACCACCAAGGAAGGTTCTGCAGAAGAAGGCCATGGTCAACCACCTCTGCTTCTCATTAGTCTTGAAAGCCCTTGCTCGGGTGGCCGTAAGTCTTGGATGGGAAACCACCAAGGAAGTCTCTGCAGAGGAAGGCAATGGCCAACCCCTGCTGCTTCTCGCTTGTTTTGAAAGCCCTTGCTGGGGTGGCTGTATGTCTTGGATGGGGCACCACCAAGGAAGTCTCTGCAGAGGAAAGCACTGACAAACCACCTCTTTGCATGCTTTGAAAGCCTCTTTCTGGTGTGGCCATAACTCAGTTGACTAGACAGCACACGTGGATCAATGTTCATTTAAGAAGAATACCATTGGGGGTATTTTGGATACTCCGTCTTGTCATTGTATTGTCACATTTCCTTGACACAATTCTGCAGGACTGGCAAGATGGAGATCTTCCACCAAGCTTTTGGTTGGGGGCAGTGATCTCATAGCATCAACCCCCCCCTACAATGCCCCCCATGAACAGATCTTAATCTGGAAATAGACCCATTGCTATAATAATTATAACATATGCAGCTGCTAGTTACATATGCAGTTTTTAAATGGTTTCAAAATTAACTTTTAGACTCATGTTATTGTTACCGTTTTATGCTGTACATCACCCTGAGCTGTCTCGCCAGGAGGGCAGTTTATAAAACTAATAATTCAGCCAACCAACCAACCAACCAACCAACCAATTAACCAACCAACCAACCAACCAACCAACCAACCAACCAACTGAAACCCACAAAATGTCTGAATTGTTGAACGGGACCTGCAAACTGGTTTCACTGGGGGCTGGAGGAGTCTTTCCTTGACACAAGAGAGGTTTTGAGTTCCCCGTATTGAAATAAAAGCCCCATTGCTGGCTGACATTTTTTTTCTTAGACCACTTATACATTCTATATAATTTCTAAGCAAGAAGCATGCTGCGAAGTACATTAATTTCATCAGGAGCCAATTCAGCCCAAGGAAAGAGAAGCAAATTCAAAACAAAGGCTAGAAAATTGGTTTCTCACAAAGGAAAAAATGAAATCAAAAGGGGAACACAGGAATCAAAGAAGGCAGCTTTGGAAATTTAACCCTGTCTCCATATACATGAGCAACTTCTCCCCCTTCCCCCATGCATCTGGTGCTGGTGAAGGTCATTTAACCAGGCCCTGCTTGATTTATTCTCATCACACAACGGCAACCTCTAGGTGGGGCCTGGACATCTCACAGAATTAACTGAGTGTGTTAAAACGCAGCCTTCTTCCTGTTTGGGGTAAATTGGTGGTGGGGGAGTTCGGGGGGCAAGGTACTTCTGGAAAATGGGGCATCCTTACTCGGGCGAGTGGGCCTGGGCAATTTTAAAAGATGGTGTAGTGGTTAAAGAGCAGTGCCATTCTTCTTCTTCTTCTTCTTCTTCTTCTTCTTCTTCTTCTTCTTCTTCTTCTTCTTCTTCTTCTTCTTCTTCAAAACACAGAACCATTTTTTAAAAATCTCAGATGCATACGATTCCATTAAAGAACAAGGGAAACCCAGCTTGTAATTTAGACAAGCACAAACCAAAAACCCACCATCTAAAGTACTCAGAAAGCGCATTGCATTCATTTCATTTGTTCATAAAGTCACTGCTGTCCCTTTCTTGGTGCCCTGCGTGAAGCGGTGGGCGAAGTTATGTGGTGCAGATTAACATCTCCTTCAAACTCAGAAATGACCTTTGCGGAACAGGAGGAGACCGACCAACCCTCACATGGCTCAGGTCACCTACCACTTAATGGCATTCATGTTAAGGGGAATGTTTACTTAGCACTTGAATTCCTTTCGCTGTATCTGCAGCCGTTCTTGTCTCTTCTGTAGGTCTCTCTGCTCCCATTGTTCTGGTTGTACAGGATGTTGTATTACTCTGGAGGGCCAACGGCAGGACGTAGGGGCCAAGGCCTTCTTAGATGTTGCTTCCTGGAAATCATACAAGGTAGGCAAAATTGAGAGTGTGGGAACCACAGAATCGCCCTGCTTGGTTATGCCAGTGGTCCATCTGGTTCACCATCCTGTCTCATGCAGTGGCCAACCAGTTCCTCTGGAGGGCCAACTAGAGGGCATAGAGGCCGAGGCCTTCATAGAATCATAGAATCATAGAGTTGGAAGGGGCCATACAGGCCATCTAGTCCAACCCCCTGCTCAACGCAGGATCAGCCCTAAGCATCCTAAAGCATCCAAGAAAAGATGTTCTTCAGATAAGAACATCAGACCAGAGGTCCATCCAGTCCAGCACCCTGTCTCACACAGTGGCCAATCCGTTCAATTGTGCCCCAGTTGAAGAAGTGACCCCTTTACTGCAGAGCCATTGCCTATGTCAGTGGTCTGCAACCTTTTTTAGACTGCGGACCGGTGGGGGGGAGGGCGATCCGGCCACCACGCATGCGCAGCAGCCCATGTGCAAACGTGCATGTGCGGCAGGTCCACGCATGCATGTTTGCACCATGCGTGACCGCAAATGTGCATATGCAGGCCTGCTGAGCATGTGCGCATGAACGAAACTCTCCCCCCTCCCTCTCCCCCCCCTCCTGCAAAAAGAAGCTTGCTGGGCTGCAAGCTAATTCGCCACTTTGGCAGCCGATTTGCTTGCGGCCTGGGAAGTTTCTCACTGCTGGGCGGGGGGCGGAGCTGCGGCCCAGTGGTAGGGGACCACTGGCCTATGTGATATCCTGTACCTGTAATACTGGTGATGTTATATGATGTTATATGAAGACTATAATTGCAACTGCTGAAGAAGCAATAGAAAGCGGGATTGAATACCCGGGACCCCGTTCCGGTTGCAAAGTTATTTAGGATTGCATTTAATAAATCTCAAGAAGACCCAACTTTTTGCCTATTGGTTCCGTTTGCTTTGGGTGTATTTCTACAAGAAACCAATGGTGTTTCTTCATATGGACTGCATCACCTGCAAATCGACAAACCTATTCCAGACTGCCTTGTCGATGTTACGACAGCGTAGATTGAGATGAAGTTTGACATTCAAATAGGTCACATCTCAGTTTTGTAGATTTGAAATTCAGATTTCATCTGCGTCACACCAGGAATCAAACGCTGTCAATTTAAATCTGATTATTTATATTCATTGCAGCTCTGCCAGGGGTGTGTGATTAAGTCCTTGATAATTTAGAATGGGGGTAGGAAGGTGGAGGGGGGATTGTTTTTAAATCTGGACAGCACATGTAGGGTTCTGTCTTTCAAACAAGATGGTTATTTGATTCGAAATCTCAACAAATACATCTTGACCCCCGTCCCCCCTTCCCCCCACGGTAGCAGATGACATGTCACAAATGAGCCCAAATATTAACAAATATTTACAAAACATTAAATAGCTGATCAGGAATCTTCTGATTCAGTTGCTTCCAAATATTGTCCTGCTTTCATTCAAGATAAAGCTCTAAGACCAATGTACTTTTATTCTAGGTATACGTTTTTGTGTGCATGCCCATATATAAAATTTTGGCAGATGTTATCATATAGAATTATAGAATAATAGAGTAGGAAGGGACCTCTTGCACTATGCAGGACACTCACAACCCTCTCGCTCACCCACTGTCACCTGCCACCCCCTTGAGCCTTCCCAGAATCAGCCTCTCCGTCAGATGGCTCTCCAGCCTCTGCTTAAACATTTCCAAAGATGGAAAACCCACCACCTCCCGAGGAAGTCTGTTCCACTGAGGAACCGCTCTGACTGTTAGGAACTTCTTCCGGAGGTTTAGACGGAATTTATTTTGAATTAATTTTATCCCTCCAGGGCAAGAGAGAACAACTCTGCTCCATCCTCTATATGGCAGCCTTTTAAATACATAAAGAGTATTTAAATAACATATATTTAAGTTATATATTTAACAAATGCCACCACATATGATAAAATAATACATTTATTTCTTAACATTTCCAACATTTCCCTATATAATTCTTATTCACCTTTATTATAAATAACACACTTTCAATCCACTTTCAAAGTGCATTGTCTTCTAAAGTGCATAGACAGTGGCAATGTGATATATTTTCATGTATAATCCTTCCAGTAAAGATTGTTCCTTTTTAATCTCAAAGCGCTGTAAACCCGGACCTGTGCCTCATCCACCAACGATAACCAATAACTGCTCTATTACTCTCTCACTATAGTTTTCTGGAGGGACCGAGGCTAGTCCAAAGGTCCCCAAAATCCTTTCTGTTTGTGGAAATTGACTATGGAACCCAAGCTAGCCAACCCTATACACTTTGTGACTGTCCCCTGACTTGGAGACCATGCAAAGAGATTTTTTTTTTAATTATGCTCACCTGAGACCTCTTCTCCATAGAACAGCTCCAGCGGTAACCTTTAAGGGCTTCCCACTTAATGCCAGTTAACAAATTCTCCAGAATGCAGCCGATGTACTCATGTCTAATTGAACACCAGGGGTCTTTTAGTTATGTGGATGGAATGAGAGAATGGAAAAAGAGGCCTTTCAGCTTCTGGAACAAATGGCTGTCTGGTAATTTGTTTCAAAACGATCTTCACATAATACAGAGGCATAAAAGTCAGCTTTCCTGAGCAGGCATATGGGTGACCCTTGGGGTGAAGGCAGACAGATATTCCAGTAAAGACAATTTGTGATTTTGAGAATGTGATGGTTGTATGAGTCAGAGATCCTGAAAACACTGGTTTCCATTGGGGGGAGCCCTTTCTGGGTGGCCTTTCACAGGATCATTGAAAGATAGAGTTGGAAGGGGTCATAGAGGCCAACTAGCCCAACCCCTTGCACAATGCAGGATCAGCCTCAAGCATCCAGTAGCTGCTTAGAGACCGCCCATGAGAAGGAGCTCCCCACCTCCTTAGGCAGCCCCTTCCACTGCTGAACTACTCAGACTGTGAACATTTTCCCCTGATACCTAGCAGCCATTGTTCTACACGTAGTTGAAAGCCATTACTGTGGATCTTCTCCTCTGCTGCCAACAGGAACTGCTCCCTGCCCTCATCTATGTGACAGCTTTTCAGATCCATAGCATTATGCTCCACTGAGGTTCCTCCCTGTCCCAAAACATGACCACTCCTGGCTCCACCCCCCAAAGTCTCCATGTATTCCCAACCCAGTGCGAACAACCGTGGATCTATAATTGGTATGTTTAGACTCGAGACTTCCTGGTAATAATCTTCTCCTGTGTCCTGATTGTCTCAACTGGAGACTTCCTGCTCCTTTAAGCACGCCTCCTCCCAGACTGCTCCCAGAAGCACAACAGTTAGTCAGGTAGGCAGTTAGGATGAGCTCTCTCCTCTCTCTTTTCTTACAAAGTTATTTCTCCTCTCAGTAAAGTGACTTAATCTTTAAGCAGCTGGTGCTCTCTCTCCTCCTCCTCCTCCTCCTCCTCCTCCTCCTCCTCTGCCTACAGAAACTCTGCCAACGTTAAGAAGGGGGGTGCTTTATACAGAGGAAGACAATGGCCAACCATCTCTGCCCAGGTCTTATCCTGAGAACCCCATCGGGTGGAATTTAGCAGGGGTGGCCAAGAGTTGGTCGCAACTCAACAGGACTTGATCCTTTTAAAGAAGAGACATCCGGCAATATCTAGTTGCCAGGGCAAACGAATCGTATTGCTTGCCATATTGGTTTGTATTAACCGTCACCCCTGAGGGGGAAGGAACAATAGGAAGAAGATATTACCACTCTTCAGCCGGTCCGGCATGGGCAATTAATGAAAAGCGAGGAGAGAGCTTTCCTTGTTGAATTTTGAAAGGTGAACACAAGGCAAAACTAATTATCAGTCTGCTTGCCGGGGATGCTACCTTCGGCTCGCTGAGGACAAAACGTTCGTCCAGTATTCGTCACTCCAAACAGAAATTGCAGGGCTTTGATGAGCGATGGATTATACCGTTGGCCGTTGCTTGTTCTGTGCAGACGTTAAGGCAAAAATGGCCTGAAAAATCTACACGTTTGAGTCACTGAGGAGAGAAGCTAAACTGAAACGGGGATTTTTTCCAGGTTGGAATGGCACAGCCTCTGGGATTTCTGGACAGGGGGGTGGAACAAAGAGAAGAGAAAGCAACAGAGCCTGCCTTAAATTCTTGTGAATTTGAAAGGCCCAGTCTAGAGAGGAGCCTTGATTCAGTAGGAAAACGACTGCTTGACATGCAGAAGGTCCCGGGTTCAATCCCTGGCTTCGCCAATTGAAAGGATCCGGTAGGAAATGATGGGGAAAGCCTCTGCCTGAGACCCTGGAGAGCCATGGGGAAGGCTCATGGCTCAGTGGGGAAGTTTCTGCTTGGCATGGCGAAAGTACCAGGTTCAATCCTCGGCATCTCCAGTTAAAATCGCCATGAGTCAGTTTATGAGAATCATAGAATTATAGAGTTGGAAGGGGCCATACAGGCCATCTAGTCCAACCCCCTGCTCTACGCAGGATCAGCCCTAACAATCCTAAAGCATCCAAGAAAAGTGTGTATCCAACCTTTGCTTGAAGACTGCCAGGGAGGGGGAGCTCACCACCTCCTTAGGCAGCCTATTCCACTGCTGAACTACTCTGACTGTGAAATCTTTTTCCTGATATCTAGCCTATATCGTTGTACTTGAAGTTTAAACCCATTACTGCGTGTCCTCTCCTCTGCAGCCAACAGAAACAGCATCCAGCCCTCCTCCAAGGGACACCCTTTCAAATACTTAAAGAGCGGCAATATAAAAGTCAAAATAAATAAATAAAAGGACCAGACAGCAGATTATATGAAAGATTTCAGCCTGAGACCACGGAGAGCAGCTGCCAGTTTGGGTAGGCAATTCTGCTTGCATTGGCTTAATCTAGGGCTCCTTCATGTGTTCATGTCTCTTGCCATTGCAAAAATCAATTTATTTTTTAAGGAATCTTTAGTGTGATAATCCTCCCCCCCCCTATCTCTCAGAATTATAGCATTGTTATTTGCAAAGCTGACAAAAACGACCACATTTACCTGAAAGGAAAATGGCCCCCGAAAGCTGGGCTTTTAATAAGAGGATCATTTCTCTAATCAGCTTCTTAATAGTCTGCTGCTACCATGTGACCGTTTTGATGACAGTGTAAGTCCAGGGGGTCTGTTTTCAATGGCTTGAAAACAAATTGGGCCGCTTCAAATTGTGAGTTGCCTCCAGACGGACTCCGATGACGCACAGGAGGGGTGTCACCTTCCCGAAAGGGCCTGGAGATCTCCCCGAATGACAATTGGCTTCAGGACTACAGAGATGGACGAAAAGGGCTATTCCAGAAGGTGGAATCTACAGCATCATATTTGGGTTGCCAACCTCTGTCCTGGAAATTTCTGGAGATCTGGAAGTGGAGCTGGGTGAGGGGAGGATCATAATGCTGTAGAACACAGCCCTTCACATTTCCCTTAGGGGAACTGATCTCTGTAGCCTGGAGATGACCTGCAATTCCAGGGGTCCCCAGGCCCCACCTGGAAGCTGGCATCCCTGAACCTCAGTGGGGTACAATGCCACAGAGTCCCCCCTCCAAAGCATCTCTTTTCTCCAGGGGAACAGATCTCTGTAGTTTGGAGATGACCTGCAATTCCAGGGGATCTCCAGTTCCCCACTGGAGGCTGGCATCCCTGAACCTCAATGGGGAAAAGGGCCTCAGGATCAAACCAAGCCCTTAAGTCCCATCGCATTGTACCTTCCTCATAGGGGTGCCAGCCTCCAGGTGAGATCTGGGGAAGCTCTGGAATTACAGCTCATCTCCAGACTACAGAGATCAGTGTTCTGGAATGCTTCCGACCGGCTGTAAGAGATCCCTCTGCTGGAGGAAGACATTGTTAATTAAAAGCTGCATTCCCAATGTGGTCATCAAAAGCTGGCTTTGCTGTTCGGAGTTTGCTTTGCTGCCTGAAGGGGTTGAAGGCCACCAGCTGGAAAGGGGCTGCTGAAAGCTTCCCTTTCCAGCGCTCCAATCAATCGAATGTGCTCAGAATGCAAGTGTGGAGGGGAGAGGGAGGCTGCAAGGCTGGACTCCCTTTCGGCAGGGCGAAAATACGTGAAATGTCCATTAAGAGCAGACGATTGATTGGCAGCCCTTAAGAGAGTTCAAAGGGGGTACCGTTGGCGGAGCTTAAACGTGCAAAGGAGGTATGAAGCAACAGCAGCTTAAAGGATAAATTTCTTTTCATTATCAAATTTGTATGCTGCCCTTCCCCGAGGGTTCAGCACGGCTTGTGACATGTCAGAGCCAAAGCATTTGAAACATTTTAAACAATTAGATTTACATGAAAACAGTCCAGAGACTCAACAGCCTACTCTCTGGGAGGAGGGACCGGAAGAAAAGTGCAGTTGTTGGTAAAATACTAGGTGGTGTTCGGATGCTCCTTGTTTGTGGAGGGAGGCCAAAATAGCTTTGATGAGAATGGAAACAACTCTGTAAAGAAGAGAGGAGAGTGATAGTCCTATTAGTCCAACTGACTGATGCTGCTGAGGGGGAAACAGGCCAGAATCATACTGGGAGGAGCAAAAAGACTTCGGTTGAGGCAATCATGAAATAGGATGAGATCATTTAAGTTCCTAATCTAACTAAGCTAACTATGCATCTCCTCCACTGCCCCCTGGAGGGTTTTCCTTTTATGCTGTTCAATCATACACCCTATGGGTCTTGCATATTCCAACAGATACTGCTTCTAGGAACACGCACACACACATACGAGTGTGTGTGCGTGTGCACAAGACCTACATATTTATTTATTTGTTTGTTTGTTCGTTTTATATTTATATACTGCTGTTCTCGAATGTCTCACGGCGGTTTACAAAAATCCATGAAACGGTAAAATCTTTGGTACCTTTTTCTCTTACCCTCCCTCCAAGTACCTCCATAGTGCAAATGCTTCTTTCTTTCCCATTGTGTCCTTCTAGCAACCCTACAAGGTATTGATGGAGTTTTCCCCCTTGCAAAACATCCAGCCCTTACAAATAGAGAGTGAGCTTTGTACGGACTAAGATATCTGCAAGGTGCCTTGGCAGCTTGACCGAGGGAGGGGGAAAGCTCCTGGGAGCGGGCCCAGATAGGGAAGACCCCCTGCCCTCACCAGGTGCTTAAAGATGGGACAAGACTAAAAAGATAAGCAGGCAAGGCGTTGATTGGATAAATATTTATCTAACTTTGTATAGAGTGGTTAATTATGCAATGATGTAATTTAGGCATGTTATTCGGACTTAATAGAAATCTGTCCCCAGTGTGTCTCGGGGAGGAATCAGGATTTTAGACATGACACAGTGCCTCTCCCTTTTAATGCTGCAGCTATTCTCTGGCACTGTGGATAATTTGGATCTCTCCCCACAATGAGTTAAAACGAACCTGAACTTCTTAGTGGTGGATGCATCAGCATCATAGAATCTGGCCCAGCTTCCTGCCCAGTGAAGGATCAGCCTCAAGCACCCGGAATAAGGTTTTGTCCAGCTGCTGCTCAAAGATTGCCTCTAAGGGGGAGAGCCCCACTCCCTTAGGCAGCCAAGGGCTGTGTTTAAGGCCCAGCAACCTGGTCTTGTGCACATGGGCGAGCCTGGGCCCTGTGCATCCTCAGCTTGTTTATTTATTTGATTTTTAGGCAGCCCTCCCAGCTGGCCAGCTCAGGGTGGTGACGCAGGAAACAAACAAGAATTCGGATTTAAAATTAATTACAAGTAGGTAACAAACAGATTGAAATTCAAGATTAAAACGGGCAGCAACAATCTCTCCACAGATGGAATCGGATGGAATAGAATAGGTGGGGGCATAAAATAGGCAGCTGAATAGATGTTAATTTGGGCCCCAACCAAAAGCCTGGCAGAAGGCTGAATCAGGACTGGTTCCCTACAACCTGAAATGAACAATCAGAACAGACCCCGAAGGCATTAGTACGGTTTGAGGAGGGGTGATATGATCAGTAGAGATGTGATGCCCTGTACATCTCTATAGTCTAGAGATCAGGAGAGACTGTCAGAGACATGAGTCTCCACAGAAGGCCATGTGGAGTGAGGGAGAGGACAAAGAGCGAGGGAGGATGGGTCAGCTTCCGGGTTAAGACCAGGAGAGGCATCTCATATTTGAAAATTCAGAATAACAAACATTCTTTCAGCATCTTATTGGAGCAATAAACAATCCTGAGCATCCGATGTAAAGGTAAAGGTCTCCCCTGTGCAAGCACCGAGTCATGTCTGACCCTTGGGGTGATGCCCTCCAGCGTTTTCATGGCAGACTCAATACGGGGTGGTTTGCCAGTACCTTCCCCAGTCATGACCGTTTACCCCCCAGCAAGCTGGGTACTCATTTTACCGACCTCGGAAGGATGGAAGGCTGAGTCAACCTTGAGCCGGCTGCTGGGATTGAACTCCCAGCCTCATGGGCAAAGCTTTCAGACGGCTGCCTTACCACTCTGCGCCACAAGAGGCTCTTGGAGCATCCGATGTATGAAGCCCATATTCAGCACCAGAGGACATATTGCTGGGTTAGGGGGGGATTGTAACAGAGGGTTAAAAGGCCGTGAAATACAAGCCTTATAGACTGTGACATTCCGATGCAAAATTCAAAAGGATACACGATAAGAACAGCGACCTTATCTGGTGTTTATTGTTGCAGTGAGCACAGAAATGTCACTAGCTAGACTTCTTGCATTACGTGGCCTTTGGGATCGCATTTTCGCCGTATCCCTGCCGTGACGAGAAACTCGAAAACATTCTCTGCTTCTCAACCGCCCCATCCAGCACGATAACCGCACCTCGCTCTTGCCGACCGTACGTACGTGGCACGAAAAAGGACAATTTTTGAAGGTGACATTTGGGTCCTTTTATTCAAGGTGGGTGGATAGGGAGGAGAAAGCCAGCTTGTCGATTTTGAACATCCAGAAATCTGCTTCCATATATAGCCTCTCAACACCTGGGCTGAGCTTTGGGGTTATACGCAAGAGCGCTTCCCCAATTAATTAATCAGTTAGAGGACCCGTCCTTAATCAATGAGAAATACTTCCATCCGCTGAGAACAGCTGTTTGAAGTCATTTTCTTGTATTAAGGAGTATCTATCATCAATCAATCAGTTTATTAATGCGGTACTGAGCTGGAATTCAAATTACAGTACAAATACTCTTGTTGTACAAAGGTCATCAAAGTTAATACAATTTCAGATTAAAATATAATACAGCTAGTCACGCTATCTTTGCTCCAGATTAAAAAAAATATCACAAAACATCTGTAACAGCATTGAGAACATAGAACAGATAGTGTGGCCCTCTTATTTTGAACCAAAGGAGTGTATGACTTTGGTTTGTATATCAAACTAAGGTTTGCCAGCTTTGGGTTGGAAAATTCCTAAATATTTGAGAATGGCGCTTGGAGAAAGCACAGAGGAAGGGTAATAATCTAAGGAGAGATGTGACACCGTTCAGATCTCCGTTGTCTGGAGAGGAGTTGTAGTTCTGGGAGCATTACCGATTCCAACAGGAGGTTGGAAACCCAAGTAGCATGGCCCAGAAATTTAGACCTGAAGAGATCTATTCCTCACTGGTCTCATAATTCTATTGGGATATTTGATTACTCGAGCAGAGTTTTGCCAAGGCAGAGAAGCCTGATCCTGATTGCAGTAAATAAATAACCCTAGAAGGAAAATTGCAAAAAAAGGTAAACTTACATTTATTTAAGTAGATTCAGTTCCCATGCAGGTTACAGTCAAGGGGGGGGGAGGAGGAACCTAATCAAAAGAGCACTTTCTCCATCACAAAAGACCAGCTTGTCTGGCATCATGTATGTGGTGTCTCCATGGAAGTGTCTCCATGGAAGGCCATGGGGATAGAGGGAAAGGACAAAGGTCAGGGGCAGCTCCCAGGTTAATCCCAAATTAAGACAAGGAGAAGCATTGCAGCTTACACTTAGAGTGATGTAGAAGAATTGTTTTTATACCCCATTTCCCCTACCTTAAACACTCAGTATGGTTTTCAATATCCTTCCTTCCTCCCTCCCTCCCTCCCTCCCTCCCTCCCTTTTCTCTTTCTCCTTCCCTTTCTCTCCCTCTTTCTTTCTGAAAACCTTCAGTCTTGTGAATCTCCATCTGAGCCTAAAGTGGTACAGTTGAATTACAGGCTTAACTACTTCATCGTCTGAGCTTGTGAAAATTGTTTGGCGTTTCATTCGAAAGCTGTTTGGCTTTTCATCATTGTGTTCATAAAGAGCTTCGATCTTAGGCCCGCTTTGCAGCTTAAATAGGCCTAAAATTGAAGCCTTTTATAAACACTGCAAAAAGCCAAACAACTTTCAAATCCCAGGGCCGATTCTAAAATACACATCAGTAAAACATTAAAAAACTGCAGTAAAGCTCCTCAGGACAGGAGACTTGGAGGAAAAAAAGCTGACATCCTATAGATGTCAACTTCCAGGTAGGGCCTAGAGGACTCCCAGAATTACAACTAATCTCCAGACAACCAAAATCAGTTCCCCTGGAGCGTCTACGGTTGTATGGCTGAGTCCAGCTACTGGAGAATTGGGAATAAGGACATGGTGTGGGAGCGGCATCACTATCATGATGATCTGTTGAACACACCGACACAATGACAGTAGCTCTAGGAATTGCCAGAAATTCCATGGTAAAACCATAGAATTCCCAGGAATTCCTAGAGTTACCTCTGTCACATCTGGGTTTTCATTCGAAGTGTCACCAGCATGCTCATGAGGACAGTGAGTTTTTTTAAATTCCTCACTAGCAATGGCAGATGTGGTTGGGGGGTTGGGGGTGGGGGTGCCCTGGCTCAACCCGAAGCCTATCAGTCCTATACAAGTCTAAGAACCACCCAAGTTTGAACTAATTAGGTTTATATGTGCCACCCGAATACAGCCCATACGTGGAATGGGAAGCTATAAACTTTCCAGATTACTCAATGTGCATGTCTTTATAGAGCCATCCTAGTTAAGAATAGCAGACTGGAGAACTGGCCGTGATTCTGTTAGGAGTTATGCCCTGTGTGGTGTCTCTTGCCTCAACCTCCATCAGGAAAAGATGTCTTACCATAGAGTCAGTGAGATAGAGAGGAACACTGACCACTTACCTTTCTGATCTTTTTGATGCTGTCCTTTTAAACCTAGATGGAGTCTCTTGGGGACAACTTCCTGTTCCCTGTTTCTTTTTCAGAAATGTCTTTCTCTCTGTCCATCTTGCCTGACTGCAGTATGAAAGGCGGAGGGATGCATCCTTGCATCGCTCTCCATCCAACCAGCTAGTAGATTAGGGGCTATCTTCTTACCTTAACTGTCTAAAATGGAGTTCTCTCTCCCCCTCTTCTTCTTCTCCTCCCCTCCTCTTCCCCTTCCTCCTCTACATCTTTTCCTCCTCTTCTTCTCTTTCCTTCCCCTCCTATTTCTCCTCCTCCTTCCCCCCTTCTTCTAATTCTCCTTCTCCTCTTGCGTGTGCATGAGAGACAAAGTCTCTCTGGACCATTCACTCACACACGTGTGTCTCTGCGGAGGAAGCTGAACCCACAAAGTATGACAACTTGCACTTAATCACATTTTAAACAGGTCAGCTCCAAAATGCTGACATGCAAAATGAAGATTTAAGGCGGGTGTCAAAACCGAGAGGAGAATCCCTGTGAAAGAGAGGCGGATGGACCAGAAGACGCACGCCTGAGTTCTGTTAAGCCGAAAATGTTCATGTTTTGAGATGATCCCAAAAGGGACCTTGTGAAAGATGACGCCAATCCTTGGCAAAGGACAACCTTCAATGACTTAACAAGGAAGTGTGGTTCTTGAAGCAGAAAAAAGAATTACTTCTAACAGATGGGGCTGGCAGAAATAGGACATGGTTAAGGGGAATTAGAAGGATAGAACCCAGGCAATGTGCCGAATGCTCTTTGAACAGAATGACACCGTCCTTCCAAGGAAGAAGATGTCAAAAGCAACAAGGCTCATGTTAATTGCACTAGGAGGAAAGGAACTGAACAAGGGGACAGAGATTTATTCCCAAATTAACCACCCTGACCAAAAACTGGGCTGGGGCGGAGAAGCAAAGATCAAGTATTTGTGTAGTTAGCATCAGAGATTGCATTTGTGCAAACCATGGTAAATGGCACCCTTTTGGGTGTCCAACCCAAGGTTGGGAGATTCCTGGAGGCTTGGGGATGGGTGGGAGACCACCAAGGAAGGCTCTGCATAGGAAGGCTATGGCAGACCACCTCCACATCTCACCTGTCTTGAAAGCCCCTAGCTAGGGTGAGCTTTAGATGGGAGATCACAATATAACCTCTGCAAAGGAAGGCCATGGCCAACCACTCTACTTCTTGCTTGCCTTGAACGCCCCATGCTGGGCTGACCATAAGTCTTGGATGAGTGACCACCAAGGAAGGCTCTGCAGAGGAAGGCAATGGATGACCACCCCTGCTTCTCACTTGCCTTGAAAGCCCCTTGCCGGGGTGGCCATAAGTCTTGGATGGGAGACCACCAAGGAAGACTCTGCAGAGGACAGCCATGGCCAACTTTCTCACTGAGCTTACAATCCCTTTGCTGGGATGGCTGTAAATTGGCTGCAGCTTATTGGCGCTTGATGCGCACACAACCTGAATGAAAAAACTTCTGCATTACTTGCAATATTACATTCATGCTGCTCCACTCCTGCACGAGTGACAAAAGAAAGAAGTGCATCTGATATATTCTCAGTTCACCAGCTTTGACTCTTGCAAAGGATTTGCTTAAAGAGCACTTCTAAGATTCAAACGCCAACAGGGGGGAAATCATAGAATCATAGAATCATAGAGTTGGAAATAAAGGGTCTGCGACATTCTTAGCAGAGCTGAGTATGATCTGGTCACGTCAGCAGGCCAGTCGCTCAGGCAAGCAACAGACTCCTCCAGGCTCCCAAACCTTTTGGCTCGTCTACCCTGGAAATGCCGTGCAGAAATCAGGCAAGGAAGGGGCTTCTCCTCAAATGCCCTTGAGACGCTGACAGTGGGAGGGAGAGAGGAAGCAGCAAGAGTTACCAAATCGGCTAGATATCAGGATTTTTTTTTTTGTACACAGTCCAAGTAGGTCAGCAGGGGAAGGGGCTGCCTAAGGAGGTGGAGAGCTCGCCCTCATGGGCGGTCTTCAAGCAGCGGCTGGACAGATCCTTCTCCTGGATGCTGGAGGCTGATCCTGCGCTGAGCAGGGGGTGGGACTAGATGGCCTTTCTGGCCCCTTCCCACTCTAGGATTCTGTGAGTCTAGTTCAGCAGGGGAAGGGGCTGCCTAAGGAGGTGGGGAGCTCCCCCTCATGGGCGGTCTTCAAGCAGCGGCTGGACAGATCCTTCTCCTGGAGGCTTATCCTGCATTGAGCAGGGGGTGGGACTAGATGGCCTCTGTGGCCCCTTCCCACTCTAGGATTCTAGGAGTCTAGTTCAGCAGTGGAATGGGCTGCCTAAGGAGGTGGGGAGCTCCCCCTCACTGGCCGTCTTCAAGCAGCGGCTGGACAGATCCTTCTCCTGGACGCTTGAGGTTGATCCTTCCCTCTCTAGGATTCTATTATCCTATTCTTTGTGGCTGGAGAAACAAAGACAATATGCCACGATGGTGAAGCTTGTGGATCAACAAAAATTTGATTCAGTGGAAGACAGCCTCTTGCACACGTCCCAGGTTCTGCCCTCAACATCTAGCGACAGGATGACAAACTCTTCCTCTTGGACAGTCCGTAGGGAGTTAAGGTGTGTAGGGACAGCTTAAGTATGCAACGAAGCAAGGCACCAAGCTCCCTAAAAGAATAAAATGGTTTCATTAAGCAGAGAATCCAAGGTCGTGAGTAGGAGAGAGGAGAAAATTAGCATTCTAACTGCTCTTCTTTCTTTCATTCTGTTTGTTCTGGAGGCAAGCAGGGAGGAAGTCATAGAATCTTAGAAGCATAGAGTTGGAAGGGACCTCCTGGGTCATCTAGTCCAACCCTCTGCACCACGCAGGACACCCACAACCCTCTCGCTGACAGAGTAATCTCAAAGGAGCAGGAAGTCTCCAACCGGGCCAATCAAGATGCTGGAGGAGATTATTTGAAAAACACCAGGAAGTTCCAAATCTAATGATGCTAAACGGGCCTCCCTTCTGATACCTCCTGTAGGATATTCTTCACATCCATTTGAATCATATAGATCTTGCAGATACCAACAAGACAGGCAACTCCCCAGGCTCCATAGAAGAGGTTTAGTCCTTCCAGTTCCTGAGAAGTTCTCATTCTCCCAACTGCAGCATGAGTTGCCCACAAAAGCTGCTAGATGAGGGGGACTCTTGAGCAGAGCAGTCAACAAAATGAACAGCAACCGAAAGAGGTTGTTTGGCTACAGAGGAGAGGCTGCAGCTTAGAAGCAAGCAGAGCGAGGGCTAATCCCTGCTTGGAAAGAAGACGCTGCCAAGCAAGACAAAAGTATTAATCATCCAATCGTGCAAAATGAAGACATTAAAATAGAACTGGACAAAATAATTGGAGGTTGCAAATTACCCCAGAAGGGACCGACGATAATGTGCTTGTGACTTTGGGCTCCACCCGCTCTCTTTTTCTCCCCCACGTGCTTGGAGATCTCTCTCCTGTTCCAACGACAGGGTGCCTTCTCTCCTTCAAACCAGCTATTAACTCTGCGGTTTTTAATTGGGTAGTTGGGTGGACTCCTTAAGCTCCACTCTGCGCTGACAACCAAACAACACGCTTGCTGGTTTCGGAGGTTGCTGTTTTTAGGTGGTGGCTGGTTGAATTACAGTTGCTCACCAAAGGGGCTAGATATCAGGAAGAAATTTTTCACAGTCAGAGTAGTTCAGCAGTGGAATCGGCTGCCTAAGGAGGTGGTGAGCTCCCCCTCACTGGCAGTCTTCAAGCAAAGGTTGGATGCACACTTTTCTTGGATGCTTTAGGATGCTTAGGGCTGATCCTGCGTTGAGCAGGGGGTTGGACTAGATGGCCTCTATGGACCCTTCCAGCTCTATGATTCTATGAGTCCAGTGGACCCTTTAAGACCAACTGAGTTGCATTCAAGTTGGAAGCTTTTGGGTCTGTAACACACTTCATCGGACAATGAAATGGGAGTTACAAGACCGTGTATGTAAAGAGTGGGTCATGGATAAGTACACAGCATGGATTAGTACACAGAAGCTAAATTCATTAGGTTATCAGTGGGCAGAACATAGTAAAGGAAAATAAAATGTCAAGATTAAAGATTAATTCAGTAATCAAAAGGGATCCTGTCACTACGCTCCATTCGCCAGCTTGGTGTCATGGTTAAGAGTGGCAGCTTCTAATCTGGAGAGCTGGGTTTAATTCCCATTATGCTAGCTAGATGGGTGACCTTGGGCTAGTCACAGTCCTGTTAGAGCTGCTCCCACAGAGCAATTTTTCTCCAGAACTCTTTCAGCCCATTTACCTCAACAGGGTCCCTATGGTGGGGAAGCGAAGGCAATTATCAGCTGCTTTGAGACTCCTTTGGGTAGTGAAAAGCAGGGTATGAAACCAACTCTCCTTCTCCTCCTTTTTCTTCTTTTCCACTCATGCAGAAGAAAACGTAGTTGATCTTAAACGTGCCATTAGACTCAAACGTTCTCTGCTTTTTCAGACCAGCACAATTACTCACTTGGATCCAACTGTGCTCCAAGTTCAGTTCCCCTGGAGAAAACAGCTTCTTTGAAAGGTGGACTGTATAGCATTTTACCCCACTGTAGGATGGGTGTGACTTAATTTGATGGGCAAAGTAGCTAGGAGCTTTTATACACTCCCTGGCGATATTTCCAAGTCTATATTGCCTTTTTCAGAACAGCAGCACGGGGCAGAGGTTCAAGACTCATACTAGGACCTACTCTGACACAAGAGCTTCCTGGATGACTTTTGGGCCAGTCATATGTGCTTGGATGAACCTACCTTGCAGGGATGTTGTATATTTCACAGGGGTCAGCCCGGGACACCCAAGAAGCCGTCAATCTAGGGACAAAAGCAATGGCTCTCCTTGTATGTCTCTCACTGGCAGCCAATGGAAGGGTACTGCCTTTGAACAGAAAGACTGAATGTCTATTGTGCCTAAAAGTCACCCTAGCAACTCAGATCTCAAAAGGCAAGCAGGTTCCAGCTTTGCTTAGTGCTTGGATGGGAGAACACCGAAGAAGTTCAAGGTCTTTACACAAAGGCAGGCAGTGGTGAAACCATCTCTGGATGTTGCTTGATTTGACAGCCTTAGGGCAGGGGATGGCCAAGCTGTGTCTCTCCAGATGCCCATGGACTACAATGACCATGAGCCCCTGCAGGGGGGGTTGTCATAAAATGGCTGTGACTGGATGACACTTCCCAAGATCTCCATGATTTTATGTATGACTATCATTATTAATAATTAATAATAATAGTATTAATAATCACAGTAATTACACGTATACCTCGCCCCTTCTCCAGTGGCTCAGGGCAGCTTACAAAGGATTAAAGTGCATGAAACATTAAATATTAGGTGTTGGGTTTCAAAATATTAAAAATTAATAATTCAATATCAAACGGCAAGGACAGATTCCCACGGCCTCCTTCCCCGAGTGAAAAAAGGGAGGAATAATAAATGTATTCTGGTGACATTTCGTTGGATGGGCTCTAGACACGGAAGCCGGCAATGATAAATTGTTTCTCAGCCTCTGCCATAGTCCTGGCCTAACAGTCAGAGCGGTTCCTCAGTGGAACAGGCTTCCTCGGGAGGTGGTGGGTTCTCCATCTTTGGAGTTTCTTAAGCAGAGGCTGGAGAGCCATCTGACGGAGAGGCTGATTCTGTGAAGGCTCAAGGGGGTGGCAGGTGACAGTGGGTGAGCGAGAGGGTTGTGGGTGTCCTGCACAGTGCAGGGGGTTGAACTAGATCAGGGGTAGTCAACCTGTGGTCCTCCAGATGTCAATGGACTACAACTCCCATGAGCCCCTGCCAGCATTTGCTGGCAGGGGCTCATGGGAATTGCAATCCATTGACATCTGGAGGACCACAGGTTGACTACCCCTAGACTAGATGACCCAGGAGGTCCCTTCCAACTCTATGATTCTTGGCTCTCCTGCTCTTCCTTTCTCCCACTATTGATGCTTCAATTGTAATCTCTTTGTTTTTGCTGTCAGTTATAAAGGTGCATTCCAGTAAGTGTTGGCAGCTCTGAGATTTTGTGGGTGGAGCCTGGGGAGGGCGGGGCTTAAAAAGGGAGGGACCTTCGCCATAGTGGCCGTTTTCTAAAGCAGCCATCTATTCCCCAGGAGTTCCAATCTCTATTGTTGGGAGATCAATTTATGTATTTAATTTTAATTTCCAGGCTGTCCCTCCCCGCAGAGCAGATCTCCAGGCCCCACCTGGGGGCTGGCAACCCTCTTTATAGGAAGGGTGAGCTCTGATTCCCAGGGTATCCTTCCAAGAGGAACTGCATTCAAAAGCTCATTGTTCTCAGCTGTGGCGAAACCTCATTAAAAGAGCTTCCAAGTTTGAAAGTGAACGGCCTATTTATAGAAGCACCAGTGGAACGGAGAGAGGCTAACAGTAAATGGATCTGAAGTACAAACTTTGCAATCCCCGGGAATTAACTTTTCTTCTTCTTCTTTTCTAACGAACCGCGTCTCTACAGGAGAAAAGGCGCTATTATTATCCGTCCCAGTCCCATTTCAACAACTGATTAAAATAAGATCTGAGTGTGATTCCCAGTAGATGGCTGGTATTTTCTGGAGAGATGATCAGGGGATCGTGTTCGAAGCGGCATTTGAAAATGAAAATTGCAGGGCGAAAAAATTCCCTGGAGAAGCGCGGAAGGCTTTCACAGCCAGAGTCAAATTTTCCGGGCTGTGTGGCTGCGGCCTGGTAATTTTCATCCCAGATGTTTTGCCAAGAACTGTGGCAGGTGTCTTCACAGGTAGGACTTGGCAAGATGGGGTCTCTCCTCCTGAGAGACCTTGGCTGCCCAGTCCGGAAAACCCACAACAACCAGAGAAGAAACCAAACATGTCAGTCTAGATCAGGGGTAGTCAAACTGCGGCCCTCCAGATGTCCATGGACTACAATTCCCAGGAGCCCCCTGCCAGCGAACGCTGGCAGGGGGCTCCTGGGAATTGTAGTCCATGGACATCTGGAGGGCTGCAGTTTGACTACCCCTGGTCTAGATGAAGAGACAGAAGGGTGTTCTAGAACAGGGGTAGTCAAACTTCAAAGAGTAATCAATTGATTGGAGCACAGAAATCTCTCCCTGCTTATGGAAAAGCATTAAAAGATGCACTGTGAGCTGGGGCTATGACTAAATGGAAGAGCCTCTGCTTGGCTACAGAAGGTCCCAGGTTCAATCCCCGGCATCTCCAGTCAAAAAGATGAAAGACCTCTGCTTACCAATCTGAATATAAAAAACTGATCTGAAGAGGCCAAGATCTGATGCATGCAAGACATCTTGATGGCTGCATGTCTTCCCTGAGAAACACTACTCAGCTGCAGACCGCTTCCTTCTCCTCATATCCCAGGCAACTGAGGATCACCCACATACCCTCTATCTGAATTAGGACTGTCAACTCTGGGCTTGGAAATGCCTGGAGAATTTGGGGGTGCAGCCTGAGGAGGTGGGGTTTGGGGAAGGGAGGGACATCATCCAGGTATCTAAAGCATCCATGTTCTCTATTGTCTGAAGAACAGTTCTAATACTGGGAGATCTCCAGGCCCTTCCTGGAGGTTGGCAACCCCACCCTGCATTGCTCCAACCTCAGCTATGTCTCTTGATTACAGCAGAGCATGTCCTGGCCCCCGTTTGATTCCCTAATTCCAGGCTTTCTGGAGAAGTGACTTGGTTTGTTGACTCTGAAATATTATGCCTGGAACATCAGAAATTAGATCCATCTCCAGCGTGGAAAGCCAGGACGAAAACACAAGGGCATAATTATCAGCCTGTCATAACAGATTCTTGTTTTTTCGGGTGCGCTACAAGGCCTTGCTGGTCACCCCGATGCCGTCCCCCAGTGACTGCCCTGCAGCGATGGCCCCCACCTCCGTCCGTTTTGACGCCTCGTTGTCACGATCCGGCACCCGGGTTCTATTTACTCTTTTCCCCACTTCTTCCCATTGCTCCTGGACAGTGATTAGTTGAGCGACACAAGTTGCTTGAGAGGTTTGCGTGGGCTCTGGAAGAGACTCAGACCCCTGGAGAGATCCCTTCCTGTTTCTGCCCAAAACTTCTCCTGAGACTCTGGTGGGTGTCAATGACCAAAAATTAAATTTCTGTCCCTGAAGACCACCCTCACCACCCTAGCTCAGTGGTTCTCCACCTTTCTAATGCCGTGACCCTTTAATACAATTCCTCATGTTGTGGGGACTCCCAAACATAAAGTTATGCAAGGGTTCTTTCACAGAAATTAAACCGAAACTGCCCAATGGTGTGAAGATCCATTGTTTGTGTATAAATTGTTTTTTTTTTCTGGGGTTTCTCAGTTCAGTTCCGCCTCTTGTCCCACCCATGCTGATTTCGCACTTTTCCGCTGCTCCAGACAGACGAACGCTCTAACTCGATCTACCCCGCAAGGCTGTTGTGTGGATGGCACTCCCCTGGCCAAGCTGCTTGCCCTGCAGCGACCCCTGTGAAAGGGTTGTTTGACCCCCAAAGGGGTCCCGACCCCCACTGCCCTAGAACCACTGCCCTAGCTAAAAGACTCTCAGTACACAGAGATTCACAGAGTTGGAAGGGGCCCTAGAGATGTGACACACACAAACACACAAATTGTTTCAGATACGTCCAGTAACTATTTGGGCCGAATACGATTCACGTGAATACCTCTTCACTTTTTCCAATTCAGCTGAATCCAAAAAGGTTCAGAATTCTTTGGGGCATGTTCCCTTCATTTCAGGACAGCAGAGAGCGCCATGAAGATAAAGGGCAACAGTTATTTTGGGGAAAAGAAGATTTTAGGATCTCCTGCCCCCAGTCCATCCCAGGCACTTTGAATTGGGCCTGGAATGAAATCAGCGCTCTGTACAAGCTCTGAACTGGAGGACGCCCCAGGCGAGGCTGATCTCACCAGATATCGGAAGCTAAGCAGGGTTGGGCCTGTCTAGTATCTGGAGGGGAGACCATCAAGAAATGCCAAGATTACGACACGGAGGTAGGCAATGGCAAACCACCTCTCTTCCTCTGTTGCCTTGCAAATGCTGTGCGGTTGCCCTAACTCACCTGTGGCTTGGCGGTACTCTCCTCCCACACAGGTAAGTCAGAGTTATTGGGCTGCAATGCTTGGAGCACAGAATCTAGAGCAAGGGAGATTCATGCCCCTCTATTCTGCCTCGGTTAGACCTCCTTTGGACTATCATGTCCTGTTCTGGGTGCTGCAGTTCAAGATGGAGATTGAGAAGTTGAGACATGTTCAGAGGAGGAGGAGGGTGGAGGCGTTGGGATCCCTGACTTACAAGGAGAGGTGGAGAGAGTTGGGTCTGTGCAGCTAGGAGAAGTTGAGGGACAGGGGTGATGATAGGAGAGCTGGGTTGAATCACGTCAAAGAGAGACCTGTCGAAGAGGGAGCCAACTTGTTGACTGCAGCTTGAGAGACAAAGACCTGGAGCAATGGGTGAAAATTATGGGAAAGGAGGGACCACTTCAATATTAGGAAGCATTTTCCAGTGGCAAGGGCTGTCCATTGATGGAATATGCTGTCTTAGAGGGTGGTGGAATCTCGTTCATTGTAAGTTTTCAGGAGGATGAGCACCTGTCAAGAGTGTGTGATTTTTAAATCCCTGAAAAGGTGTGTGTGTGTGGGGGGGGGCGCTGAACATGATTGCCTTTGGGGGTCTCTTCCACCTCTGCATGAATCTGAGTTGCCAGGATGTGTTCTTGAGCAGGGATTTCCATCAGAAGATTTGCGTCTGCATTATTTGTTGATAGACATTTCAGAACCATCTTCAAAGGCAGCCCCTTATGTGAACAGGGTGTGATCAGAAGATGGATAATTTTAGAACTGTTGAGAAGGAAGGAAGAAAGGAAGAGAGGAAGAAAGGAAGTCTGTGTCAAGCTTTGTCAGGCTGCAAACTAATTTCCTGCACATTCTCTTTAACGTAGGGTGTCCATCCACATACATCTTTGTGTAAAGGACCCAGAGCTTTAAGGATAAGGTGAAGAGCACACATTTATCAGCTGAGCTTCAAAAGTGTAAATTAGCTTCATTATGTTCCTTCTTCGTGCTATCTTTCATCCTCCTTCAGTAAGGGAGGCCACATCCCCTGCAGCTGAAAGAGAGAAGGCACAAAGAGGCATTGCAATATCAGATAAGAAGTACACCATTTGTAGGCTCCCTTGTAGAGTTCCAGACTGGTTCAACATAATGGAAGAAAATAAGATTGCCTCTTTTCTTCTGGCTCGACACCGGACAGGGGCATAATGCTTGATGAGAAGGCATCGTTTTCATTTCAAGGGTAGCCAACATTTGAATTCTTAGAATAAACCTGCAGACAATAAGAGCCAAGTGTCCATTGTGAGAAAATCCAGGGCCTCTTGAGGTTGCAAGAATAGAAGACACCCGCAGGAGAGTATTGACATGCGTGCGAGAATTTTAGCCCTTCTTCTTCTTCTTGGGATATTTGGCTAGTGCTGCCCAGTCATAGAAGTATGATGTTGGATGTGGTCCATCTACCTCCCAAGAAAGGTGTTGCAAAAAAAAATATAAACTTGCATTGATTCAAGTAGATCCAGTTCAGATTCTGGTTGCAGACGAAAGAAGAAGCCAGATCTAATGAGGACTTTCCGTATCATAGATAGCCGGTTTGTCTGGAATCCTGTATGGGGGAGTAGGAGGGCCCTAAAGAAGGCACCTGGAGAGGAATGTATCTCCATGGAAGGCCATGTGAAGGGGAGAGGACAAAGGGAGGGATCAGAAGGCAGCTCCCAGGTGAAGACAAAGAGTGGCACCCCATTCAAGGCTCTCCAGGATGTCAGTCTGGGATAGTCACATGAGCACATGAACCGGCCCTACACTGAATTGGACCCTTGGTCCATCAAATCAGTATTGTTTACTCAGACTGGCAGCTGCTCTGTGGCTGGACAGAACTCTGCCTCAGAATGCAGGATCGGTTTGGTAAAACCAGAATGAGAAAGGTGCTGGAACTACCTTTTTTTACATCGACTTAGGTACAGCCCCTCCCAGTGCATTGCTGTTATTTTTTCCTAATTAGTTGTTCCCACGCACAACCACCCCGCATGCATCTTGTTGCTTCCAGTATCACGGACACACAAAGGAGTCCTTTTACGTGTTCTCTTAGGAGCACAGTCATTATCGGTGTCTTAAAGCCCTGTTAGATTCTGCTACCAGAAATGCTAGTAATTATTCCCTAGCTGCTGGAATTAACACCCCCAATGAAACAACTCCAGCGAAGCTCTCCTGGTACCATCAGGGGGTGTCACTGGTATAATCTTAGCTCCAGAATAGCAGCAAACACTCAGTTCCTTTATGTAGTTTGATAAAGAGTTCTTGGCCCCTGGCCACTTTTTGCTCCTTCCCCGGCCTTGAGGAGGTGGTGAGCTCAAGGGTAGAGCAAGTGCTTGGCAAGCAGAAGGGCCCAGATTCTGTCCTTTGCAGCTCCTGCTAAAAAAGATCAGTGGCTGGGGATGTCAAAGACATCTCCTTGAGGCCCTAAAGAGTTAATGATAGCCAGTGTGGTGCAATGGGTTAGTATGGCAAACTCTAGTCTGGAGAACTGGGTTCCATTCCCTATTCCTTCACATGAAGCCTTCTGGGTGACCTTGGGCCAGTTCCAGTTCTCTCAGAGCTCTATCTCACAAGGGGCCTGCTGTGGGGACATGAATTTGATTATAAGGCACTTTGAGCCACATGAGGCCTGTTGGGTGACCTTGGGTCAGTCACAGTTCTCTCAGAGCTCCCTCAGTCCCACCTACCACAAAAAGTGCCTGTTGTGGGGAAGGAAAGGGAAGGAAATGTAAGGCACCTTGAGCTACATGAGGCCTGCTGAGTGACCTTGGGCTATCCCAGTTCTCTCAGAGCTCTCTTAGCTTGTTGGAAGGCGACTGTTGTGAGAAAATGAAGGGAAGGTGATTTTAAGCTGCGTTGAGACTCCATCAGAGTGGGGTAGAAACACACGTCTCTTCTTCTGACGCTAATACCAACCTCAATGGATCAGGGGCCTCATTTCCTAGAAGGCCACTTCAATGCATTGCCTGCAGCCCTTTAAGGGAATCGAATATAAGCTTTAAAAGAAGGACAAATAGAGTGGCAAACTACTGACAAAACTACAAGGGGCTTCCTTAGCAGAGTCTTATGCTTGTAAACCCAGCAGATGCAGAAATGTACAACTCTGCTTAGAAGGACATCGGAAGCTGTGTTTGGGGATGTCACATCGCAGAGTGTGGCAGCTGAAGGGGATCTCCCTTGGCCACAAAGGAGTCCATGGGCATCTGCCCTTGGGGACAAAGGAAAAAAAGATGCATAGAACCCCAACAGCTCAAGGGATAGAGGGGAAACAGGACCCCCCCCTCCCGCCCGCCACCAGCTGTACGGTACTCATAAGGTCTCTCCACTACACCTTTCTGTTCATTCAGGACCCCGGACAGCAGCGTGTTTGAGCAACTGCAAAAGGAGAATTGAAGAGATGGTTAACCCTTAATTTGCTTCCCAGAGGTGCTGCAGAGGGTGGGACACAAATAGCTTCCGTTGGCAGCAAAACATTTTCAGGCTGCACCTAATACCTTTGGAGAGGGTGTCACAGCTTCATAGCATGGAAATTGAGTGAGACAGGATACTGGACCAGATGGACTACAGGTCTGACCCAGCAGGCCTCTGCTTTGGTTCTTAAGAACCTAGCTTCCAGATGATCAGCTGCAATGCGCTCGTGATTCACCCCCCACCCCTAGCAGCTGGGTCAAATTTCCCGACATTCCCTCCCAGCTGATCCCTCATCCACTGGGAATCTAGTGTCCCGTGGCTGCAAGTAGCCTGGTCCTGAGAATCTGCACAAACAGGTGGCTGACAGCCAGCCAGCCTGCTGATTCATCGGCTGCTTTATCACTCCGGCTCAAGGAGAAATTGGCCAAATTGGTAAGTGTGCAATGTAATGGTTCAACACTTCCAATAAGGTAGTCAGAACTCCCCACCCCCTGGGCCCTGCGGGGCGTCCCGGATGCTCACAGTCCCCTTTTGAGTGTGGACAGAAGGAATGCAGAGCCCAATTCTTCCTCTTTGAGATGCAGGTATTTAGACACCTTTAAATGTTTCATATTTCAAACCACAGGGGCTGCATGACAAAGTCTCAAGGGACATGGTTGGTTACAAAACTCTCCCAGCGTTTTTTCCCCCCCCCCCTTCGCTTTTACTTCTATGATAAATTTGAATATCTTCAGCAGAAATATTTAATGTTCCAATATAAAAGTAGATGTAAGGGGGTGGGGAAGGCTGTTTAATGCCGACAGGAAGCCGTAACGGGCGCCTCCAAAGTTATTTCAGATGCTGTCCTTTTAGGTTGAAGGCCTTAATTGTTATTCCAAAGGCAAAAGGAGACATATATCTCTGTTTACAAGGAGAGGTGATGTTTATAGTGAACATTTTGTACTCCTGGATTGCCTTCCCCTCAGCATCATCATGCTGCAAAAGTCAGGTTTATAAACTGCATTTGGGACGTGTGCAGGAAATGTACATAGGTTCGTATGAGGCTCATTTTGGTTGGATTCTTTAGTCGTGGCATCATCCAGCCTTAATAGACAATTCCGGGATATTTGGGGATTGAGCCTAGAGAGGAAAGAAGAAGAGTTGGTTCTTATATGCCGCTTTTCCCTACCCGAAGGAGGCTCAAAGCGGCTTACAGTCGCCTTCCCTTTCCTCTCCCCACAACAGACACCCTGTGAGGTGGGGAGGCTGAGAGAGCCCTGAGATTACTGAAGAAGAAAAGTCAGTTCTTATATGCCGCTTTTCTCTACCCGAAGGAGTCTCAAAGCGGCTTACAGTCGCCTTCCCTTCCTCTCCCCACAACAGACACCCTGTGAGGTGGGTGAGGCTGAGAGAGCCCTGAGATTACTGAAGAAGAAAAGTCAGTTCTTATATGCCGCTTTTCTCTACCCGAAGGAGTCTCAAAGCGGCTTACAGTCGCCTTCCCTTCCTCTCCCCACAACAGACACCCTGTGAGGTGGGTGAGGCTGAGAGAGCCCTGAGATTACTGAAGAAGAAAAGTCAGTTCTTATATGCCGCTTTTCTCTACCCGAAGGAGTCTCAAAGCGGCTTACAGTCGCCTTCCCTTCCTCTCCCCACAACAGACACCCTGTGAGGTGGGTGAGGCTGAGAGAGCCCTGAGATTACTGAAGAAGAAGAAGAGTTGGTTCTTATATGCCGCTTTCCCCTACCCGAAGGAGTCTCAAAGCGGCTTACAGTCGCCTTCCCATTCCTCTCCCCACAACAAACACCCTGTGAGGTGGGTGAGGCTGAGAGAGCCCTGACATTCCTGCTCGGTCAGAACAGTTTTATCAGTGCTGTGACTAGCCCAAGGTCACCCAGGTGGTTGCATCTGGGGGAGCGCAGAATCGAACCTGGCATGCCAGATTAGAAGTCCGCACTCCTAACCACTACACCAAACTGGCTCTCTCTATTAGAATAGAATAGAATGATAGAGTTGGAAGGGGCTGTTCAAACGATCTCCTAGACCAACCCGCTGTAAGGCAGAACTGGCTTAAAGCATCCAGGAGTCTCTGTTTAGTCACTGCTTAAAGACCACCAGCATTTCTCAACTTTTTTAACCATTAAGCTATCCCTGAAACATTCTTCAGGCTTTCAGGAACCCCGGAAGAGGTGCCGTCATGCAGAATATGGCAGGGAAGCATTGCTGTGGACACGCCCACCTGAGGCCCTTCCCCTTCCCACCCCCTCCAGGCCTATCACTGGCCGTTTTGAAAGAGAGGGGTGGGTCAGCATGACCCTATATAGTCATATCACCTAATAAATGTTGAACAAATTAAAAATATATATTAAAAATCAGTTAACTCCCACCTATTCAGGAAACCCTTTCCAGGGCTGTCTAGAAACTCCAGGGTTTCACAAAACCCTGGCTGAGAAAGCCTGTCTTAAGTCAACGTTTTTTCATTAACTCAGAGGTTTGGCTTTCAGTTCTTGTGCTTTATCAAAGGAGTCATGTGATCCTTCACCGTCAGATGAGTGGAAGGATGCTATGTGAACCAGGGATGACGGCATCGTTCTAGGCCAATTACCTCTTGACTGCCAAGGATGTCCAGGGCTGCTACACAGAGGTAGGCCATGGCAAACGACCTCTCAATATCTCTTGCCTTGAAAACCCAAAGGGGTTCCCATACATTGGCTGCAACCTGGCAGGACATTCCACCACCACCACTTTCCAGGTTCTCATCCAATTATCTTACGACGACGCCACAATCTAAAGCAGCTCTTTGGGTCCTGGCCATCCTTTACCCACAGTTACTTGGAAAGGAACAATCATTGGACATACTTCATACAAGGTGGGGGGAAATATTATTTTGGAAGGTTGAATGATGAAAAGGGGTTGATGCTTGGACAAGTGTATCACTTACAGCTTTCTTGTTAGAATCATAGAATCATAGAATCATAGAACCATAGAGTTGGAAGGGGCCAGACAGGCCACCTAGTCCCACCCCCTGCTCAAAGTAGGATCAGGCTAAACCATCCAAGAGAAGGATCTGTACAGCCACTACTTACAGAATCATAGAATCATAGAGTTGGAAGGGGCCATACAGGCCATCTAGTCCAACCCCCTGCTCTACGCAGGATCAGCCCAAAGCATCCTAAAGCATCCAAGAAAAGAGTGTATCCAACCTTTTGTTCTTTTGAGTGTCACCGTACATTCGCAATCCTATGCCAGTGCAGCAATTCAGTTGCAGGAATGTTTCACACTTGTATGGAGACAGACGGGGACAGCAGCAAATGGTAGGGTGGGAACCATTGATTATTTCTCCTATGTTTTTGTGAACTACAACTGAATTCGAGGGGACTGATTGGCTGTTTAGGCAAAGAATTATCCTAGGGCTGTATTTGGATGTGTGACACAGTTTAGTAATTTAACAGAATTAACTTTTGCTTTAGATTCCCACTGTCATGATGGTAGTTCATAGTCTGACAAAGAGTGCTTGGACTCGAAAGCTCACACCTTGAATAAATCTTTGTTGGTCTTCAAGGTCCTACTGGACTCTGATTTTAATCATATGCAGGTCGGATCAGCCATTTCAACCACCCGTTTCTCTTTTAATTATTTTTCAGTGCAATCAAGTTGCCTCTTTAACATCCCACTGAGAAAAAGAGAGCCAGCTTGGTGTAGTGGTCAGAAGTATGGACTTCTAATCTGGCATGCCAGGTTTGATTCTGCGCTCCCTCACATGCAGCCAGCTGGGTGACCTTGGGCTCGCCACGGCACTGAGAAAACTGCTCTGACCGAGCAGGAATATCAGGGCTCTCTCAGCCTCACCCACCCCACAGGGTGTCTGTTGTGGGGAGAGGAAAGGGAAGGCGACTGGAAGCTGCTTTGAGACTCCTTCGGGTAGAGAGAAGCGACATATAAGAACCAACTCTTCTTCTTCTTCAAAGTTGAGGCTGAGGTTTAGCGGGTGGGTTCATTAAAACCCGAGGCCCAGAGATTGTTCATTGCCTTCTAGGAGGCGTTGATGGTCTGTACCGAGCTGGGCAGCCTGGGGAATCAGGGCTTTAGCAAGCCCCGTACCACTGTCATCACTTCACAGAAACAGGGCTGGTCTCTGGGGAAAATTCGCACCAATTAAAGGGAAGGTAAGAGCTCACAGTTACCTCCAGTCGGGGGCTTTGCTGACAGCAATGAGAAAGTGCTTCCACATTGTGAAAACGGCTTTGTCGCCATCAACGTAACCTTGAGATCTTCAGATACCTACAAAGCATGGATTACTTCATTTCCTCCCTGCTTGCCAGCAAGATTAGGAAGGCCAAATAGACCCAGAACAGCCTAGACTAAGTGGCCCTTGCAGTGTTCAGCATAATACTGGGACTTGGCTAGGACTGTCATGCCCAAGCTGGACCATTCATGTGGTCCATCTAGTCCATCATCCTGTCACACATGGTGGCCAGCAAGTTCCTCTGGAGGACCAGCAACAGGGCACAGAGGACAAGGCCTTCAGAAGAACATAAGAAGAACCCTGCTGGGTCAGACCAGGGGTCCATCTAGTCCAGTATCTTGTCATACACAGTGGCCAGCCAATTCTACTGGAGGGCCAACAATAGGGCATGCTTTGTAGGTATCTCAAGATGGGGAGTGCAGATCTAAAGATGTCTAAAGACCTAAAGATGGGGACTGCAGCAAAGAAATTAAAAGATGCTTGCTTCTGGGGAGGAAAGCTATGGCAAATCTAGACAGCATCCTAAAAAGCAGAGACATCATCCTGTCAACTAAAGTGTGTCTAGTCAAGGCGATGGTCTTCCCAGTTGCAATGTATGGCTGTGAAAGTTGGACTGTAAGGAAGGCCGAGCGTCAAAGAATTGAAGCTTTTGAACTCTGGAGCTGGAGAAGACTCTTGCGAGTCCCTTGGACTGCAAGGCGAACAAACCGGTCAGTCCTAGAGGAGATCAGCCCTGCCTGCTCCTTAGAAGGCCAGATCCTGAAGATGAAGCTCAAATACTTTGGCCACCTCATGAGAAGGAAGGACTCCCTGGAGAAGAGCCTAATGCTGGGAGCGATTGAGGGCAAAAGAAGAAGGGGACGACAGAGAATGAGCTGGCTGGATGGAGTCACTGAAGCAGTCGGTGCAAACTTAAATGGACTCCGGGGAATGGGAGAGGACAGGAAGGCCTGGAGGATCATTGTCCATGGGGTCGCGATGGGTCGGACACGACTTCACACCTAACAACAACAAAGATCTCAAGGTTATGTTAATGATGAAGAAGTTGTTTTCACAATGTGGAGGCACTTTCTCATTGCCGTCAGCAAAGCCCGTGACTCGAGGTAACTGTGAGCTCTTACCTTCCCTTTAATTGGTGCGAATTTCCCCCATACATCAGCCCTGCTTGTGTGAAGCGATGGCAGCCCCACAGGACTCGCTAAAATGTCTCCTGATTCCCCAGGCTGCCCAGCTCGGTACGGACCATCAACGCCTCCTAGAAGACAAAGAAGAACTTCTGGGGCTCAGGATTTAATGAATCCACTTGCTAAACCTCAGCCTCAAATTTGCTTTCTTTTTCTTGACAATTTGTTAAAGAGGCGTCTTTTTTTGTACCGAGAATAATGCAAAAGGAGAAGAAACGTTGGTGGTTGAAATGACTGATTTGACCTGCTTGTGATTGCAATTGTAAGGAGATACTCGGATGAAAAAGGACGGGTCAGTGATAAAGTGGTCCAAGCGTCAACAGTTTTGGGGGAATCAGAAAGAACAGCCTCACCCCTTCCAAAACAATATCTTTTATTTCCACTTTATGCGAAGAAACAAAGTTCAATGTTTGTTCCTTTGTAGATGGCCGTGGGATAAGTGTGGCCAGGATCCAAAGAGCTACTTTAGATCTCAGAGCCTGCGCAGTGTTGTGGTATGACCTGGAAGGTTGTGGGAGTGCTGGGAAGTATCAAGTCACACCTGACTTATGGTCACCCCATAGATTTAGAATGGCGTAGTGGCTAAGAGCGGCGGACTCTAATCTGGAGAGCCAGGTTTGAGTCCCAAATCCTCCTCCACATACCGCCAGCTGGATCACCTTGGGCCAGTCACAGTCCTGTTACAGCAGTTCTCCCAGAGCTCTCACAGTGTCTGTTGCGGGGAGAGGTGATTGTAAGCTGCTTTGGGATTCCTTTGGGTAGTGAAAACAGAGTGTAAGCTTCTTCTCTATTCAGGTCTAGAGAGAAGTCTGGCAAGGTGACAGCTAAGATGGGATAGGATAGCCATCTCCATGTACTTGAGGGGCTCCCACATCAAAGAGGGAGCCCAAGGGTCGGACCAGAACCAATGGGATGAAAATCATTCAAAATTCAAAGCCAATCATGGGCTGTTTCCACACCAGCGGCTTTGTGCCAGGCTGCAGGCTGGAGTTTGTGCTGGGGCAGGTTGCCCCACTTAAGGAGGTGGTGAGCTCCTCCTCACTGGCAGTCTTCAAGCAAAGGTTGGATACACACTTTTCTTGGAAGCTATAGGATGCTTAGGGCTGATCCTGCGTTGAGCAGGGGGTTGGACTAGATGGCCTGTATGGCCCCTTCCAACTCTATGATTCTATGATTCTGTGATTCTATTCCTGGCCCCACACAGGGCAGCATTAGGCCTGGTACACTTTGTCTGCCCTAAATTGTGCTTCCACACAGGAGCCGGGGCAGCAAAATTCCCAGTGCAGAAATGGTCATGGATAAGTTTTTGGAATTATCCTGGTAGACTGGGGAGAGGGCATTGCTCACTTTCTAAAAGCTCTTGGCGGGTACCAGATTGAGGCCCCCCGAGGCAGAAGTTCTTATCAATCCCATGCAAAACAACAACAGTAAAACAAGGACTCTCAGAGCTCAGGGAATGCTCTTTTCCAGTTCGCTACTCACATCACAACTGCTCCCGTAAGATCTTTCATACCCTGAGCCATTACAGATGAGCCAGTACAAATTTGTTTTAAAAATCCATTGCACATGCTCTGGGGGTGTTCATGCAGATATTTCATGAAGGATATTTAAAAAAGGTAATACCTCTCGCTCATAGCAAAATATCCCGCTCTCTTTCCCCCCCACATTATTGTTATTTTTAATATTCTCTGTGTTATGCATGGGTGTCTTCCAGCCTTTCACTGCAAATTTCAAAGGCAATGGGCATAAACTCACTTTACCTCCTTAAAAAAACTTTAGAGTAAGAACCAAAGAGAAGTGAGAAGGCTTTTCAATAGGGGGTTGATCTTGTACAATCATTTTTACAATCTGCTCATGGGCTGACAATGGCTGCTCTCAAGAGATCCCGTTCATCCTAGATGTAGCTTCTAAAATTTTACAAGCCCTTGTTCTATACGTTTGCCAGTATTTTAGAAGAGTTTGAAGAGAAGCTGTCTTTTTGTTGTTGTTGTTCTCCACTTTTTACTACCCAAAGAAGTCTCAAAGTAGCTTACATTCACCTTCCCTTTCCTCTCCCCACAACAGACACCCTGTGAGGGAGGTGAGGCTGGGAGAGCCCTGAGATTACTGAAGAAGGAGAAGAGTTGGTTCTTATATGCCGCTTTTCCCTACCCGAAGGAGGCTCAAAGTGGCTTAGAGTTGCCTTCCCTTTCCTCTCTCCACAACAGACACCCTGTGAGGGAGGTGAGGCTGAGAGAGCCCTAAGATTACTGAAGAAGAAGAAGAGTTGGTTCTTATATGTTGCTTTTCTTTACCCGAAGGAGTCTCCAAGTGTCTTACCTTCCCTTTCCTCTCCTCACAGCAGACACCCTGTGAGGGAGGGGAGGCTGAGAGAGTCTTGAGATTACTGCTCGGTCAGAACAGTTTTATCAGTGCCGTGGCGAGCCCAAGGTTACCCAGCTGGCTGCATGTGGGGGAGCGTAGAATCAAACCTGGCATGCCAGATTAGAAATCCGCACTCCTAACCACTACACAAATTGGCCCTCTCTACACCATGCTGAAGAAACGTGTGTGGTCTAAAATCCCTCTTGGCCGGAGATCCTGGACAGCCCCCGCCAGCCCCACCAGACAATACAACCAGATACTCGGACTTCACGTATTCATTTATATTGCTGCTTTCTGTTGCATCAGATCAAAAAAGTGCACCTTTTCCCCTCCCACTAAGAGCTGATCAATTGAGTGTAGCAAAAGAAATGGGCAAATAAAGATAGGGTGAAGCACGGAGAGCATTTATCTTCATAACTTTGCTGTTCTACTCCATCAGCTGCACACCCCATGGAAAAAGATTTCAGAGCTGAGAAGTGCATGAAAAAATATATCCATGTTATTAAATTACACAGATGAGTGTCCTGTCAGAAAGAAGCGGATAGAATAAGAGGAATGACCCACCGGGGTAGAATTTTCAACCCTTTCCTTGCCCTGCTCTCCTGCCTGAATGAAAACTTATTGTTATACAGACATGTTATTTCTGTCTTTCTTTTTCTTCCTCTTTTCCTTCCAACCACCGCTGGCTGTAGCCAGGTTGAAAGTGAGTTGAGTGTGGGTAGCAGAAAACAGGAATTTCAATTTTAAGCGGGCTCAAGAACCACTATCAACCTGTTTGGTTCACGAACCAGATTGGAGAATGGAGAACCATGATAATACGCTCTTTGCCCATCCCTAGTTAAGAGTGCTAGACTAAGATCTGGGAGACCCCAGTTCAAATCCCTACTCAGGCCGTGGAAGCTGGCTGGCTGGGTGACCTTGGGCCAATCAGGCTCTCTCAGGCTAACCTACCTCACAGGGTTGTTGTGGAGAGGAGGGTGGTGTAAGCATGGAGAGGAGGAGGACAAGGTAAGCCATGCGGGGGACCCATTGGAGAGAAAACTGTGGTACAAACAAATAAAATAAATAATGCATTATTGATATGATGAATATGATTAATTAATGTATTAATAATAATACAATACTTCTACACCTTTGTATTTATGGACAGTTGCCAAATATGTAAACATAAGTCAGTTGAAATATTGAGTACTAAGGATCTGGTTCAAGGTTTTGCGCTTAAACTTTCTTTCCTTCCTTTCTTCCTTGTGGTGCAAGAGCCTCTTGTGGCGCAGAGTGGTAAGGCAGCAGCCATGCAGTCTGAAAGCTCTGCCCATGAGGTTGGGAGTTCGATCCCAGCAGCCGGCTCAAGGTTGACTCAGCCTTCCATCCTTCCGAGGTTGGTAAAATGAGTACCCAGCTTGCTTGCTGGGGGGTAAACGGTAATGACTGGGGAAGGCACTGGCAAACCACCCTGTATTGCGTCTGCCATGAAAACGCTAGAGGGCGTCACCCCAAGGGTCAGACATGACCCGGTGCTTGCACAGGGGATACCTTTACCTTTACCTTTACGGATCTGGTTCAGAAGAAGAAGAGTTGGTTCTTATATGCCACTTTTCTCTACCCGAAGGAGTCTCAAATCGGCTTCCAGTCGTCTTCCCTTTCCTCTCCCCACCACAGACACCCTGTGGGGTGGGTGAGGCTGAGAGAGCGTTGATATCACTGCTCGGTCAGAACAGCTTTATCAGTGCTGTGACTAGCCCAAGGTCACCCAGCTGGCTGCATGTGGGGGAGTGCAGAATCGAACCTGGCTTGCCAGATTAGAAGTCCGCACTCCTAACCACTACACCAAGCTGGCTCAAGGTCTTGCTCTTAAACTTTCCTTCCTTTCTTCCTTACATTTATATACTGTCCTCTCTTGAGGCTTTAAGGCCTGGGCTATGTTTATTTGAGGGACCGCTGAATTCATTCCCCAGAGAACTTGGTATAGTGGTTAAGGACACGGACTTCTAATTATACAAGTCATAATGTCTTCCCAGAAAAACAGGATGATGGGATATGCCCAAAACGTGTGTTTGAAGGACACGTCCTGTGAGTGTCTAGATTAACAGTTGGACACTTCACTCCATCCTGTGCTAAGGAGTCACAGGGGTGGGATAGGTGGGATTGGGGCTACGACTAAGGTAAAAACATGGAAGTAGTGGTTGGAATTGCCCCAAATTCTACAGTTTTATCTGGAGTTCCCCTGGAGAAAAAAGCAGCATAGAAGGGTGGATTATGTGGCCTCACATCCCCACTGATCTCCCTGCCTGAATTGTGCCCCCCAATTTCCAGGAATTTCCCAGCTCAAGTGTAGCCAGCCCAAGCCCAGGACAGAATACTGTTACCAGCTCTAGATTGGGAAAGTCATGGAGATTGGAGGGTGGAGCCCGAGGATGGTGAATTTGGGTAAGGGAGTGTCCTCAAAGGGCCATCATGTGGGCGTTTTCTCCAGGGGACCGGATCTCTGTCATCTGGAGATCTCCAAACCAACCGCCTTAGTCCTCTGCAAAAATTAAGAAGTGCAAATTGCGTTCCTACTTCTTCGTCGCGCCAACATTGAGAAACAAGTTGTTCTGGTTCGTGTGTGTTTGTTTGCTTCCCTTCGCTTTTGGGGAGGGGAAGGAAAACATGGCTTCAAATGTGAAAATACGAAGGTGGGGGGGAGAATCTAATTTCTCTACAATCAGTGTGTTCTAATGCTTTGTTGTAGTCCTGGGAAACCAAATTAGACCCCCTTTCATGATCTACTTGGTCGTCCACGTTACGTGGAGAACAGGGTATGCCTTTGCATCTCCTTTCCAGACGGCGAATGGCTGGACTTGTTAGCTCCAAAGAGCTACAAATTTGGAGATCTGTAAAAATGCCGGAGCACTTAGAGAGTCTGAACAAGACAGATGCGGCTCTTTGTAGCTCAGGTAAACACAGCATAAGTTTCAATGAGGCCCTGAACTTCCATCTGTCAAACTAAAGCATCTTTTGTGACATCTATGTTTACAGCTGAAAACAAGCAGGCACCCATATTTACAGTGAAGTATTTTTTGGGGGGGGGGGGAGGCAGTATGGCATGGCCCATCTCCTCAGGTCTCAGAAGCTAAGCAGAGCTGGAAATTAGGAAGACGACCAGGGAAGTCTCTGCAGAAGAAGGTAATGGCCAACCACCCCTGCTTCTCACTTGCCTGGAAAACCCCTTGCAGGGATTGCTATAAATTGGAAACTGAGCAGGGTCAAATTTGGAAGAGAGACCACCAAGAAATACTCTGCAGAGGAAGGCAATGACCAACCGTGTCTTCTTCTCACAAGCCTTGAAAGCCCTTTGCTGGGGTGGCCATAAAATGGAAGCTAAGCAGCATTGGTACTTGGGAGAGAGGCCACCAAGGAAGCCTCTGAAATGGCCAACCACCTCTGCTTCTCCCTTGCTTTGAAAGCCCTTTGCTGGAGTGGCCATAAGTTGGAAGGTATGGCTGGTACTTGGAAGAGAGACAACCAAGGAAGACTCTGCAGAGGAAGGCCATGGCCCATCACCTCAGCTTCTCCTTTGCCTTGACAGTCCCTTGTTGGGGTCGTGATGAACTAGCTCTGACTTGAGGGCACTTTCCCCACCCACATGTCCAGGGGGATTCAAAAAGAAGTCCAAAAGTGTCACTTCCCTGTGACTCTTCCAATTCGAGATGCCGGGAGGCAAAGAACAATCAGGAGAAATTACAAATCGACTCATAATGTGAAGGGAATGGCAGGCCTGTTCCTGAACCTCTAACTAACTTGTCAAAATCTGCAGCTCGGGTAGTGAAGATATTTTCCTCCTGGAAGGAAATTCCATATTTTCAGTCCTGTTAATTCATTATCAAGACACATATGTTGTGTCACCTGTAATCGCTGGGACGCCTTTGACTCATTTGGAAATGTCTCCCAACGTCTCGTCATTTCACTGTAATTAGATACGAATTCAGTGAGACCAGAAGCTGAGCCAGGCAGCTGTTTCCTCGCAGGGATGTTCACTCCGATCCCTTGTCTGCTGGCAGAAGGAGGGGAGATGGGGAGGTAACTCCAAAGAACAGCCATCTTTTAACGTTCTGGGGATCTGATGGGTTGGGGTTCTTTTATTCTTTTATTGTAAACCACTGCGAGTCTTTGAGAGCAGTGGCATACAAGTTAAAATATAAATAGGTAAGTATGTAAGTAAGTAAATAAATAAATTGTGCCCTCGGCGAAATGACGCACTCCTTGCTTTGGCATCCAATGAAGAGGAGAGAAGAGCTGGATTTTTGTACCTTAAATTTTACTACCCAAAATAGTCTCAAAGCTGCTTACAGTCACCAAACTATAAGCATGTATTTTTCTGCAGTTGCCTGAAAATGAGCTGGAATTCTAGGAGATATCCAGGTGCAGAGTGGCATCCCTAACACTGTGGTCCCTTCCCAAGCTCTGCCCTGAAATCTCCATGCATTTCCAATCCCGGTAACCCTAATGCATATTTACACCTGGAGATGATAAGACAGGGGTGGCCAGACTGTGGCTCTCCAGATGTCCCTGGACTACAATTCCCACAAGCCCCTGCCAGCAATTACAACTGGACCCTGGAGGAATGTTAGAGTTCCCCTAGATGCGAGTGACCCTGACAAACTGAATCCGTATAAGGCAGCTTCAAGGCCTGCGACACTGCGCACCGGCGTGTGCTGATTCTTAGCACCGCATTTGGCCTTTGGTGCCTGCACGTCATTTGGTTGCACGCCACGGAAAAGGAGCAAAAGAAGCAGAAATATTGAGAACTCAAAGACATAATTACTGAGCACGGATGGCCACCGGCACCGAAATTTAGGGGCAAGAAGTGTCCGTGCCAAGAGAAGATAGCATCACGTTTCTTTTGTTCCTCGCGTCCCGTGACGTGCGATTCATCTCGGGCCAACCCGAAGGAGATTATTACATGTTGAATGTGCTCTGAATCCGAATCTGGCCTCATCGCAGGCCGTGCGCCTTCTGTTGTTTATGGCAATCAAGGAAGCAGCAGATGTAATGAAAGAAAGATGTTCAGCCAGTGCACAAAGAGAGCACGCAGCCGGAGACCGAATGCCTTTTATGTGCAGCAGTTAAAGGGGACGGAATTAAATGGGAAACCAGCCCCTTGCCCAGGAGGGAGGGAGGGAGGGAGGGAGAAGAAGAAGAAGAGTTGGTTCTTATATGCCGCTTTTCCCTACCTGAAGGAGGCTCAAAGCGGCTTACAGTCGTCTTCCCATTCCTCTCCCCACAACAGACACCCTGTGGGGTGGGTGAGGCTGAGAGAGCCCTGATATCACTGCTCGGTCAGGACAGTTTTATCAGTGCCGTAGCGAGCCCAAGGTCACCCAGCTGGCTGCATGTGGAGGAGCGCAGAATCGAACCTGGCATGCCAGATTAGAAGTCCGTACTCCTAACCACTACACCAAACTGGCTCTCAGGCAGGGAATGAATGAATGAATGAATGAATGAATGAATGAATGAATGAATGAATGAATGAATGAATGAATGAATGGACTCCAGGCTTGGAGTCCTCTTGTTTTTCCTCTGCAACTGAATTACTGAGAAGGAGGGAAGCATCAGCAAGAAGTCTTCTAATCTGAATACAAACCGACCAACCCTCCTGTGGTTAAATGCTTAATATTTGGCATTCAAAGCCAAGGATTCATATTTTGGGGAGAATTAAAGACGATGTTGCTATTGACGCAAAATAGAAGCCGGGCCGGAAATCGATCTCCAGTATAATTTACAGCCAGGTTTCAATGTCCTTCCCAAAGTTAAATTTGATTAATGATGCAGTCGTGTTGATTCTGACATGATATAGTCCTCACAAGGTGTCTGTTATGGGAAGAGGAAGGCGATGAGTTTGGAAGACGCTTCCTGACTCCTTTGGGCAGTGGAAATTGGGGACAGACCTCTTCTTCTGTTATTATGAAATGGACTGTTGAGAAAATCTATGTTTCCAAAGAAACAAACATTTGCTCGCTGGAAGATAGGCTCCCCCTGCTCAGCACCGGACTAAAACGACACCTCTCCTGGGATGGCAACATCTCGGTTGCCAATTCAGTATCCCTGCTAAAGACCCGCAAGAGGGGGCGGAAAGAATCTCATCCCCCCCCCCTCCAAAAGCATCCTCAAATTCTCTCCCAAAGGCAGACTGCTTCCCCGTCAAGCAGAGCACAGGGGAGCATCGTGACAGACCAACTTTCATCCCATTCAAGGCAAAATTTGGCAAGCCAGGCTGTGTCAGTTCGGCTGGCCAGCGCAATCCTTTTGTGCGCCTTCGGAGAAAGCATCTCAGAGCTGGCGCCATGACATAGGGGACTGTGACACGAAACATGCTCCAATAAATCCGGTTTTCATGGGCCGGAGCCTAAAATTAGCTCCCGTTTCCTTTTGTCGATTTTTTTTTGGATGCCTTCTCTATGAGCTTCATATATCTCTGGCCAAGGGATGTATTTTTAAGCGTTGTGAGCCATACAGGGCAAGGGACGGTTTGGGCTGCTCTTCCTTCACTCTCCGAGACAGTCACAAGATATATTTGGGCTTTGAACAGGCCCAAACTGTTGCAGTTTATAATACGGATGTCTTTCCCCACTAGGACAAAGTCAAAGAGGGAAATGGGTAAAAAAAGAGATGGGTAGAAAAGTGTTCATGTCTATGAAGTTCCAGATAACGGCAGCTAATTCTTTAAAAAAAAAAAAAAAAGGTTTTGAACTCTTGGTTAGGCCAGGAGAATAAAGGAGAAATGCAATGGCTAACCATTTTTCTTCTTTTTGTAAATTTGGGCTCACTTCTTCAGATGCTATGAAGAGGACATCATGTACCATCTCTCTCTCTCTCTCTCTCTCTCTCTCTCTGTGCATATATGGTTTTCAAGAAGAAGAGCTAGATTTTATACCCCGCTTTTCATGACCTAAAGGAGTCCTAAAGTGGCTTCACAAACACTGTTCCCTTCCCCTCCTTATAACAGATACCCTGAAATGTAGGTGAGGCTGAGAGAACCCTGAGAGAGCTGTGGACATGCCCACCAGGGGCACCTTCCCTTCCCACCCCCTCCAGGCCCATCATTGGGCATTTAGGGAAGCAGGGGAGGGGTCAGGTCAACGTGACCATATATGGTCATATCACGATAAATGTTTAACAATTTTTTTAAAATATATACAAAATTAATTTGAGAATCCCTTCCAGGGTTGTCATAACACCCTGCTTGAGAAAGCTGGCCTTAAGGTGTCACTCAAAGGACATCTCCTTTATTTACCTGCCATCGATGAACAGGGATGTCCCCCTGGGTCAAACAAGACCCGTCCGGGAGTCTAAGAAACGGAAGCGGAAGTATCTTCTCCTCGCCTCCAGAGATGAAGCCCTTCATCCCCCCCCTCCTTTCTTCCTCTTCGTTCCCTGGCAGAACACTTATTTTGGGCTAACGATGAAATTGAAGCTTTCGCTTTTCGTTAGCATGCCTTTATATGGAGAAATTACAGATGCTGTTAAAACAAGCGGTTTTATCATTCTTCTTTAGGAAACAAAACAGCTCAGATTTTTTGTTAAAGGGGAGCGATGAACGGGTCTACTAGACTGGAGGAAGGATGCCACGCCACGTGGGAGGAGGGCAGCTACATGCTTAGTAAAGAAATCAGCTCAGGATTCATTCACCGGGCTAGGGTGGCCACTGGTTTGCCATGGTTGCCAACTCAAGTCTAGAATGTTTAAGTGGAGCTTAAGGCTGAGCTGGGTAACTGGTGGGAGAAATGGAGGCAGGGACATAGGGAGGAATGCTGGCAGGGGCTCACGGGAATTGTAGTCCATGGACATCCGGAGGGCCGCAGTTTGACTACCCCTGTAATAAAGGTAAAGGTAAAGGTATCCCCTGTGCAAGCACCGAGTCATGTCTGACCCTTGGGGTGACGCCCTCCAGCGTTTTCATGGCAGACTCAATACGGGGTGGTTTGCCAGTGCCTTCCCCAGTCATTACCGTTTACCCCCCAGCAAGCTGGGTATTCATTTTACCGACCTCGGAAGGATGGAAGGCTGAGTCAACCTTGAGACTGCTGCTGGGATTGAACTCCCAGCCTCATGGGCAGACAGCTTCAGATAGCATTTCTGCTGCCTTATCACCCTGTGCCACAAGAGGCTCTACCCCTGTAATAGGGCAATGTTTATTGTGAGCAGTCATAAATGTGTAAGTAACACAATAATCAAGACAATGGCGACTCAGGAGGGGCAGGGTCAAAGAGAGGAGAGACAATAGGCTAAACAAATTCAACGCACTTTTCTGGAAGGGGGTCTGCAGGTGCGGGCTGCAGCATCCAAGATGGTTTGGCATGGAGTGAGTTTGGGAAAAAATTATCTCCACGAGGAAGGCCACACATCCGGGGAGTGATGCACACAGGAGGGCACGAACAGCAAGGCGCAAAAAGGCGGGGGTGCATGCTGGTAAGATTTGGAGCCGCTCAGCTGATGGTTTTTTCTTCTGAACACAAAAACCCCCCCAGAGTTCGGCTTTTATGAAACACAGCCTGTCTCTTCTGCCACCGACGCAGCTCTGAGGCAAGACGGGTTGGTGTCCCCTTGCTGAGAACGGCTGTTCGAAGTGGATGAGTTACCGTAGCGTAGCTATCAAGTTGCTGAAGAGTGGAGAAGTGACTGAAGAACTGCCGTGGCAGGGCACACACGAAACTCCCCTGCGCCCCACTTTGTTAGGCATTCCATGTTGCAATCTGGCACAGTTTGCCATGTTTGACGTGTAGAATAATTATGGCACGGACAGCTGAGCTGCCATTTTCCTATAGGTTATGCATTATACACCAGGGATGTAGGATTCTTCTCTTGCTGCAGTTGCTAATTGTCTGCCCTTCTCCTCTGCCGTTATCAAGAGACACTGTGCCTTTGCAGCCTGACTCTTTTCTTCTGCATGGGATATAAGGACACCAGGATCTCCATTCTTACTTGTATCTGATAAAGGGAGCTTTGACTATCTAACGGTACTGCATCAGGAAGTTGCTATTCCCACTGAGTCAATCGTGTCAGTGGAAGAGATAATTGGACAATTTTATCAGGAAGTTCCTCTTCTAACTATGCTAAATACTCATCTCCTCTGAGGCCCCCCCTGCACGACATTCTTCATGGTCTTAAGTTATGCACCCTCCAGATCTGGTGGATTTCAAACAAAGACGACCTTTTTTTGTGGAGTGAAAGTTGTATGTCACATATTGGGATGGATGGCTTCCTCAGAATGTATCTGTCGGAAATCTTAGCATTCTATTATTAGTTTCTTCTTCCCCGGACTGCCGTGTAAACAAATCACTTTTTTCTCAATTGCTTCCAATCTCCTTCCCTTTGCTAATGTCCATGGACTACAATTCCCATGAATTCACATTGTTACATCAGACCTGCCCATGCGTTGCTGGAAGCAGAAAGGCAAAAGTGAAATATGATATCGCTGGCTAGATGGACACCTCCCTTCCGCAAAGCTCCTGAAGGGGAGGCATCAATATTTAATGCTGAAGGGGCTTCATTCTCCCCCCCCCCGCCCCCGTAAAGTTCATGCGAGTTAAATATCTATGAATATAAATGCCAGATTCCTGCCCAGCTGATAAATTTTTAAAGTGGGAACCAGAGTTAATATATGGAACATAATTAAGTGTGACCAGGGGCCGCGGCAGTTCTTCGCCGGATGGGTTCCCGGTTCTCACAAGTAATTTTTCTATCCTGATAGACGTCTGGGAAATCTGAAACTGACGTCAGGTGGGAGCAAAAAACCTGGACTGTCGGACCCCGTACGCTGCTCAGGAGCTCAGTGAAAATAGGGGCCAACCTTCTTCTTCTAGGGATTCAGCCCCGGAGACAAAGACTGTCACCAATTTCATTCCCTTTAACCTGCCAACGCAATCATTTGATTCTTTAAGCAGTCGGTGCTTTGTCCTTTTGCATATTTAAATCCTGCCAACAAAGTCCCTCCTCTCCCCAGGCCCCACCCCCAAAGTATCCAGGACATTCCCCCAGCCCTGCTGCCAGCACACCATTCAGTATGCAGAAAAGAAACAGGAACAAATACATTCGGTTTGGAGTCGGCTCCATTGCAGGAGACTCTATTCCTGTTTCGCCAGGCGAGACAGTTCTGCACAGATCGTTCAAGAGCCCCAAAGTCTCCCTCCCTTTCAGAAAAGCTGTGAAAATTTTCCAGGAAGTTAAAAAAGGTGGTGGTGGGGGGGACAAATCACTGTACGTACGGCTGTCTGAGAGATTAAAGCTGTCGAGTACAAAGTAAGTGGTACTTACGAGTTATTAACTGCAGACGATTAAATTAGCCAAGCGTGAGGAACCACTGGCTGTGCTGCCATTGTGAAGTGGGGACGGAGGATCAGATAAGCAGATTATACAGGGAGAGACTGACAGTAATTAATGGTGTTGCAATAGGGGAGACGGCCCATCCCTCGGCAAGGGCCCAGGCATGCTTCTGGAACGCATGCTGCATTATGCTTCCTCCTCCAAGCACCGCCATCTTGGGAAGGCCTGTGATTCCCCCCCCCCCAAGGCCAACTTGGTGATAACATTAGCCCGAGAGAAATCTGCAAAACTTTTCTCATTATTTCCATAGATTTCCCCACCACCACCCCGCTGACAAGGGACGTCACATATTTGGGATGCTTATTTGCAAAACGAGAGGAAATTTCGGTTAAGCGAGGATTTCCCTCATGGAGGTGCCAACCTTCGGGCAGGGTTTGGCCTTGTCCCAGAATTACAACTGACCTCTGGATGATGGAGATGGAGGCTGCTGAAGGAAATGCAGGGCATGGACAAAATGAAGAGGGGGCAGAGGAGAGTGATGAGGATGATCCGGGGCCTGGAGACCAAGCCCTGTGAGGAAAGGCGGACTTGGGAATGTTCAGCCTGGAGAAGAGGAGGTTGAGAGGGGACAGGATGGCTCTCTTGGAGTATTTAAGTATTTGAAAGGTCAGGGATCGGTTCCTAATGGCAGCAGAGGCTAGGATCCGCTGTAATGGGTTTAAACTACATGTAGAACAGTACCAGCTAGATATCAAGGAAAATATGTTAATAGTCAGAGTAGTTCAGCAGTGGGATGGGCTGCCTAAGGAGGTGGGGAGCTTCCCCTCACTGGCTGTCTTCAAGCAGCGGCTGAACAGAGACTTCTCCTGGATGCTCTAGGCTGATCCTGCATTGAGCAGGGGGTGGGACTAGATGGCCTCTATGGAACTTTGCCACTCTAGGATTCTAGTAGTCTAGTTCAGCAGTGGGATGGGCTGATCCTGCATTGAGCAGGGGTATAGCCACTTCCAACTTTCCTAGTCTGAAATTCTCCTCCCAACACACTAGCTCAAAGCTGGAGTCTATGGTATGGCTCTTTTTACTAAGTGGGTCAGTGGATTCCTCCTACCCTGGTCCTTTTATGTCCCCAAAATTCCCTTTATGCTGTATTCTACTATGACTAAGAGGATTTCTAATATTAATTCTGGGACAGCAGCCTGCAAAATTTCCCACATATTTCAGTCCTGGCGTATCTTTTCTCAATTCGACGTTATCTCTTTGAGTGTCTGGGCACTGATAAAGCCATTAGAATAAATAAATAAAACGGTAGCTTTCTGGGAACATAGGCACGATTGCATCAAGATTATTTCCGCGCAGAACTTTATGGATGGGCTTCTGTGTATCAGGAGAGCATCGTGAACATGCAAAGCATTGTGTTGGGACTGTACACTGGTGCAAAAAGTGTGGCAGGTGGGAGGGACCATAAAAATGGCAGATTCCGGGTATAGATAAAAGCTTTATTTCACAGTTCCTTTCTTCTTCCAGAGCCAAATGCAGCCTCATGAACAAACAAGGGCGAATTAAATCCAGCGACTGATCCTCACCGAAGAATCAGTGTATTAAATCTGTGGGTCAAGGAACAATGAGACACTGGAATCTTTCAGCTCTTTATTAGTGATCTCAGTTCATGATACGCTGAACTGAAACCCCCCGAACAACTCCCCCCCCCCAAATTTATGCAAGCCAGAACAAACGAACTTCCTGCAATGCCAGGCAATTGGATACCAGATTGGCTTAAAGTGATTGGAGCACTAGTGGGTCTGGCTGTGCGCTGTCCAATCAGGGGTACAGCGGTTGGTTTTGAATCTATTGGCTCCCAGGGAGAGATCGGTCAGGAGCAAGCCAATCAGCAGCACAGGATTACGATCCTGCCTTGGATCTTAAGCTCTGGTCTTTGGCAGATCCACATACACAACACAATGGAAACCACAATCGATATTATACTAATAAAATGCAGCCTGGAATACAAAGATCAGCCACGAGGACTCCTGCTGTAATGCACAGATGTTAATGCCCGGAGTTCTAAAACCAGCTCAAAAATCCCCATCGTGCCCAGGGGGAAAGGGGGAGAAACAACTGCCTGACAGAAGAGCAAGGGAGAAGGTAACGGACAACAGCATAGACAACTCCCCATCTGAGCATTTTGGCACAGCCTTAATTATCATTTGTCTTTGTCTTGTTTTATCCTCAACCACAGACCTTGTGGGAGAATCCAACAAACCCCTAAGAGTTTCTGGAGAGTTACAATGAGACGAGAATATATGACCACGAGTGTGGAGCCAAAATAGCTGTTGGCACGCTGGCTTCTTTCAAAGAGGAAAGAGGGAAAAAATGACCAAACGGCTTCCCCTCTGGGCTGCAACCACCCTTTTCAAAAGCCGGTGTGGTGTGGGGGTTAAGAGAAACGGCCTCTAATCTGGAGAACTGGTTTTGATTCCCCACTTTTTATCCACCTGCAGCCAGCTGGGTGAACCTTGGGCTAGGCCCAGTCCTGTAAGAGCTGCTATTCCAGAGCCGTTTCTCTCAGAGTTCTCTCAGCCTCACCTACCTCACCGGGGGTCTGTTGTGAGGAGAGGAAGGGAAAGACTCCTCCGGGAAGTGAACAGCAGGGTAGGAAAAAAACAGCTCTTCTGCTTTTGATCTCCCTACCTACAAATTGATCGGCATTACAAAAAATGTGTTATTCATAATCTGCTATTCACAGAGGGAGTGCAGATGGATTACACAGTGTGTAGTCAATAGGATGGGACATTCGAAAAGGAATACAATACAATTAGCGATGTAGACAGGGTTAGGGCGTTATGGATGCCAGCCTCCAGGTGTTAGCAGAGATGACCCATCAGCCGAAGATGAATAAACAGAAAGAAATGTCCAAGCTGGCGATGGCAAAAAGCTTTATTCAGAACGAGTTCCTAGGCATAAACCTCGTTTTCGTATTTTAGTTCCTCAGTAAACTTATTTCTTAAGTGTTTTTTCCCCCTCAGGGATACAAACAAAGTCTTCAACCCACTACCTAATTCTTATATTTTATACTCCTTATACTTTATATTTTAAGCCATATAATATGGGTCTATTAGTATCAAAGGTCCATAAAGGTAACTATCTTATAAATGTTCTCGTGCCAGATTTGCCTGGCATTGATGGAAAAACTCCTGGTGAGCTACTCTAGTGACCTGTGCCTCCATAGTCAGGGAGGCATCCTGGATCACCCCCACATTCTCGATGGTCTGTGCAGCCTGAAGCTGTGCCCCATCAAGGGGGGGGTGGCATGCTTCCTCATCTGGTCCTTTCCCACCCAGTCACAGGACCTCTGTCTTCTGGAGCAACTCTACCACAGCTCCCAGACATCTAACCAGCGATTTGGGGGCAGTATTCGACCAACCATTCATTAATAGGTAGAGGTGGATGTCATCCACATATTGGAGCTGGGTGTCATCCCATATCCTCAGACAAGCTGGCCTAGAGGGTGCATAAAGATGCTAAAAAGAATTGGGGAAAGAACTGAGCCTGACTGTTCCTCCCTGATAGTGAGCGACCATGGAGAAAGGAGACCATCCATTACAGGGTTGACCCCTATATCCTTTACGGTCCCCATGTAGAATGCATTCATAATCGTGATAATTTCCCTCTGTCTGAAAGTGCTTGAGGCGACATGAACTTTCAAAATCGCAATTCCTAAACAGAAGAGCTGTTTACAGAACTTAAGAATTCCTTCCCTGAATTTGTTTGTTGATGTAGTTAGCGAGGCAGTTTGATCCTGGTTTTCTCTCCCAGGGGGACCCAAAAGTGGCTTACAAAAACACCGAAAACACAGTGTAAATAAGCAGATAATTTAAATAGACTAAAATTATATTTAAATAAACAGAAGAAACAAAGAGTACACTAATGACATCATGGGCCGGTCCTGAAAACGCTGGGATGATTCCCCAGCAGGGAGGAAGCCATGATAGAAAGGAAATAACATAAATCCATGCATAAATTCCTGTAACTTTGTATAGAGTTGCCAGCTCTGGCTGGAGAAATATCTTGAGATCTTGGGGATAGCTCAAATGTGAATGCTGGCAGGGGCTCATGGGAATTGTAGTCCATGGACATCTGGAGGGCCGTGGTTTGACTACCCCTGCTATACCTTTGGCCAGTTTGGTGTAGTGGTTAGGAGTGCGGACTTCTAATCTGGCATGCCAGGTTCGATTCTGCGCTCCCCCACATGCAGCCAGCTGGGTGACCTTGGGCTCGCCACGGCACTGATAAAATTGTTCTGACCGAGCAGTAATATCAGGGCTCTCTCAGCCTCACCCACCCCACAGGGTGTCTGTTGTGGGGAGAGGAATGGGAAGGCGACTGTAAGCCGCTTTGAGCCTCCTTCGGGTAGGGAAAAGCGGCATATAAGAACCAACTCTTCTTCTTCTTCTTCTTCTTCAGTCACACAGCAAATAAGATCTCCAGGAGACAATTCGAAGCCCTCTTGGGCAAAAGCTCTGCGGACTTCTTAAAAACCCTCAAGCACCAGAAAAAGTATTGGCTGGTGCTCAGGGGCACCATGTTGGAGATCTCTGGTCTAAGTGATTTTAAGGTAGATCTTAGCGGCTTTAGTATTTTGGCATTTCAGCTGTGCTGGGGGGGGGGGGGTCCAGACAGATCCAGTGATCAGCTTATTCATGACGGTCGAAGTCGAGCATGGTCTGTTTGATGATCATAGGCTCCCTGTCTTCATGTCCAAATTCCAAATGAACCCAAATTGTGCCATAGCAGGATCTCCAGCCAGATGGGAAAGCAACCTAAATGCCTCCAGTGTGCATTTGATTGCTGCTCGTTGCTGCTCTCCTTGAGGACTAGGCCGAATGAAACCTGGAATCCCTCCCTGCCTTGTGGCTCCTCCTTTGAAAGTCGTTCCAAATCCAGTTGGGGTCCCTCGCGGCGTAACGGTTTTGCTTTACAGTGCACAGGCCCCGCACGGGATTGCCAGTCATCACAGCCGATTTGCGGAGGTGACTTCATCAATTTAATTAGCTGCCATGTAATCTCCACCAGAACAGCTGCCCCTGTCATCAATTAAGCGTCTCAAATCGATGACGGGGACTTATTAAGCAGTGTCTTTTAAGTACAGGGCTTTTAATAAAAAGGTCTGTAAGAAGCCATCCGGTTGACGGAGCAACTGGGGAGACACAGAGGATGTCCCCAAGCATTGGGCCACCAGAACATAATTCCCTCTCCCCCTTTGCTATTTGTTAGGGGGAAAGTCAACATGATACACCCTGTTCCCATCAGATCTGAAATGCTTGACCAGAGTCTTGGCCGGGAAACAGACACAAAGAAACACAGAGCAGGAAGGAACCTCAAGGGTCATCTCGACCACCCACCCTGCGTAACACAGGAAATTCAGATGGTTGTTCTTAGTTTGTACTTTCCTCCATCTGTGGTGTTGCTAACATAACTAGGGTCTTGATGACGTAGGGATGATGATGTTATCCGTTCAGTCGTGTCCGACCCTCCACAATTCTATAGGAAAGTCTTCACCACATGTCTCTGTCAATAATCGCTTCTTCCAGTTGGTTCATGGTCATCCCTGTATCGGCTTTGATCGTGTCGAGCCAGCGGATCCTTTGGTGACCACGTTTCCTTTTGCCGCAGACCATGCCGAGCATTAATGATTTTTCTAGCGAGTTTGATCGCATGATGTGTCCAAAGTCAGTGAGCTTCAGCCGTAATATCTTGCCTTCTAATGACACAGTTGGTTTGCTCCTCTCTAAAACTATCTTGTTGGTAACTTTGGCTGTCCATGGTATTCACAGCATTCGTCTCCAACACCATAATGTGTGTAGGGTCTTAGAACAGTCCATATATCCAGGTACCCCCGTGTTGATAGTGTTTTTGACTGAGACAATAGGGCACTTGGGTGGCCAGGTGGGAGAAGACATGCTCTATGTACAGTGGGGCGTACTCTGAGTAAATATGCCAGGTGTGGGCGGCACAGTTTCCAATGAGGCTCCTTTCACCCACATTGGGAAATACAACTTTCAGTGGACTTCAGCCATTCGTTGCAAGTGGATTTTCCTGCTTCACAATCCAACTGCACAGGAAAATCCAATGACAAAAGCACAGCAAAAGTGCATTATCTAAGGTGCATAAAATCAGCCCAAGGCCCATTCTGCACACCTTGGATAATGCTCTTTCAATGCACTTATGTGGCTGGATTTTCCTGTGCAGAACAGGATAACCTACTTCTAATGTGCATTGAAAGTGCATTATCTAATGAGTGTGGAATGTTTGTTCTCTGGTTGACATGCCTAAAGCACCCTGTAGCCCACTCTGCCCGCCCCCTTCCCTTAATCTCAGAGTTACCCAATGGGAAGGGTATCTTTGCTGCTTCGGTGACATTTGTTTGGTTCCAACTCAGACTGAACTGCCATCCATTCACATTCCTTTGCCTGCCCATTTTGTTATATCTCCTGCAAATGACTCACTCTATCATCCCTCTTTTGTTCGCCAGATGCATCTTCAATAGGAGAAACCAGAGGGTCTGTTTGTCTCCCAAGAAATTATGCTTTCCATTGGCTGCCCACTGTTCTTTCAGGCCGATGCCAGCTGATCTCTCCCTGCTTATCTCGATGTCTTCATCATCCCCCTGCTGATAAACTAGCCAGCCCCACATCTCTGTCTTAAAGGAGACTTTGTTGGGAGGGGGATCCTGGGGAAGACTGTCTGGGGTTCTAAACCAGATGCTCTTGTTCAGAAGAGGATTAGCAGATAGACATTTGGAGCAGTGGTTCATTAGTGGCTCTTAGCCACAAGGTATAGATGGAACACTCCACCTGAGGCATAGACGCTCTGTATTCCCTATGCTTGGGGGGGGGGGAATGACAATGACAATAGGAAAGCTTCAGGAATTCTGGCCTCTTTGGTGGACCTTCTGTTGGCATCTCGCTTTGGGCCATTGTGTGACACAGAATAATGAACTGGCTGGGCCATTGGCCTGATCCAAAATGGCTTCTCTTATGTTCTTGTGTCTGGGAATGATGCTGCTTGGGTGCTTGGGGGGGGGGGGTTACAGTGGGAGACATTCTGGAGTTCTGGCCCTGCTGGTGCATCTCCTGCTGGCTCCTAGGTTTTAGCTACTGTGTGACACAGAGTGTTGGACTAGATGGGCCATTGGCCTGATCCAACATGGCTTCTCTATATTTGTGGTGCTTGGGGGGAGGGGTGCACAGTGTTTCACCTTTGGCTTCTGGAGCTCTGGCCTTGCTGGTGGATCACCTGATAGTACCTGTTTTTTGGTCACTGAATAACACATTTAAGACCCAGCAGGGCTCTTCTTACATTCTCATGACGGCTTGTCCTCAATGCCGTGCTGTTGACCCACTAGAGGTAATGGTTGGCTACTGTTTGAGCAGGATGCTGGAGTAGGTGGACCACTAGTCTGATCCAGCAGGGCTCTTCTGATGTTCTTATGGCAACTGGCCATCCTACTCATTGCACTCCCCATATTCAGCCTGCTCAGTTATCTGCCATGCAGATGAACTAAATTCACACAAAATCCGTCATGAAAACCCTGCTGCATAAGGACAGTCCAAAGCTTTTAAAACATGCACAAAAATCCTCTTCTACGAAATAAAATAAGCCCCAGATTCTCTCTCGCTCTGTTATTTCCCTTGACAGTCAAATAATTATAGGCAGCTTGGCTATGCCTGAGCACCTTTAAGTGAAGACACTCATTTCCCCGTCTATAAAATAATACCCCCAACTTTCGGAAGTTCCGGTTGGTTGTAGCTAGTTAATGTGGGCCTTTTGTAAGCTCCCCGGAGGTTTCTCAGGGCTAGCACAAGGCATGAGAGTGACGGGGATGAGGAAATGAGAAAATCAACACCCCTGGGGGAAAACAACACATTCCCAGAATGTATTGTTCACTAGGGAAGATTTCGAGCTTCTCATCATCCCAGATGTTTTAACCAAAAAAACTTCATTTACATTTTCCCTTTCTCTGTTTAGTGAATTAAGCCATAGATTCCTGCCAGTTTCTCTCTCCTCGCATTGGATTTTTCCTGTAAAGAGTAGAGTGACAAAGAACAGTTTATCTAGATGATACGTTTAAAAACATATCCAAACAATGATAAAAAATGTGTTTAAAAAGGACAGTGGTTCTGAGCGTGTACAAAAAACATTTTCATTATCGAAAGCCACCAACAATACTATTAGGAATTTGCAAAAATGTTTGAGTCATTCAAGGTGTGAGGTTTTGTGTGCAGGCACATTTCCTCAAGTTTTGTCCAAGACAGGGTATACACACATGAAAGCTCATACCTTGTATAAAACCTTGTTGTTCTTAAAGGTGCCACTGGACCTAAATTTTGTTCTGCTATTTCAGACCAATGTGGCGACCCACCTGAATCTTACAATAATGTTTTAATGTTATTGCAGGCAGGTGAAACAAAAGAACTCCAAAGCTACTCATATATTAAAAAAAAACTTCACAAGAAATGCATAGGGGTTGTTGTCATATGGAAATTATATCACCTTCCCATTGCAACATTATGTTTGTTTTTTCCCCCATTTCTTTGCTCCAGTAGGTACAGCCCTACTTTTACGAAGTCTTGTAAAAATATACATTTTTAAAACCTGGATTGTACATCAATAGATCAGTATCACATTATATTATCTCTATTTTATATCGTGTGGATTGCATACAATAAATCTACAACATTAACAGCAAAGGAACAAGTGAAAATGATGAAAAAAAAACATCTGGAGAGATTCCCATCTTGCCGTGTCTCATCTCTGAAGATGCCAGACACAGTCTCTGGTGAAACATCAGAGACTAAACTACCAGACCTTGGCTACACACCTGGAATACCCACAACAGCCCCTAATATAAACTTTCATATAATGCAGACCTGGGACCAGGGCTATTTTGTGTGCTTTCCCCAGGGAACAGGGAAAGCCTACCTTTCCTTAATTGAGGTGTTTTCCTGGGTGTTTGGGGTGGGACCTTTGGGGTTTTGTTTATCTTGATATTGCTTATCAATTCAGTTTCAGCAAGAATAATCATGATCTTTTTATTGCTACCTTAATCGCTTTTGCCATGAATGCTGTGTGTTCATTAAAAGAGTTGACAGGGATCTTACAATGTGTCTCCATGGAAGGCCATGTGTAGTGTGTGAGAGGACAAAAAGAGAAGAGGGATTAGGGAGCAGCTCCCGGGGGAGGAAGAAGAAGAGGAGGAGGAAGAAGAAGAAGAGTTGGTTCTTATATGCTGCTTTTCTCTACCCGAAGGAGTCTCTAAGTGGCTTACATTTGCCTTCCTTTTCCTCTCCCCACAACAGACACCCTGTGAGAGAGGGGAGGCTGAGAGAGCCCTGAGATTACTGAAGAAGAAGAAGAAGAAGAAGAAGAAGAAGAGTTGGTTCTTATATGCTGCTTTTCTCTATCTGAAGGAGGCTCAAAGCGGCTTATAGTCGCCTTCCCTTTCCTCTCCCCACAACAGACACCCTGTGAGGTGGGTGAGGCTGAGAGAGCCCTGATATTTCTGCTCGGTCAGAACAGCTTTATCAGTGCTGTGGCAAGCCCAAGGCAGCCCAGCTGGTTGGAGGAACGTGTAATTAAACCCAGCTCACCAGATTAGTAGTCATCACTCCTTACCACTACACCAAGAGGCGTCCCATCCTATTTCTGGTCTGTTAGCATCCCATTCAAGGAGAGGATACCTATGCACCCTTACAGTGATGTAGCACATGCCCCCCCCCAATGTCCAGGCATGCTGAGTCGCTCACTTTAACAGAAAACCCCTGTGTGATTGTAGCGGCTGTCTACCTCTATCAGGACTGTGAGCAGATTCAACTGAATAGACTCTTTCTGCTTCTTTCCTTTCCCAAAGCTTTTCAAGACAAAATTAAAAAAAAAAGATCTCTAAGAGGAATGTTTTGTGGGTCAAGCCCATGCCATTTGTGCTCTCCCTGGCAGAGTGCCACCTGCCAGCCAATGCAAATGGGTGACCCCACAACTGTTAGGTCACAGGAAGCAGTGAGCGGAGGGTCTGCATTCAACTTGGTCTCTTCCAGGTGCAGAGGGTTTACCCAAGGGCCTGCATTTAGAATACCTGCCTTGCAAGCTCTGGTCTCCCGGCAGGAGCGGCAGGCAGTGAAAAGTTCGGTGAGACAACAGAATGGGGAGTCCTTTCAGACTCGGTTGGCGCCTCTATTACCAAACAGCCAAATCGGTTCGTTTACCCGAGGGGACATGATAGCCCTCTTCAAGTATTTGAAAGGTTGTCACTTGGAGGAGGGCAGGATGCTGTTTCTGTTGGCTGCAGAGGAGAGGACACGCAGTAATGGGTTTAAACTTCAAGTACAACGATATAGGCTAGATATCAGGAAAAAGTTTTTCACAGTCAGAGTAGTTCAGCAGTGGAATAGGCTGCCTAAGGAGGTGGTGAGCTCCCCCTAACTGGCAGTCTTCAAGCAAAGGTTGGAGACACACTTTTCTTGGATGCTTTAGGATGCTTAGGGCTGATCCTGCATTGAGCAGGGGGTTGGACTAGATGGCCTCTATGGCCCCTTCCCACTCTAGGATTCTATGATTCTATGATTCTACCCAATAAGGATCTTCTGCAGGCCTTGTTCTGTTTTTCTCCCCCTTCTCATTCCCCCGGACTCTGACCTGCGCGCTCGCATGCCTCACTTGAAGCTGACCGGTCACTCTGTCCATGAGAACAAAAGAGCAAAGGGGATCAGCATACGGGTCAGGCAAGGGGGGCAACTGCAGGAAAACCATGTGTGAGATCCCCTTTTTCCCCCGCTTTATGCATGGATGTTGGGATTTCGGATGGGAAAATCCGGGGCTGGAGACCATCTTGGGAATAGGCTGCAGAGGACCTCAACAGATGTTGACACAGATGTGTGTGTCTTCTTTTTTTGAAAAGGATGTCTTAAAATCTAGCAGATGTGCCTGGTAAATGATCAGGGAACTGATTGCCGATTTTATAATGGAGGGTAGACCGGTCGCTAAGGGTGCCAACCTCCAGACCGGACCTGGAGAATCCCCTGGAACGATAGCTTATCTTCAGACTAAAGAGATCCAGTTCCCCCAGAGAGAATGAAATGCCTTGGGCCATTTATCACCCCATAATCCCAGCTTTCCTCAAGATGCATGATACTCTTCTCTCCTTTCTCCTCCCAACCGCCCTGTGAGTTAGGTTAGGCCAGGGGTAGTCAACCTGTGGTCCTCCAGATGTCCATGGGCTACAATTCCCATGAGCCCCTGCCAGCAAATGCTGGCAGGGGCTCATGGGAATTGTAGTCCATGGACATCTGGAGGACCACAGGTTGATTACCCCTGGTTTAGGCTAAGAACACATCACGGGCCCTAAGTCACTGAGCAGGATTCATCATTGAGTGGGGATTTGAATTTGGGTCTGTCCCACGGCCCACTGGAGCATCTGGGATGCTGACAGTTTCTTGACTTTCTGATTATGATGTCTTTGAAGGTTTGTGGTTTCTGCCTGGCTTTTCTCATGGTCTGAATGGAGTGTTTTTAAAATCCATTGCAAGCTTGACCGAGTCCTTCGTTGGAGGAAAGTGGGCAAAGGATGCTGCAAATGATGAAATAATGAGATCCTTGGTGAGTACAGTTCTTAAACGCCATCTCTCCAGCTGCTGGTTTCTCTCCCATAGCAAGAACTCACGCGAGGAGAATGGAATTGGGTCGTGACTTCCCCTGAAGTTCTGGGAAACAGGCAAAAACAGCACACGAGGATACCATTTTCTTTTTATCATTGTTCAACATCTCTCCCTTTCTCAGGACACTGTTCCTGTGTCTGCCTTGCCCATTTTATCCTTGCAGGGACCTTTTTGGCTGATAAAACTAAATGCACTAAACTATAAAAGCAAAAAGACAGGGTCGGTAAGGAAAGTGCTTTGGTCACATTGTGAGAAAAATGAGCCAGCTTGGTGTAGTGCTGAAGTGCAGCGGCTTCTAATTTGGTGAGCCGGGTTTGATTCCCCACTCCTCCTCCACATGCAGCCAGCTGGGCGACTTTGGGTTAGTCACAGCCCTGATACTGCTGTTCTCACACAGCAATCCTCTCAGGGCTCTCTCAGCCTCACCTCCCTCACAGGGTGTCTGTTGTGGGGAGAGGAATGGAAGGTGAATGTAAGCCCCTTTGAGACTCCTTTGGGTAGAGAAAAACAGCATATAAGAACCAACTCTTCTTGTTCTTCTTCAGTAATATCAGGGCTCTCTCAGCCTCACCTCCCTGACAGTGTGTCTGTTGTGGGGAGAGGAAAGGGAAGGCAACTGCAAGCCCCTTTGAGACTCCTTTGGATGGAGAAATGCAGCATATAAGAACCAACTTTCCTTCTTCTTCAGTAATCTCAGGGTTCTCTCAGCCTCACCTCTCTTACAGGGTGTCTGTTTTCGGGAGAGGAAAGGGACGGCGACTGTAAGCCGCTTTGAGACTCCTTTGGGTGGTGAAAAGTGGGGTATAAAAACCAAACTCTTTTTCTTCAAATGGTTCATTGGAAAACTAGATAAAGCTAGGAATGATTCGAATACCTGCCAAATACGTTTTGTTATCCCCCCTACCCTACACTTGCAACAAAATGCTGCCCGTGAAAACATCATCTGTTAATATCCCTAAGGACTAATTAGATGTACCTGAACACCAGATTTTGAAGAACTGTATTTGTAACTCTTAAGCTTGTGACTGATTCCACAGTCTCTTTAAAGAAATGTCGACCGAGTGGGGCAGTGATAAAGCAGAGCTGCAGGAGACCGTGTTTTTGGCCAAACAACGAGTGAGTTGGGTTGACCAATCAGGTTGGAAAGCAGCGAAGGCAATTTTTCAAACGGCCATAAATGGGCAGATGAACTGGTGAACCATTTGTCAAAAATAATCCCTGTCTTCTTATTGGTGACTGCCATATAAGAAATGAAATGAAGTATTGGGCTAGATCAAGATGGAGGAAGGAAGGAAGGAAGGAAGGAAGGAAGGAGGGAGGGAGGAAGGAAGGAAGGAAGGAGGGAGGGAGGGAGGGAGGGAGGGAGGGAGGAAGGAAGGAAGGAAGGAAGGAAGGAAGGAAGGAAGGAAGGAAGGAAGGAAGGAAGGAAGGAAGGAAGGAAGGAAGGAAGGAAGGAAGGAAGGAAGGAAGGAAGGAAGGAAAAATCGGTTTCTCAGTCTGGGATGAATACAGGTAGTGTCACGCCAGGCAAAAGAACCTGTTAGGCCTGCAGGGCTATCTAGCCATCCTGGCTATCAGCTGGGTGGCCCCGGCTAACACATTCTGATTAGAACTCAGAAGCTAAGCAGGGTCAGCCCTGGTGAGTACTAAATGGGAGACCCCCAAGGAAGTCCTGGGTTGCTATGTAGAGGCAGGCAATAGCAACCCACCTCTGTTCATCTCTTGCCTTGTAAACTCTACGGGGTCTCCACAAGTGGGCTATGACTTGGCAGCAGAGAAAATTGGGGTATGGCAGATACTTGATTTAGTGGTTTGGAGCCATGCTGACCAATCCTGAAAGTGACCTGCCTCTGTTTTCCTGTGGGGTTTCAAGTGGATGTAAATCTGCCCTAAATCCCTTCCTGAAATGTAGCCACATTTCCATGCAACTTAAACCATCAGAGGTTTAGAGAGCTGACCGAAGAATCCTCATTCCATGCCCAATTTTTGATTGATGGGCGAGGGAAAGACCTTAGGAACTCCATGAAACTGGCCAGTTGCTTTGACTCTGGTCCCCTGGAGGATTCATCAAAGCCAGGAAACATCTCCCAAGGAAACCTATTAATGAGAACTTAAGAGTTGAAAGCAGGGTTGGCACTCATGAAACACTCTGTCCGGTGACCCATCGCAGTTCCATTCTTCCATGACTCAATGCTCTTGAGAGAGGAGGCCCGTCCAGCAGCCAGCTGGGCTCTCTTCTGAAATCACTGAAATATTCTTTTGATGAAGCAGAGCCTGAAGAACCGGGGAAGGGCTGCAGCTCAAGGGAAGAGCCTCTGCTTTGCATGTAAAAGGTTCCAGGTTCAATGCTCAGCATCTCCAGGCAAAAGGACGAGGTAGTAGGTGAGGCAAAAGACGTTTACCTGAAACCCTGGAGAGCTGCAGCTCTCACCTTGACAGACCAAGAGTCTGATTCAGTGTAAGGAAGTTTCATGTGAGGTCTATGGCTCAGTGGTAGACCCTCCAATTTGCATGCAGAAGGTCCCAGGGTCATTTCCTGGCATCTCCAGTTAAAAGGATGCAGTAGGTGATGGGAAAGACTCTGGAGAGCCATGGAAAAGGCTCATGGCTCAGTGGGAAAGCATCTGCTTGGCATGCAGAAGGTCCCAGGTTCAATCCCTGGCATCTCCAGTTAAAAAGAACTAAGCAATAGGTGATGTGAGACCCTGGAAAGCCACTGCCAGTCTGAGCAAACAATACTAATCTTGATGTACCAAGGAACTGATTCAGTGTAAAGTAGTTTGAGGGCTGTGGCTCAGTGGTAGAGCCTCTGCTTCGTATGCAGAAGGTCCCAGGTTCAATCCCTGGCATCTGTAGTTAAAAGGACCAGGCAGTAGATGATGTGACCCTGGAGAGCCACTGCCAGCCTGAGCAGACAATACTAATTTTGACAGACCAAGGGTGTGATTCAGTTTTATGTGAGAGCCGTGGCCCAGCAGGAGACCTTCTGCTTTGTATGCAGAAGGTCCCTGGTTCAATCCATGGCATCTCCACTTATAAAATCTGGCAGTAAAGGGTGTGAAATACTCTGCCCCAGACCCTAGAGAGCTGCTGCTGGTCAGACAATGGTGAGCTATGCCCTGCCACGATACAAACCAGCCCTGCTTTTGACACTTGGGCCAAAATCCGCTTCCAGTCACATTCAGCTTTCCAAATGAACAAAGAGAAAACTAATTAAAATTGCTAAAATGGTACAAATCCCATGCCAGTGTAAACAAACGCAGACTGCAATAATCATTCTGGTTTTTCAATTGTTTTTAATATAAAAAAAGAGCAGTTTCTCAGTGGAACAGGCTTCCTCGGGAGGTGGTGGGTTCTCCATATTTGGAGATGTCTAAACAGAACCATCTGACGGAGAGGCTGATTCTGTAAAGGCTCAAGGGGGTGGCAGGTGACAGTGGATCAGCGATAGGGTTGGGAGAGTCCTGCACAGTGCAGGGGGCTGGACTAGATGACCCAGGAGGTCCCTTCCAACTCTATGATTCTATGTTACCTTAAGTTAGCCATTTCAGAAGTAAGCTTCATATAAGAGTTATACAAAGAAGCTACCTTTTGTAGTGGCTCCCAAATAAACTCCATGGTCTGATAGAAGCTGGGTAGGAAACACAGTCTGAGAATCAGCCGTTCTAGATACTCTCCTTCCTGCAATCTGTTCCAATATGAATCACAACAGCGGATGAGAGACCGAAATGAAATCAGACGGCATTACTGTGGGCAACGAGCCACATCGAAGGAGCATAAAGCAATGAGCCCGATGACAAACAAATGAAGAATAGAAAACAGCAATTCAATAAGAAATGGAGGAATATTTCAGAGAGAAAGAGTCCAAGCGTTGTTTGAGGCAGTTGTTTTATTATTAAAAAAAATGCATTGGTGTGTTTCTCTCTCTCTCTGTGTGTGTGTGTGTGTGTGTCCATGTGCTTGCATCAGGCTTAGGTTCTCGAAGTCACAAATCACAGGCACAAACACACACGCACACCAGTGTGAGGGGCTGCACATTTTGATCTACAATAAACATTGATGCTCGGGGTGTGGTGGATACAAACATTTCTTTGACTTTGTTTCCTGTGGGGACCCCTAGTGGCTTACAACATCCCCCTTCCAGTTTAACCACAACCCTATGAGGTAGGTTTGAAATGGTAATGACTGGGGAAGGCACGGGCAAACCACCCCGTATTGAGTCTGCCATGAAAACGTTGGAGGGCATCACCCCAAGGGTCAGACATGACTCGGTGCTTGCACCTTTATGAGGTAGGTTTAGACTAAGATATGTGTGACTGAGCCAAGGTCTCAAGAACATCAGAAGAGCCCTGTTCTATCAAACCAGTGGTCCATGTAGTCATGCATCCTGTCTCACAAAGGGGCCAACCAATTTGTTCAAATGGCCAACAACAGGGCATAGGGGATGAGACCTCCCCCTGTTAAGATCATGAGAAGAGCCCTGCTGGATCAGACCAGTGTAGTCCATGTAGTCCAGCATCCTATCTCATACAGTAGCCAAACAGTTTGTCTGGATGGCCAACAACAGGGAATAGAGTCAAAGGGCTTCCCCTGATAAGAACCTAAGAAGAGCCCTGCTGGATTAGACCAGTGGTCCACCTAGTCCAGCCTCATGGTGGCCAACCAGTTCCTCTGGAGGGGAAACAACAGGCTTAGAGGCCAAGGCCTTCCCCTCATAAGAACACAAGAAGAGTCCTGTTGGATCAGACCAGTGGTCCATGTAGTCCAGCATCCTATCTCACATTATGGCCAACCAGTTCTTCTGGAGGGCCAGCAACAGGGCGAAGAAGAAGAAGAAGAAGAAGAAGAAGAAGAAGAAGAAGAAGAAGAAGAAGAAGAAGAAGAAGAAGAAGAAGAAGAAGAAGAAGAAGTTGGTTCTTATATGCCGCTTTTCTCTACCCGAAGGAGGCTCAAAGCGGCTTACAGTTGCCTTCCCATTCCTCTCCCCACAACAGACACCCTGTGGGGTGGGTGAGGCTGAGAGAGCGCTGATATCAATGCCCGGTCAGAACAGTTTTATCAGTGCCATGGCGAGCCCCAGGTCACCCAGCTGGCTGCATGCAGAGGAGGAGCAGGGAATCGAACCCGACTTGCCAGATTAGAAGCACTCCTAACCACTACACCAAGCTACCCCAACTACCTCTGTATTACCGGGAGAACTCCTTCCTTGGAGATGAGCTCCTCTGACATTTGGTTGGATATTCAGCGCAGTGTTCTTGGTCATGATAGATAACCAACTGCAATGATTTCGGATAGCTCATTAGCAAACTGTTTACACATCATTTATAATGCCTGCAGATGGCAGAAGGACCTCAGGCTGAACTCAGCCTAGCCTGTGTGAAACAAGACTGCCCTCCTTCAAGCCACTCAAGCACCCGACTTCAAGGATATCCCCTGTTTCATCTTTGAAAGGCTGGAGGACATCCATGCTCCCCTATGTAATGTAGCCACGTCTTTCCCCAGGATTTTCGGTACCCGAAAAAGTGAGCATTTTTTGCATTGTTATTCCAATGACATTTAGGAAACTTCCTGGATTTCAGTTCAGTTGGTGATAATGCATGGAGCAGAGAGGACCATTGGTGGCTAATACCCACAAGTATACATGACAAACTCTGTCTAGGGCTGGGATGCTCTGTCTTCTTAGTGCTTGGGGAGCCACATTGTGAGGGCTCCTGGAATTCTGGCCCTACTGGTGGACCTCCTGATGTCCCCTGGGCTTGAGCCACTGGATGACACAGAGTGGTGGACTGGATGGACCAATGGCCTGATCCAATATGGCTTCTCTTGTGTTCTTAATATCTCAGGCAGTGATGCTCTGTCTTCTTAGTGCTTGAGGGGCCACAGTGGGAGGGCTCCTGGAATTCTGGCCCCACCGGTAGGCCTCCTAGTGGCCCCTGAGTTTTGGCCACTGTGTGACGCAGAGTCTTGGACCAGATGGGCCATTGGCCTGATCCAGCATGGCTTCTGTTTGGTTCTCATGAGTGCCAAAAATCATAACATGCCATATTTCTGATTTCAGAAGGCCCTGAAGATTGAATATTCTATATTATATTGGAATGTCGTGTTGGGAAAAACTCCCATTGCAATCTAACGTTGGAAATATAACTAGGCCTCCAAAATTAAGTGAAAACTATTGGGATATTTGGTTAATATAACAGAGTTTGCCCAGTCATGGAAGCGTGATATTACATGCAGTGAAATAAATCTCCCAAGAAGGATATTGCAAAAGTAAAAATTACATTCATTCATGTAGATCTAATTCACATTCAAGTAGCTGTCAAAAGGTCTCCTGTGCAAGTGAAAGCCAGGGTCCACCCACGTTGGTTTCTGAGAGATGACGGCATCTAGCCAGCTTGGTGCAGTGGTTAGGAGTGCGGACTTCTAATCTGGTTTGATTCCGCACCCTCCCGCATGCAGCCAGCTGGGTGATCTTGGGCTCGCCATGGCACTGATAAAGCTGTTCTGACCGAGCAGGAATCTCAGGGCTCTCTCAGCCTCCCCTCCCTCACAGGGGGTCTGTTGTGGGGAGAGGAAAGGGAAGGAGATTGTAAGCTGCTTTGAGACTCTTTCTGGTAGAGAAAAGCGGCCTATAAGAACCAACTCTTCTTCTTCTGTAATTTTGGATAGCGTTGATTCAGTACTAAGAATATCCACTATTTTATCAGGTGGGCAATATTATGTTGAGCCTGGTCTTTAGAGCCAGCTTAGTGTGGTGGTTAAGAGCGGTGGCCTCTGATCTGGAGAACCGGGTTTGATTCCTCACTTTTCCTCCACGTCCAGGCAGCTGGATGATCCTGAGCTAGTCTCCTTTCTCTTAGAAGAGTTGTTCTGTTAGAGCTCTCTCAGCCTCCTCTCCCTCACAGGGTGTCTGTTGTGGGGAGAGGAAGGGAAGGCAACTGTAAACCCCTTTGAGACAAAAAAGTCCTGCTGGGGATAGTCACAGTTCTCTCAGAGCTCCCTCATCCTCCCCTACCTCCCGGGTTGTCTGTTGTTGGGAGAATAACAGAAGGTGATTGTAAGCCACTTTGAGATTCCTTCAGGTGGTGAAATGTGTGTTATACAAAAACAGCTCTTCATCATCTATTAGAAACCCCAGAAGTCCCTACAGGTTCCAGAACCGTATTCTGCACACTGAGCATTTTTGTAGATGTAGATCCCTTCTCAGCATGCTGGCTTCGGCGCAGGGACTTCGGGTTGCTGACCCCAGCATCAATAATTGAAGGGAAACCTTGATTGTCACCAACAGAATCCAGGGGCCTGTATTGAATAATGAACTCAGATGAATTTCGGATGGGCTACAATGCTCTTGTGTCATCTTCAAGGAGTTTCCAACCGCCTTTGAATTGGACTCCTGCTATTCCCGAGACACCCTGTGGCATTCTTTCACCGTCTCCCTTGCAAACGACATCCATCAGCATTTTTGGAGAGAAGAAACCTCCCCCCCCCCCAGACGCCTACATCAGCCATGTCACTCAGCTCATGATTGACATGTGGGCTGATAAAGTGTCACTTGCTGACAGTTCCGAAGATGTTCAGAGATTCCCAGCTTGGGAAGAAATGTGACAGATGTAGAGATGGTCCCATTTATTTGTGCAATCCTTGAAGGGAGGAGGAGGAGGAGGGAAGAAATGTGCCAAACGCATTGGAACTTTTTTCTTCTTCTCTTCATCTTATAATTAGGCAGATGCTGAATAACATTTTTGAATCACGGTTCCTGGGAATATGGGCTCAGGGTTGCATTACTGGACAGGGCTGTCGCTTCCAGGGTAGGGGAAAGAGGACTGTACCATTTTATGAAAGGTCAGCACTGAAAGATCAAGAGTCCCGTAGCACCTAAAAGACCAACTAAATTTGTGGCAGGGGAGGAGCTTTCGCTCACTTCTTTAGATACAGCTAGCAGGTGAGTCCCTCTGTCTTTGTATCATAAGGTTGATGGATTTTCACTCTGTGCGGCCAAATAGGGTGCTTTCCATGGCGATAGACCAAGATGGCAGCTGTGTTAGGAGTAGAAAAGAGCCAGAGTCCAGGCACCTGAAAGAATAACAAAATCTTTGGCCAGGGAGGAGCTTCCATGAGTCTGTGCTCACTTCTTCAGATACAGCGAGAACGTGAGTCCCTCTGTCCTTATATCACAAGGCTGATGGATTTCCATTCTGTATGGAAATCCATGGGGACAGATCAAGATGGCTGCCATGTTTGTCTGTCTGTCTGTAGCAGGAGAAATCAGCCAGAGTCCAGGAGTATCATAAAGACTAATGAAATTTTGTGGCAGGGCGAGAGCTTTTGTGAGTCACCGCTCACTTCTTCAGATACCAAAAGATGCCGTCGAAGACTGGATGACCCTTAAAAGTTTACCCATGTGGCTTTCTCCTTTCTTCAGCTTCCACATCACATGGCTTTTGAATATGCAGTCCCCATGAGAATAGACTGAATAGCCCGGAACTTTTCAGTTTAAAAAAGAGATGACTAAGAGGGGAGGCATGAAAGAAGTTTATAAAATTATGCATAGCTCAGGGAGAGTCGACAAAAAGAAATTCTTCTCCCTCTTCCAAAATGCCAGAACGCGAGGACATCGGATAAAGCCACTGGGCAGTAGGTACAGGGCCGACAAAAAGGAAATACTACTTTATCCAGAGAGTGATTCATGGGTGGGATTTGCTGCCAGAAGATGTAGTGATGGCCACAGGAATAGACAGCTTTAAAGGAGGATTAGGTAGAGACCTGGAAGATGTCTATCAATGGCTAATGGCCATGGTGACTGGAGGGAAACTCCATATTCAGAGGCACTAATCCTCTGTAGACAGTAGAAAATATCAGGGGAGGGCCTCAGATGCTAGGCCCTGTGGTTGGTCCTCCAGAGGGATTGGTTGGCTACTGGGTGAGCCAGGATGCAGGGCTAGATGGACCACTGGTCTGATCCCAGAAGCAGTCAAAAATTAGGACTCCTTGTTGTATCAACAGAAAAATTGGTTGGATCTGCCTCACAAAGAGTATAAAAAGTTACTTTTATCTACACGGACTGCTCCAACCGTGAATAAAAACAGTCCGTTTTCGATCCACTTGAACTGGCAAAGCCAAAAAAAGCATTTCAGTGGCCAATTTTCTTCACAGGGTTACCCCTTCCTTTCATTGGTCTCCCCCCCTGCCCCTTAATGGTCAGAACGGCTACTGTTTTTCAATGCCATCCTAGAACAACCTTGGCAGTCGTTAAAATTATGTAAGACAAGTCGTCGAGAGGTGCCTGGATAATGGCCTTCAAAATAATTCGGGGGAATGATCAATGGATCACGCCTCGCATTAATAGCAGCTTTTGGGAAAACAGCTTGTAAAACAGAGAATAGCAAGGGGTTTGGAATACAGTTAAATCTCCACCAAAGATCCCTTTTCCTTTCAAACGAATTGATAGTTCAGCAATGGAATAGGCTGCCTCAGGAGGTGGTGAGCTCCCCTTCACTGGCAGTCTTCAAGCAAAGGTTGGATGCACACTTTTCTTGGATGCTTTAGGATGCTTAGGGCTGATCCTGCGTTGAGCAGGGGGTTGGACTAGATGGCCTGGATGGCCCCTTCCAACTCTATGATTCTGTGATTCTATGATTCTATGATTCTATACAAACTATGGGATGTTTCCAGAATTTAAATTTATTTGGAACGTTTTATTAACCTGGCTGGACTGGAACACCAAAGAAAAAGCTTTATGAGTCTTGAATTTCCCTTTGAAGAACAACTTTCATGAATAAGACTCTACAGAGATCATAGAATCATAGAGCTGGTAGCGAACCCCTGGGTCATCTAGTCCAACCCCCTGCACCATGCAGGACACCTACAATCCTATCAAAGTGACCCACAATCGCCTTTCTCTCCCCACAACAGACACCCAGTGAGTTAGGTGGAGCTGAGAGAGTTCTGAGAGAAATGGCTCTGAGAGAACAGGACTATCAGGGCTGTGAGTAACCCAAGGTCACCCAGCTGGCTGCATGTGGAGAAGGAGGGGGGGGGGAAATCACAAGGCCCCTGTCCTTCCTAGGGTCCACCCCCAAAGTGCCAGGAGTTTTCCAACCTGGATCTGTCAAGTCCTCCACCCTCCATCCCTGCCAGTGGCTGGCAACCGTAGACCTTGCCCTTGGCAGGCAGAATCCAGGAATGCAAGCACTTGAGTCATAAGATACTGCAAAAGATACTGTAAAACTTCATTGTACTGCAAACCATTTATCTGCCTCGTTTGCAGCTGATGGGCACCTCGATTGAGCTCGCTGCTCGCATCAGCAAGAAGCAGCCGAATGATACATACGCTCCGTAATTAAACATAGTGGCTATTTATTTATTCCGTGCCGTCAAAGCCTGACAACCAAACTGCAGGACGGAAGAGAGATCTCTGCACAGAGAGGGTTGGCAGCATACGCTGAGAGCCAGAGCGGTGTTGTGGCTAAGAGCGGTGGCCTCTAATCTGGAGAACCGGGTTTGGCTCCCCAACCCTCCATCCAACCAGCCGGGTGACCTTGGGCCAGTCACAGTTCTCTTAGAGCTCTCTCAGCCCCACCTACCTCACAGGGTGTCTGTTGCGGGAAGGGGAAGGGCAGATGATCATGAGCTACTTTGAGACTCCTTCAGGTTGTGAAAAGCATGGTACAGTTCTTCTTCCTCTTTCTTTTCCTCTTCTTCTTCCACTTTTGTGACAACTGTGCTAGGTAATAACAAGCTTCTGGACGCAGAGGTGAGTAGCCATTTGGGAGACTGAAAAACCAAGCAACGACTCCAGCTGTTGCACTCCTCCAAATTTACACAGGCAGTCCTACCCTCACATTGGGGTGTCGTCATGTCCCTGGTATTGGTAACAAAACAGAAGGAAACAGAATCATAGAATCATAGAATCATAGACTGATGTTGCGAAGGTTCAAGGGGGTGGCAGGTGACAGTGGGTGAGCGATAGGGATGTGAGTGTCCTGCACAGTGCAGGGGGTTGGACTACATGACCCAGCTGGGCAACCTTGGGCCACCCGCAGTTCTCTTAGAACTCTCTCAACCTCACCTCCCTCACAGGGTGTCAGTTGTGGGGAGAGGAAGTGTAGGCAATTGTAAGCCGCTTCGAGACTCCCTTGGATAGTGGAAAGCGGGGTATAAAAAAACTAACTCATCTTAAGAGTGGCATTTTCTAATCTGGAGAGCCAGGTTTGATCCCTCACTCCTCCACCCGCAGCCACCTGGGCAACCCTGGGCCAGTCACAGTTCTCTTAGAGCTCTCTCAGCCCCACTCACCTCCCTGGGTGTGTGTTGTGAAGAGAGGAAGGGTAGGCGATTGTAGGCTGCTTTGTAAGCTGCTTTGAGACTCCTTCAGCCAGTGAAGAGCGAGAAACCCAAAAAGAGCTATTCTTCTCCCACCCACTCTACTTATGCACCAACCGAACAAAGGTATCAAAAGAATTCAGCAAACCCAGCGGCATTTATCACCCAGCCGTCTCCCTTTTGCTCATGCTTAAATAGTTACTCCGAGCACGCAAGAACTCGCATTCCTCAAGGGCCCTTTGGGAGGGACGTGGAGGCAACCTGATAGGTTTTGAAATGCTCCGCTTAAACAGTTATTATTCATGGTTTCGATATTCCAAATCGAAGGCCACAAATTGCTATGCGCCAAGCATCCCAGGCGTTTCAAGGTTATTTTACGGGGAGGTGTTCTGACAGGGTTTGCAGAATCCGTTCTGCTCGGGATATGTTTTCTATTGTCGATATTTATGTTCCTCACCCCCGCGGTTCTGTATAATTTTCCATTTAGAAAAATGGGAAGGGGGGGGGGGAGACGTGATAGAAAAGAGACGCCGGAGGAGGGAAAGAGAACACCAAAAGCGACCCGGTTCTTTGAGTTATTCTTCCTCTGTTCCCCCACTCTCTTTAACATACAAAAGCCCTCCTTGCCATCCTCCCTTCCTTTTCTTCTCCTTGCCTGCACCTTTTGAGCATTTCCTCATTAGGGTATAAATAACTTTTGAGTTGCATTTTTTTTTGGCAGATTTAATTACAAGTGACAGGTCTCTCCCTCCTCCAGATGTGCCCCGGTGCTCTTTACAACTAATTTATCACCGAATAGGAGTCTAGGCTGAACTACACTTCAGGGTTTTCCTCAGGGACAAACATTCTTTGTCTTCATTTTTTAAGTTCTCCCAGCTCCCGTTGACTTCTTCGGAAGCAGAAATCTCTTAGTACCTCAACGCTGGGCAATCTGAAATGTGTTTAACAGCTGCCCAGAGCACGTGGCAGGATCTGGCCTACATGGGTTACAATATTTTTTGGATTTATTATTATTTTTGGATTTATATACCGTCGTTCGCCAATAGTTTGGTCTCACTGCGGTTCACAGCATAGCATTAAAATGCAATAAAGTCCCCAATAAAACATCCCTCAGCTTACATCATACACATCTGAATGTTCAAGCAAAAAGAATATTTATTCAATGTGTAGCTTTGGCCACAAGGATCAACTTGGTGGGCCTACCAAGCCCCCCGTTGGGGCGGGGGATTCCCCATCCTGAGCTCCCATGTCCTGGCACCACTTGGGAGTAGTAAGAAGGGAACATCTTTTGAACAAGCCTCACCGGTGGTGTGAGATGAGGATAATGATGTCACTTCCATGAAAAACACAGGAGCAGCAGCAAAAACACAGAGCAGAGGTGCTGCTCTAGGAAATTGTGGAGTTTCCCATTATCACACCCGTAATGCCATGCTCCGTCGTGTCTCTACCTGGAACCCCGAACCAACTTGTCGTGTTTGCTTTTAGACTTTAAACGCTGTATTTGGGGGAAAGACGTTTAAAAGTCTACTTTTGCAAGCTTCTTTGGGTCCCCACCAGGGAGATAATTGGGATTTAAAACACCAATAAAGCTGCAAAGCCACTTCCTATCATCGACCATTGAAGAGACACTTGGGTTTGGACACAAAAGTGTTGGGTTTGTGACACTGGGTTTGGGACACAGAGTGTTGGGTTGGATGGGCCATTGGCCTGATCTAACATAGAATCCTAGAATCATAGAGTTGGAAGGGGCCACACAGGCCATCTAGTCCAACCCCCTGCTCAACACAGGATCAGCCCAAAGCATCCTAAAGCATCCAAGAAAAGTGTGTATCCAACCTTTGCTTGAAGACTGCCAGTGAGTCTCCCATGCTCTTAAGCTGCCATCCGCCCCCCCCCCCCCAGGGGACCTGACCCCTGTCCTCTGGAGGCCAGTTGTAATTCCAGGAGATCTCCAGCCCCCAGCTGGAGGTTGGCAACCCTAAAGCCAGCAAGGAAAAAGCTTTACAACATAGTATAATGCAGATAAAAGGTTTCCAGTGGAGGCACCCAAGGTGTGAGGGGAACTGGACATCACACAGACAGGACCTGCAGAGAGGAAGAAATTAATTTACTGAGTGAAATAACAACCCTCACGGTTCTGCACAGGGCTTGGCTTGTTCCGTGTAGTTTTTATCCCACCTCCTCTGCCGAGAATTGTCCTCCACATATGGAAAATGATGCAATAGCAATAATTTTAGGCAAGCTTTTAAAGGAGACATCAGAGGCCTATGGAGTCTAAGGTCTTGGAAATGAAGACTGGGGTGTCTCATACATTACATTTTCTCCCTCTCTAACCCTCAGGGCTGGATTTATCATGTCTGAAAACTGTTAATGTTTTCCTTTCTTCTTAATTTCTGTGTCATAAGAATTAATGATAATTTCCCCTCAGGAATACTAAGGTGGGGTCAGAATGTCATGTCTCTTTTCCATCAGCCCGTTCAAAATGCCATGGATCTGTCTGGGTGCGCTTGAAGCATCAAAAGTCCACAGGAGTTCATCTTCTCAGACATTACATGGTTAGGACATTGTCTCCGCCTGAACGGGTGGACTTCATTTTTGTTGGCAGAGTCTGAATGTGCAAAGGAGCTGAGCACCCGGCTGCTTAAAGAATAAAATAGCTTTCATTCAGAAGAGAAAGAGCTTTGTGGCGATAGGAGAGAGAGAGAGAGCGCTTACTAACTGTCCTAACTGTTGTTTGCGGTTATTCTTCTGTTCAGCTGCTGTTCTGGAGGTAACCAGGGAGGGTTCTCAAAGGAGCAGGAAGTCTCCTGTTGAGCCAATTGCAATACTGGAGAAAATTATTTGAAAATCATCAGGAAGTTCCTGTTCTAACCATGCTAAAAATGCATCTCCCTACAATGCCCTCTGCAGGACACTCTTTATATTATGCTCAGTCATGCACACTGCATATCTTGCACAAGGTGTCTGTTATGGGGAGAGGAAAGGAAGGAGATCGTAAGCTGCTTTGAGACTCCTTCGGGCAGTGGAAAGTGCAGTATAAAAACCAAGCCCCACTTGAAGGTTGGCACCTGTAGCTCTGGGTCATCGTCCCAGCAGCATTGCTTGGATCAGTCCTGACTTTGGAACGGGCTCAGAAATGATGTGATTTACAGGTCGGGCCAGCCCGGGGGCTTCCCCATTGCTAAACACAGCAGATTCCAAGAGGTCTCTGCCTTTGAATGCCACGGCCATTCTAGCCGCCTCTTCCTTCCAAGATTTCTTCCAGCAGGTCCTTCATTTACGTCAAAAGCTCTTTTTTTCTTCCTCCGAAGCAACATTTATTGCAATTGCTTTTCCTTCCCAGGTTCCATTTGGGTAATGAGAGTTTCTTTCCAGGGTGCCCATTTCAGCATCACTTAATTACTTGACGGGTAGCCCATGCGCAGTGAGCTGCTAAGCCAGGCGTCTTCCTCCTGCCCTGGCGGCTGTCACGTGTTCTTTCTGCGGTGGTTGATGGCCAGAGGAACTAGGCTGTTCAATAAAGTCCCTTTAATGCAAGAAAGTTTCTCGAGTCAATTTCTTTACGAAGACCAACTTCACAGAGGCAAGCTAAAACGAGCTCCGGATTCACACTTGTTTTCAAAACATGCCACTTTCACCAGTAGCTTGTCCCTAAACACTTAGATACTTATAGCTATACTAGTATTCAGGGGCAAGCTACTGATGAAAGTGGCATGTTTTCTGCATTAAAGGGACTTTGTGCATTAAAGGGACTTTTTAGCACAGACATTTCGTTGTTACTTTTCTTCGGGTTGTAATCTCCAGATGGGGGCTGGAAATCTCTTGGGATTACAACTGATCTCCAAAATTTTGACAGGGTATGAGCTTTAGTGAGTCACCCCCAAAAAGCATTTAGATTGTGACCAGCACTTGCTCAGGATCCCTGGTCCAAAAGAAGTAAAACTGGCCTCAGCCAGGGCCTGGGCCTTTTCAGTCCTGGCCCCAACATGGTGGAAAACTCTTCCTCATGAGATCAGGGCCCTTGTCTTCAAGTGGATCTTCCACTGTTCTGGAGGGCCTGTAAGACAGAGCTGTTCATCCAGGCCTATAGTTGAGGCCAGGAAACTAACACTGAGATAAAGCTGGCCTCCTTGCTCAGGAAATCATGTCCACAAAACATGAGTCCACCCAGTAGAAATTAGCTCCTCCTCCCACCCTAGATTTTTAGGAGGCAGCTTTTAATAACATTTTAATTTGAATTTATATAGTAATTGTTTTAAGTATGTAAATTATATTAGAAGAAAAAGAGTTGGCTTTTTTACCCCATTTATCATTACCCGAAGGAATCTCAAAGCGGCTTCCAATCACCTTCCCTTCCTCTCCCCACAACAGACACCCTGTGAGGTGGGTGAGGCTGAGAGTGCCCTGATATTCCTGCTCGGTCACAACAGCTTTATGTGACAAGACCAAGGTCACCCAGCTGGCTGCATGTGGAGGAGGTGCGGGAAATCAAACCCGGCTTGCCAAGTTAGAAGTGGCCACTCTTAACCACTGCACCAAGCTGGCTCTTCTGTATATATTTTGTATACTTTCTTAGGTACCTGCCCTGAGTCAGCTGGGAAGTGCAGTAGTAGTAGTAGTAGTAGAAGAAGAGTTGGTTCTTATATGCCGCTTTTCCCTACTCGAAGGAGGCTCAAAGCGGCTTACAGTCGCCTTCCCATTCCTGTAGTAGTAGTAGTAGTAGTAGTAGTAGTAGTAGTAGTAGTAGTAGTAGTAGTAGTAGTAGTAGTAGTAGTAGTAGTAGTGGAAGACAAAAAGAACCCTGTCTGGGGAAATTTAGCTGGGGATATTAGGAAAATAGTAAATTTTTAGATTTTAATTGTATGTTTTAAATATTTTTACTTCCCCTGAGCAATGTGGAAAGGTGAGATATGAATTTAAAAAATTATTATTATAAGAACTGGGAGGATCCACGCACCGCTCTCCCCGCATCTCTTCCCTTTGGGCCTTTTAGCCCTCCAGAAAATCCCATTGTGTCGGAGCTGATGCCCGCCTGGCGAAATATACCAACAAAACAGATCCTTCAAAAATGTCAACAATGCCCCATGGGTGCCCGGTGCCCATTTCATCCAATATGAATAAAGAGCGGTGGCAGGATGGCCCGATGAGGCTGAAGGAACCGGAGGCCATGCTTAGGTGCTCCGGAGAGATTGCTTGGAGAGAGCAGATCTTGGCGAGCTTAATTTTGCATCGCACTTCAGGTAATGGTCCGGGTGTCTGCAATGAAGCGCCTGATGGCTGCTCAGGATTTGGAATCAATTTAAGAGAACAAAGTATAACTCCTTTCACAGAACATAGCGAAAAACATCAATTATCCCTCTAAAGGGGAAAGATAATTAATATTGTGAGGGTTTCACGAAAAGGGCTCAAATAGGGGGGGGGGGAGCACAATTGAAAATGCGACACGCTGTTGACTCTCTCTGTGGCTGCATCTCCCCCAGGGCCATTTTGAGGCCATGCTCTGTGTCAGAATCCCACAGGTGGACACATGCTCAAAAAGAATGGAATGGAATGCTTTGAACTGCCCACGGTTCACGGGAGCCTGTGTCTTTCAGACTCGCCTTGAGATTCCACCAGTCTGAGCTCCATTTATCAGTCCCTGCAGGTGAAAACCAAGGTGGAGAAGACTCAGCATCTACTGGAGGAGCATCTCTATCATTGTAGGAGCCAACCCGGACTCAGATACCAAGCCAGAACCATAGCTTCAGGTTTCATAAAGTGCCTCAGATGAAGTACAGTGGGATTTGCATGCCAAAGGTCCAGATGTTGGTATCTCCTGCAGTGGTTAAGAGGAAAGACCTTCTTCTCCCTGAGCCCTCAGAGTGCCACCACCATTAAAAAGGTAAAGGTAAAGGTATCCCCTGTGCAAGCACCGAGTCATGTCTGACCCTTGGGGTGACGCCCTCCAGCGTTTTCATGGCAGACTCAATACGGGGTGGTTTGCCAGTGCCTTCCCCAGTCATTACCGTTTACCCCCCAGCAAGCTGGGTACTCATTTTACCGACCTCGGAAGGATGGAAGGCTGAGTCAACCTTGAGCCGGCTGCTGGGATCGAACTCCCAGCCTCATGGGCAAAGCTTTCAGACGGCTGCCTTACCACTCTGCGCCACAAGACGCTCTGCGCCACAAGAGGCCACCACCATTACAGTAGACAATCCTGATGCTGGTAGACCAAGGATCTTACCAGGCTTAAAGCAGGTTCATCCCTATGGGAGAGGAGCTTGGCTCAGTGGTAGAACATCCTGCTCGGTGTGAAGAAGGTCCCAGGTTCAATGCCCAGCTGAAAGGGTCAGGTAGTAGGTGATGGGAAAGACCTCTGCCTGAAACCCTGGAGAGCTGCTGCCAGCCTGAGCGGGCAATACTGGCCCTGATAGACCAAGAATGTGATTTGGTATAAGGCAGCGTCATGCCTTATAGCAAGTCCGTCCATTCGTGCATCAAGATTAGATTTATTGGTGTGTTTACTCAGATTATCATAGAAACACTATCCTGCTGTATTATGTGGGGAGCTAAGGCTCAGTGGTAGAGCCTCTGCCTGGCATTCTGAAGGCCCCAGGTTCAATCCCCGGCGTCTCCAGCTGAACGGACCAGGTAACTGGCGATACGAAAGACGACTCCAGTTTAAAGGATGAGGTAACAGGAGAAGCGACCTTCTTAAATGAGCAGAGACTCCCAAAAGGTCCTACCCTCCCACAAATTGCATTGAGTCTTTAAGAGAACTTCTGTTTGGGGCCCTGGAGAGTTCCTGCCAGTCTGAATAGTCAATGCTGACCTTGATGGACAGTATAAAGTCGCTTCATGGGTGTACATTCACAGTGCCAAGGCACTCACAACTCAAAACGATCCCAAGACAGAGGTACTTTTCATGGAGACTTTTTAAAAAGTTCTGGTTTCTAAAGCGATGGAACATCTGCATTTTTGTCAAGATTATTTTCTCCCCTCCTGGACTTTCCCTAACGCGCCAGTAGTTACCATATGGGAGTGAAATCTACATTTGCCCGAAATGGCTGATGCAGATTTGACAGAGGCAGAAGCCAATTAGCAAAGGGAAGTTAATTTAAGGAAGCCTTCTGGACAGAAAGCACTGGAGGAGTATTGCGAAAGCTCTGGCCAGCAAATGAGGATAAATCTGTGTTTACAATGGGTGTCACCGCATGGGGATGGGTTAGAGTTGCCAGCCTGAAAATTCCTGAGATTTGGGGGGGTGGGGGTGGGGGTGGGGGGTGCAGCTCAGGGACAGTGGGGCTTGGAGGGGAAAAGGACCTCAGCAGGGTCTAAAGTCATCAAGTCCAGCTTCCGAAACAGCTGTTCTCTCCAGAGGAAGTGATCATGGCCATCTGGAGATAGGGCTAGATCCAGATGGATAGACTCGTATTTGTCTGCAGCAGCAAAACACAGCAAGAGTCCAGGAGCACCTTAAAGACCTAATGCAACTCTGTGATTCTACGATTCCCCAGACTCTTAACCATGGCACCACACAGCCCGTTTCACGGTTCGTCCCCCTCATGACAGATGCCCGCTGCTAAATCGGGCGTTTTCTCTTGGCGGTCCTGGTCGTTGCATAATTCCTGACACGATGGGTGTTTGCCATGGAAAATCTCACTGCCTACCGGCGCAGTTGGAATGCAACACTGACCTCACCCACGACAGCCACACGGCTTGAGCATGGCTTGCCCAGAAACAAAACGAGAAGGGGGAAAAGAATATCTCCGAAGCGAGCTTTTCCCTGCATGGGTATCTGTGTTCCCCTTCTTGACGGACTACAGGAGGCTGCGTCACCCGCCAGAATGGTTGGAGACACCATAAAATCAGAGTCCAGGAGCACCTTTAAGACCAACAAAGATTTATTCAAGGCGTCACTCAGCTGGATGCATGTGGAGGAGGAATGGTGAATCAAACCCAGTTCTCCAGATTAGAGGCCACTGCACATAACTACGACACCATGCTGGCTCTAAAAAAGAAGACCAAGCTCAGTATAATATTGTCCACTACACTGGCTGAGTGAGCTCTGAGAGAACTGAGACTGGCCAAAGGTCACCGAGCTGGCTGCAGGTGAAGGAGAAGTGGAGAATCAAACACAGTTTTTCAGATTAGAGGCTGCCACTCTTAGTCAGTGTACCAAGCTGGCTTGCATTGAGATGTTTTATTCCTAACATTTAAATTAATATTCATATATTTTTAAAAAGTTATGCAAAGGCCAGTCTTGTTAGATTGGAGAAGCTCAGAAGGGATGGCCCTGATTAGTACTGCAGGAGGTGATATGAAAGACCTCGGACTGAGACTCTGGAGAGTCCTGGGGAAGGGCCGTGGCTCAGTGGGAAAGCATCTGCTTGGCCTGCAGAAGGTCCCATGTTCAATCCCCGGCATCTCCCGTTAAAAGGGCCAGGCAGGAGGGGATGGGGAAGACCTTGGCCTGAGACGCTGGAGAGCTATGGAAAGGGGTTATGGCTCAGTGGCAGAGGCTCTGCTTGGCATGCAGAAGGTCCCAGTTTCAATCCCCGGCATCTCCCGTTAAAAGGGCCTGGCAGGAGGGGATGGGAAATGTCTTGAAACCTTGGAAAGCAGCTATCAGTCTGAGTGATATTGACAGTCCAGAGGTCTAATGAGGTAGTTTCATGCGTTCATCCAGAGGGTCCAAGATTCAAACCTCTCAAGTCTCTAAAGGTCATTTCAGCAGGAAGTCTCCAAATGAGCTAATCATGACATAGAAGGAGGAGAGTATTTGAAAAATATCAGGAAGTTTCTAATCTAACTATGCTAAATACACGTCTTCTCTGATCCTCCCTGGAGGAGCTCAGATGTTGTTGAAATCATGCACACTATAGATCTTACATATTGCAACAATCTTTTGGTTCCAGGGGAAGACCTTTTTTTTTTAAAAAAAAAATTAAATTAAAAAATGCAATTCTCGGCAACTCTCCCTTGGCTAAATACTATTTAAATGATTGGTTTAAAAAAAGTTCAAGGCATTGGCTGCTTTCATTTCTTTCCCATTTTTTGTGAGCTGTGCCAACTATTTTTCAAGTACGGTCGAAGTTTCTTTCTTCTTTTTTTAAAGCACTTGGGCAAATAGAAAATACAGTCTATTTTTGGAATCTTTCAATTACAGAATCCAGGTTTTCATAAGAAGAGATACGTGAGACAGTGCTCAATGACAATATTGGGCATAAAAACTGGAATTTTTAAAATGCATATTGATTGAAAGTTTCAGATATTCTTCAACCAATAAGGTCCCATAGGGCTCTAGAATCATAGAGTTGGAAGAGACTACATGGGTCATCTAGTCCAACCCCCACATTATGCAGGACACTCACAACCCTCTTGCTCACCCACTGTCACCCGCCACCCCCTTGAGCCTTCCCAGAATCAGCCTCTCCATCAGATGGCTCTCCAGCCTCTGTTTAAAAATTTCCAGAGATGGAGAACCCACCACCTCCCGAGGAAGCCTGTTGGCAATTGCGAACCACCTCTATTGATGTCTTGCTTCGAGAACTCTATGGAGGTCACCATAAGTCACCTGTGATGTCACTTTCCACTACTAAGATAGGTGTGCCTGACCTGGATGGACCAGATCTCAGAAGCTAAGCAGGGTTGGTCCTTGGAGGAGAGACCATCAAGGAATTCCAGGGTTGCTATGAGGAGGCAGGCAATGGCAAACCACCACTATCCATCTCTTGCCTTGAAAACCCGCTCTGACTGTCAGGAACTTTTTCTGGAGGTTTAGACAGAATTTCTTTTGCATTAATTTGATCCCACTGGTTCTGGTCCGTCCCTCCAGGGCAAGAGAGAGCAACTCTTCTCCTTCCTCTACGTGGCAGCCTTCTAAATACTTGAAGATGGTGATCAGATCCCCTGATCACATCAGTCAGAATGTTTCACCAGAATGGGGCCAAAGCTGAAAAGGCCCTGACCCTGTGAGGCCAGTTTCACCTCTTGGGGTCTGGGGATCCTGAGCACATTCCATTCTCTAGATCTTAGTGCTCTTTGAGGAGCATAATGGAAGAGATGGTCCCAAAGATACAAGGGTCTCAGGGCATTTAGGGCTTTAAAGTTCGGCTCGAAAACCTTGAGCCTGATGTCCCCAAGCCAGTGCAATTGGGAGAGCACAGGTTGTAAAGCACAAACTGCTGCGTTCTCGACCAGTTGGAGATTTGGGGATAGAGCGTGGGGCGGACAGAGACTTCAGTAGTCCAAAGCACAGTCCACCCTCCAAAGTGGGGGTAGTCAAACTGCGGCCCTCCAGATGTCCATGGACTACAATTCCCAGGAGCCCCTGCCAGCGAATGCCGCAGTTTGACTACCCCTGCTCCAAAGGGTCCATTTCCTCCTCTCTGTAGTCTGGACGTGAGCTGTCAATTCCAGAGGATCCCCAGGCCCCACCTGGAGGATGGCATCCCTTGCCCTAGCTGGTTTCTAGGATTCCCGCTTTGAACTCCTCAGGCAGCCAATCTGGAAGCCAGGAATCCACGGTTGCCTGTAGCAACCCAACCAGCCTACTCGTCTTTCCTCTCCCTACAATTTTTAGCTCCTGCAGAGGAAAGGTCACAGGCATTACATTTCTTATAAGACGGGTTGTCCCCTGATATACCGCATCCATACAAAGAGAATTCAGCCTTGACGTCAAAGTCCAATTCAGGACAGATTGCTGATGGCTACACTCCCAAAGCTTGTCATTCACGTGGGAGTTTAGAGAAATAAAAGTTCTGCTTAATAAAAATTTGGTCAACCGGATTGAACCAGAGCGATTAACTAGAGGTACCGAATGTCCTCTTCTTTAGAGCACACGTCCTCCTTTTTTTGGGTTTCTGTACTCTTTGGAGCTGTTTAAAAAACAAAAACTGGATGGTCTGTCCTCTTTGGGGGGATGGAAGGAGGGATGCCAACCTCCAGGTGGGACCTGGGAATCCCCAGCTTCATCTCCATATTGAAGAGATCACCCCCCTGGAGAAAATAGCTCCTTTGGAGGGTGGACCCCATAGCGTTGTGCTCGGCTGAGATCTTTATCACCCCCACCGACACATCTCACCCACCTCCAGCTCCACCTCTGGGTATTTCCCAAACCAGAGGTGGCAACCCTAGGAAAGATGCCTTCTCTCTTAATTTTCAAAATATCTTAACCATCGATCCAGGTTGGTCTGAAGCAATAGAACAAAGTTTGAGTCCAGGGGCACTTATTTATTTATTTATTTATTTATTTTTCCATTTGTATGCTGCTGCTTCTGGAAAGTCTCACAGCGGTTTACAAGTATAAAACAATAGTATCCATAAAACCCACCATAAAAAAACAGCCCTTATCAGAAACCAAGCAGACAGCAATCACGACCCTAAAAGATTTTAAACACCCCCCACCCACTTTCCGCCAATTCAGTACTTGAAGACCAACAAAGTTTAATTCTGGCTTTTCAGGTGCATGTTCAGGAAAGATGAGACCCAGATTGGAAAGTTGTTGATCTCAAATTTTGTTCTCGATTCCCCATGATAGCTCTACCGGACCACATGCGATCTAGGGGTTGCCGGGTGCATGGGGCAGTGCATGGGGGGCAGTTTTGGACATACTGACACCACCAGAATTGATGTCGGCTCATCAGAGATATTGGAGGGGGGATGGACACTGGCTTTAGGGCAAAAATCTATGATAGAATTTGCTTCAAGCCATAGAGTTTTGCCCCAAAGTTTGGTTCTAGGATTCAGAGGATGAGTGCCTTTAAACATGGAGGTTCTCCTCAGTCACCATGGCCAGTTGCTACGAATAGACTTCTCCTGCCGTGAATCTATCCCACACACACACACACTTTTAAAGCTGACTATTCCTGAGACCTTGCAGCCAATTCTACATTTTCATCCCTCTTAATAGAACAACTTTCTTTGGTCCATCCTGAACCTACCGCCCATCCGGGTTCTAGTATTTGGGGAGAGGGAAAGAGAAAAAACTTCTCTTTGTCAACCTTCTCCTTCCCATGCCTAAATGTATAAATAGCTTTTATGTGCAGCATCAATAACCCCTCTTCTTTATAGATCCTTTTAAAAGCCGTTTACATACCTGTAAAAAAAAGAGTAGAATTAGAGACTCATAAAAGTTGCCTCGTGCAGAAGTCCAGATTAAGGGGCGAGAACGTTCATTTGGATTTGGTGTCATTGATGAAAAAGTAGTGTGGTTGTGTGGTTACAGTGTCAGCCAAGGATGTGAGAGGCCAGGTTCAAATGAAGCTTGCCAGGTCTAGGTTGGGAACCTGTTTGTAGATTTGGGGATCGAGGCTGAGGCCGGGTGAGATTTAGGGAAGGAGGTGAGCTCAGCAGAGATGTGTGGCCCTCCAAATCCACCCTTCAAAATGTGGCCAGAGTTTAAATATGCAAAGGCGGGGGGGGGGGGGGGTTAGCACAGGGTGCTTAAAGGATAAATAGCTTTATAGAGAATTGAAACAACTTTGCAGAGAGAGAGAGAGAGAGAGAGAGAGAGAGAGAGAGAGAGAGAGAGAGAGAGAGAGAGAGAGAGAGAGCAGCCTAACTGACTAACTGTTCTTCTTTATCGGAAGGCAAATGGAGGAAGTGTACTCAAAGGAGCAGGAAGTCTCCAACTGAGTCCATCAAGACATAGGAGCGGATGATCTGAAAAATACCAGGATGTTCTTGATATAACTATGCAAACTACACCTCTCCTCTGATGCCCTCTGCTGGTACTTCTGTTGAATCATGCACACGACAGATCTTGCATATTCCAGCACAAAGTTGCATTTCTTTCTGGATCTCTGTAGACTGAAGACCAGCTGTAATTCCAGGAGATTTCCACAGTCCAGCTAGAGTCTGGCAACTAGATGGCCTGTATGGCCCCTTCCAACTCTATGATTCTAACACTAGTTCTATCAGTGTCTACTAGCCCTGGTGAATGAGGGCAACCTCTACCTTCAGAGGTACTCATCCCAGGCCCAGGAGACAACATCAGGGGATGGCCTCCGATTCTGTGTCCTGTTGCTGGACGTCCAGTTAACCTGCTTGGCCATTGTCTGAGGCTGGACTAGATGGGCTACTGGTCTGATCCAGCAGGGCTCTTCTGATGTTCTCATGAAGGCTTCAGTCTCTTTGCCCTGTTTTTGGCCCTGCAGAGGAACTGGTTGGCCCCTGTGTGAGACGGAAAGGTGCACTAGATGGACCCCTGGTCTGACCCAGCAGGGCTCTTTTTATGCTCTTAAGTTCAGTGAGTTCTCTAGCTCAGTCACCACATGGGCCAAGCTCACTCAGGGTGCCACGCACATGCAGGGAACATCTCTCAGTCGCCTGATGACTCATGCGTGAAATTGCCCCTGTGAAAAGAATTGCATTTGTGTCAACAGTTGGTGACCCGACAGGTCTGTTCGTAGCATTAGGCTTGAGTTGGCCGATTCCCATAGGCAACCCACAACAACACTGAGTCATCAGGCAATGAATGGTTACACGGGAATGTCGCAAGTGCTTTTTCTGGTGAATGAAAAATGGCACAGGCCTATCATTTGGCTTTCCAAACCTTTGTTGTTGTTGTCGTCCTGACCACTCTCCAGAGTTCAGGGAGGATCAATGCAGGATCAGCCTCAAGCATCCAGGAGAAGGATCTGTCCAGCCGCTGCTTGAAAACCCACCAGTGAGGGGGAGATCCCCACCTCCACAGGCAATCCATTCCACTGCTAAACTAGATTCATAGAATCCTAGAGTGGGAAGGGGCCATGCAGGCCATCTAGTCCCACCCCCTGCTCAGTGCAGGATCAGCCTCCAGCATCCAGGAGAAGGATCTGTCCAGACACTGCTTGAAAACCCACCAGTGAGGGGGAGCTCCCCACCTCCACAGGCAATCCATTCCACTGATGAACTAGACTCCTAGAATCCTAGAGTGGGAAGGGGCCATGCAGGCCATCTAGTCCCATCCCCTGCTCAGTGCAGGATCAGCCTTAAGCACCCAGGAGAAGGATCTGTCCAGCCACTGCTTGAAGACGGACAGTGAGGGGGAGCTCCCCACCTCCTGAGGCAGCCCATTCCACTGCTGGTCCTGCAGGTCCTTTCCTCTGCTGCCAACAGTAACAGCTCCCTGCCCTCCTCTAAGTGACAGTCTTTCATATATTTAAAGACAGCAATCATTACCCCCCTCCGCCTCCTCTTCTCCAGGGTGAACATTCCCAGGTCCCTCAGCCTTTCCTCACAGGGCTCGGTCCCTGGGCCTCAGATCCTCCTCTTCACTCTCCATTTTGTCCACCTCCTTCCTGAAGTGTGGCCCCCAGAACTGCACGGAACCCAGGCGGGGTCTGCGCAATATTTGTTCACCATGTCCGTCCACCATGTTTGCATTCACAACAACCCTTTAAGGTAGGAGAGACTGGGCAGGCTGAGAAATTGTCGCAACACACCCACAGAAACATTCCATCCCTCCTCCTCAAGATACATCTGCTAGACAGGACAGATGAAGGCACTTTATGTAAAGGTCACCAGCGGCGACTTGAGCCAGCGTTGCGTTGTGCTTAAAGAGCCGTGGCCGTCGTTCCCCACTCCTCCTCCACATGCACCCATCCGGATGACCTTGGGCTATTCCCAGTTCTCTCAGAGCTGTTCTAGCAGACCAGTTCTCTCAGAGCTCTCTCGGCCCCACCTAACTCACAGAGAGTCTATTGTGGGGAGAGGCAGGGAAAGGGGTTTGTAAGCCTCTTTGAGCGGGTAGTGAAAAGCGGGGTGTAAAACACAGCTCTTTTTCTTTTTCTCGCGGAAATGTCACAACCGCCGTTCCTGGTCCCTGCAAAAATGCGAAGGAGACCCACAGCTATGACGTTGCAGGATCATACAATAAGTCAGAGGGATGATGAATGTTCGAATGCCTCGAAGCAACTCAATTAGCAGCGAGTGATCTGTGCCCGCCTCACTCTGAGTTTTCCACGGCTAATCTTTGCGTCTCACCTGGGTGGGAGTGGATTCGGGGCTTACAGGAACGCCACAGACAGAATTGCAATTCGGTTGCTGCAGCTGGTCTTTCCCCCCCTGCAGCCCCAAATTAACGTCCCCCCTGATCCCTTGGACACCAGCAAGGGAAGGCAGACCGCGCACCCTGCAGGAAGCGAGGGAGAAGGCAGGCCTGCGTGGAGCTGCAGGGCCTCTCTGTGTTTCTCCCTCCCGCTGCTGCAAGGTGAGAAGAAAGCAAAATATATGGCTGCCAGTTCTCCTGTGACAGAAAGGCAACGGAGGGGAAATCTGTCCGGAAGAACTGAGCCAGCAAGATGATAAGGGGGCTTGAGCACCTGGCCGAGGAGTAGATTTATTTGTTAAAATTTTTCATATAGTGGAAGGTCCGAGGATTGTTCGGCAATCCGGGGATTGTTTGTTTCGTCCCCCTAGATCAGGGGTAGTCAAACTGTGGCCCTCCAGATGTCCATGGACTACAATTCCCAGGAGCCCCTGCCAGCGAACGCTGGCAGGGGCTCCTGGGAATTGTAGTCCATGGACATCTGGAGGGCCGCAGTTTGACTACCCTGCCCTAGATTAAGTGGAACTCTGCCCACTCCCCCCAATTTTATTTTATTTTTTAAACCCAGAATTTTGTCATAGGACATTAGCTTCTTGGCGCTCTGGAGCTTGCTTTGTCAATAGAACAAAATCAATTAGAGTTCAGCTCTAATGTAATTGAGCTCCTCTTCTGTTTTCCAGAAATGGAATTGTCCTGAGCAACCGCCTTGGCTTTTCCTGTGCGTCCAATCTCCGAAAGAGCCCTTCTTTCTTCTGGGAGGAATGGACGTCCAGGCTGCTGAGGAGCCAAACAAGAGGCCAGGAAACTTGCCCAGAGGGAGATGGGAGACGGCATTTGAGTCTGGCGCATTTTTGGTTAACGAACACTAGGCAAGGACCCTGCCTACCCCCCCCCCCTGCCAACAAGGGTCTGAGTAGAGTGAATTGACACAGAGCAAATTCCATGTGGGTTCATACTGCTGCAGGCAGTCTTGACTGTGGAGAAGAAGAGTTGAGCTTTATACCCTGCTTTTCTCAACCAGAAGGAGTCCCAAAGTGGCTTCCAATCACCTTCCCTTTCCTCTCCCTACAACAGACACCCTGTGAGGGAGGAGAGGCTGAGAGAACCTTGAAATTACTGAAGAAGAGTTGGTTTTAAATGCTGCTTTTCTCTACCTGAAGGAGTCCCAAAGTGGCTTCCAATCACCTTCCCTTTCCTCTCCCTACAACAGACACCCTGTGAGGGAGGAGAGGCTGAGAGAACCCTGAAATTACTGAAGAAGAGTTGGTTTTAAATGCCGCTTTTCTCTACCTGACGGAGTCTCAAAGCGGCTTACAATCACCTTCCCTTCCTCTCCCCACAACAGACACCCTGTGAGGGAGGTGGGGCTGAGAGAGCTCTGACAGAACTAGTCTGTGAGAACAGCTCCAATAGGTGCCCAGGGTCACCCAGTTGGCTGCATGTGGAGCTGCCACTCTTAACCATGCTGGAGGAACCCCTGAAATATTTGTTGGCCTCTTGCCTTGCCAACCTTGCATAGGTACCGTAAACTGGACCTACATGCCCCCCTCCCCCTGCGATGGCACTTTCCACCACCGTAGAACAATCTCTGCATTTTTACCAGTTCTATGCCAACAGGGTCCTCACTGACATACGAGGACAGGGGTACGTTATGCATGCTTGACAAAGCTGCATCCCAAAAAGCTGTAGGAATGCAGACACCAATTCTAGTCTGAGGGGAGTGTGTTCTGATCCACTTTTCCACGGCAATTACCATGTTATTACAATTGCAGCTTGAGATAAACCATATTTAATATACATTCCCCCCTGTCTAAATTGATTCTGGAAGAAGCTGCCATCGGGGTGGGGGAATAGTTCCTACCTCTGGGAATTTTGCCCGTCAGTTTGAGTGACATACTAGTTCTGCATAAGTGACCTGTGAGTGTAGAAATAGACTAAGGCAATTCAATTTATGCCATTTTAATAAATTAGGAGCATATTGGGCAAGCCAGTGTGGTGTAGGAGCCTGCATGGTGTAGTGGTTAAGAGTAGTGTAGTGCTTCAGGAATTTAGGATTTACACAGACGTTAAGAAGACAGAGTTGTTTTTTAGACTCCGCTTTTCATTTCCCGAAGGAGCCTCAAAGAGGCTTCCATTCACCTTCCCTTCCTTTCCCCACAACAGACACCTTTGGGCATAGGTGAGGCTGAGATAGTTACTCGTCTATGAGAACAACTCTATCAAGACTGTGACAAGCCCAAGGTCACCCAGCTGGCTGCATGTGGGGGAACAGGGAATCAAACCAGATTAGAAGCCGCTGCTCTTAACCACTACACCAAGCCAGCTCCTGAGCAGGAGAAGGTGGGCACACAACATGGCATAGGGGCATAGGAGCTAGACAAGGATTTAGGAGTCCCAGGTTCGAATCCGTACTCTGCCATGGAAGCTCACAGGGTGAGCTTGGCTTTAGTTCCCCAGCATGCTGTGTGTTGTTGGGCTCCCCAGGAGATTTGGATAGCCCAGCTCTGACCTGGATAGCTGAGGAGAGCCCAGACTCTCTTCAGATCCCAGAAGTTCAGTAGGGTCAGTCCTGGTTTGTCCTTGGATGGAGGGCCACCAAGGAAGCCAAGGGTCACTATGCTAAAAAAGGCAATTGCGAACCACCTCTATTGATGTCTTGCTTCGAGAACTCTATGGAGGTCACCATAAGTCACCTGTGATGTCACTTTCCACTACTAAGATAGGTGTGCCTGACCTGGATGGACCAGATCTCAGAAGCTAAGCAGGGTTGGTCCTTGGAGGAGAGACCACCAAGGAATTCCAGGGTTGCTATGAGGAGGCAGGCAATGGCAAACCACCTCTATCCATCTCTTGCCTTGAAAACCCTGTGGAGTCACCATGTCAGCTACAACTTGGTGGCACTTTCCACCGTCTTGTTCAGGCAGAGCATCCCAGTTCATTCTTTGACCGAGTTGAATCTCCAATGGGTTTGGATGCTAAAATGGAAGAGAACCAAAACGTGTTCATTTGGCTTTTACTGTTGCTCATGGTCACTGGCGTAGCTGTCTTTATGGTTGGCCAGGACCTAGGTAGTTCTTGCAAACCCATCCGTGGAGTTTGTGGCAGTCATCATCATTCCAGTTACGGTCGGTCGATGAAGGCGTTATGAAGGTACAGCTTGACTCTGATTGGCTGACATGCTGTGTTTTGTTGGGCTTGCCAGCAGACCAAAACCTAGGAAGAAGAGCTTCAATTACCCAGAAGATCCAGAGAGATGCTAGGTCTACATATACAGCAAATCATGGTAGGAAGGACACATGGAGAGCCCCGAAGATGCTGGATACAACCTCCAGACTGTAGGTGGGGCAATTGGGTTTTTGTGTGCATTCATTTTTAAGAAATAAAGAAGAAGAAGAAGAAGAAGAAGAAGAAGAAGAAGAAGAAGAAGAAGAAGAAGAAGAAGAAGAAGAAGAAGAAGTTCTTCTTAGATGCTGCTTTTCTCTACTCGAAGGAGTCTCAAAGCAGCTTACAGTCACCTTCCCTTTCCTCTCCTCACTTCCTAAAGCTTTTTTTAAAATCTAGCATAGAAATGAAAGAAACTAATTCCAGTTCCTTTTAAGAATGTAAGAGAAGCTATGTTGGATCAGGCCAATGGCCCACCCAGTCCAACTCTCTGTGTCACACAGTGGCCAAAATCCAGGTGCTCTCAGGAGGTCCACCAGCAGGGACAGAGCTTCAGAAGCCCTCCCACTGTTGTTGCCCCAAGAACCAAGAATATAGAGCATCACTGTTCCAGGCAGAAGAACATAGGAGAAGCCATGTTGGCTCAGGCCAATGGCCCATCCAGTCCAACACTGTCACACAGTGGCCCAAATCCAGGTGCCAGCAGGAGGTCCACCATTTCTAGTGGGTTGTAAGCACCATCATGTCCTGCAGCAGGGCATTTCCTACGTAGGGTCACCATTTCTAGTGGGTTGGGCCAAGTGTGCCATGGTTGGAATGTTCCCCATTTCCCAAGGAAGAGGAAAGTCTGGTAAGATGAACATTTTATGGAGGGCATCAACAAAGCAAATTCTACAGGGCAAATTCTCTCAGGACCAGCACGGTCAATATATCCCAAAGGTGGAGGGCTCTTCCTTCTGCCCATTGTGTCTCAGAACATCCTGCAAGCATGAATATTCAGACGCTCTGCAACTTGATGGCTATCTGTCTCAACTCACTGTTTTTGGAATCGGGAGCCATCTGTCCATGCCCACACGCCCTTCTTGTTTTCATCTGCCAGGCCGATCCAGGAAGCTTGCTTGAGCTGAGACGTGATGAAGTCCTAGAAGAGGAGACAGAGCCATGCAGAAGGTCAAAGCCAACTACCTGAGCAGGATCATGCAGGGAGATGCTATCTTAGGCAAGCTTCTTATTCAACTTGGTTCCCCCCAACCTCAAGAGGGAAATTATCATTGCTGGCCTCCTGCAAGGCTGTTTTAAGTAGGAGAGCCAGTGTGGCATAGTGAATATAATGTAAAAAGTTAAGAGAAATCATGACGAGGAGAAGTAGAAGAAGAAAAAGAAGTAGAAGAAGAGCGCTTTTTTTTTTTTTTGGTACCCACTTTTACTACCCAAAGGAGTCTTGATGAGGTTTCCAATCACCTTCCCTTCCTCTCACCCTAACAGACACCCTATGAGGTGGATGAGGCTGAGAGAGTTCTGAGAACTGTGACTGGCCCAAGGTCACCCCGATGCCTGCATGAGAAGGAGTGGGGAATCCAACCTGGTTCTCCAGAATAGAGATCACCATGCCTAACAAGGCCCCCAAGCTGGCTCAGGGCAATGGCCCATCCAGTCCTACACTCATCACACAGTGACCCAGGTGTCACCAGGAGATCCACCATGGGACCAGAGCTCCAGAAGTCCTCATACCGCTGCTCCCCCCCCCCAAAAAAAAACACCAAGAAGACATAAGAACAAAAGAGAAGTAATGTTTGATCAGTTCAATGACCCATCCACGCCTACACTCTGTGTCAGAGTGTCCAAAACCCAAGGTGTCACCCAGGAGGTCCACCAGCAGGGTCCTATGAACATAAATGAAGCCCTGTTGGGTCAGGTCAGTGGCCTATACAGTCCTACACTTTGTGTCACACAGTAGCCAAAACCCCAGGTGCCATCAGGAGCTCCACTAGCAGGGCAAGCATCTCCCAGTAGGATCCCAGAAATTCAAATCCCAGTTGGTGCCTTGGACGCTCACTGGGTGTCCTTTGGTCAGTCCCACTCTCTCAGCCTAACCTACCTCACCAAGTTGTTGTCAGGATCAAATGGAGAAGGATGGAAGTTGTTTTGGGTCCCCGACGAGGAGAAAAGTGGGGTAGAAGCGAATTAGGTAAGTATTAGAACAAGGTCGTGAGTGCAATATAACTCTGGGCCCTTGGCCATGCTGTCCACATACTGAGTTGGGTTGTTTTTATTAACAGTATTGATACTGAGTGGGGTAAGAACCAACAAAAGTGCTGGCCGATGAGAGCATAGGGACTTTAAAGCCAGGAACAAAAGAAGGACAAGATTCCACACACCTGCTCTTCATTGTTGAGGACAGAAGCCAGGTGAGCATCCCTGGAAGCACAGAAGTTCTCAGCGTCAGGCCAGGTTTTTTCTCCTTTGGAAAAGTAGTAGAGGCTCTTCCCATAGAGCACCCAGGAGGCAGAAGAGCTTCTCTTGGTTTTCTTGAAGAGGGCTTCTAAGAGGGGAGAAGTCCAGACAGAAGAACATTGGGTAGAAGATCTCCTACTTGGTGTATTGGTTGTTTCACCATCTCCTGGATGCTTCGGGCTGATCTAGTATTGAGGAGGGGGTTGGACTAGATGGCCTGTATGGCCCCTGCCAACTCTAAGATCCTACGATTCTTTCCTTAAGAGTTTCCCTTGACTATGAGGGTCTCCATGGTCATTGAGGGAAAGGGAACCCACCTTCCTTCATCCTTTTCCCATCATAAGCACTGTCCTGTTGTGGGTGTCCTGCATAGTGCAGGGGGTTGGACTACATGACCCAAGAGGTACCTTCCAACTCTATGATTCTAGGATTCATCCCAATGATGACGTCTCACTGCTACCATCAGTAAGAGTATGGTTGCCAGCTCTGGGTTATGGTTGCCAGCTCTGGAAATACCTGGAGATTTGGGATGCATTGCCTGGGGAGGGCAGGGTTTGGCATGGAGGGGGACCTCAGTGGGGTACGATACCACCACGGTCCATCTTCCAAAACAGCTATTTTCTCCAGGGGGACTGATTTTGGTCAACTGGAGTTCACCGGGTGCCTCCTGGAAGTTGGGAATCCCAGGAAGAAGGCAGACTGGGGAGGGCTGAGATGGGTTGGCGGTTGACTTGTCAACCACTCAGTGGGGCCTGGCAATCTCCTGGAATCACAACAGAACTGTGAACCACAAGTTTCAGCTCCCCTGGAGAAATGGGCTCCAAACAGAAGAGAGAGCTGGCTTTTGGGTATCCTGTTTTTCTCTACCCGAAGGAGCCTCAAAGCTCTCCTCACAACAGACACCCTGCGAGGTACTTGGGGCTGAGGGCCGAAGGCCACCCAGTGGTTCTCATGTGTCTCAAAGGGGGTATGATTGCTTGTTCTTCCTCTCCCTACTACAGACACCCTGTGAGGTAGATAGGACTGAGAAAGCTTTGAGAGAACTGTGACTAGCCCAAGGTCACCTAACGGACTGCGTGTGGAAAAGTGGGGAATGAAACCCAGTTCTCCACATTAAAGGCCATGACACCAAGGACTTTGAAGCATTGACATAGCCAGCATGGTGTAGTGGTTAAGAGCCATGGTTTCTAATCTGGTCAGCCGGGTTTGATTCCTTGCTCTTCCACATGCAGCCAGCTGGGTGACCTTGGATTACAACCCTGATAGAGCTGTTCTTACAGAGCAGTCCTATCAGAGCTCTCTCATCCCCACTTACCTCACAGGGGAGAGAAAGGGAAGATGACTATAAGCTGCTCTGAGACACAAGAGGCCTGCTGGGTGACCTTGGGCCAGTGCCAGTTCTCTCACAGCTCTCTCACAGCCTGACCTACTTCTCAGGGTGTCTGTTGTGGGGAGAGGAAGCGTAGGCGATTGTAAGCTGCTTGGAAACTCCTTTGGGTAGTAAAACGTGGGGTACAAAAAAGCCAGCTCTTCCTTTATGATTTCAGTAAACTTTTTCTTAAATCTAAACCCAATTGAAATCAACAGAGCTACTTACTGTAGTCTTCTTTCCACTTCTGGAAGTCTTTAAGGGCCTGGTGTATTTCCTTGGGCAGTTTTTCTATTTCATCTGCCACGCGCTGGGCTAAAAGTGACCCGAGAATTAGACAGTGAGCTTCCACCAATGAGCCGTCCCAAAGCTTCTCTATCGCCAGGTATGCTCCCTCCTGGAGCCTGGCTTTCTCCCACCCCGTCAGCCTTGTTCCAGCCCTTCCCTTCCCTTCCCTTCCCTTCCCTTCCCTTCCCTTCCCTTCCCTTCCCTTCCCTTCCCTTCCCTTCCCTTCCCTTCCCTTCCCTTCCCTTCCCTTCTTCTGTTCCATTTAATATTCTCCCCAGTGGAAGACACGGCATGATGTCACTTCCAGGATAACCCGGACGTGACATCACACACCTTTAGGAACTGACAGAAACTGCAGCCAAACCATCAGAGCGACTGAAAATTCTGGTTTAACCAGGGAGTTCCTGGTGATTCCAGAGAGGTTTGACATTCAGGTTGCCAGGGATTAAAACAGAAAATGTTTTTCTCTCACCAGCCTCCAGAAAGTCGGAAGAGGCTGACAGCCACGCAGCTGTTGACGGAAAAAGGTTTCTTCTACATTCCATACAATGTGTGGAGTCAAAGCCAAAACGTGGACTGATTAATGACACGTTTTCAATATAATTTCTTCCGTGGCATAACTATAGAGGTAAAAACTGACGACCATATTACACGACTAGTAAATCTATTTCTTTATTTCTTACCTTTATATACCACCTTCCCTTGCAGCTCAGGGCGGTTTACAAAGAACGTGAAACCACTGGCAGATGTAACATAAATTCAATCATGGTATCGATTAACAATAGCAACCGTGTCAGCAACAATAGAAGAAGAAGAAGAAGAGTTGGTTCTTATATGCCACTTTTCCCTACCCGAAGGAGGCTCAAAGCGGCTTACAGTCTCCTTCCCTTTCCTCTCCCCACAACAGACACCCTGTGGGGTGGGTGAGGCTGAGAGAGCTCTGATATTACTGCTCGGTCAGAACAGCTTTATC